>NC_041392.1:714359480-714382711 GCF_002162155.2 Triticum dicoccoides
GGCCCGTCGCCGCCCCCGGCCGTCGCCTCGCCGTCGCCGTCGCCCCGCTGTGAGCTCTCCCCCTCTAACCCCTCTCCCTCGCCCCCGGCGGCCACCATGGGCGCTGCCCCTCCCCAAGCCCATACACACACACAAGCATGATGAACACACACACACACACACACGTACATATGTATGAATTAATGCATGTATATATTAGTATATACGTATTTTGTATGTTTAATTAGTTTAGATTTTTTAGATTATTATTTTTTCACTAGTATATATGTATGAATGCATGTTAGATGGATATAATTAGTGTTTAATTAGTATGGAATTTTTTTTATATAATGTTTTTTTTTCAGTTTTTTAATGGATGTATAAAAGTTGTGTTTTCTGTTTTTAGTGTTAGATGCTTAATTAGTATGAAATAACATATAGAATTTTGACATATGCAAGGATAGCATAATTAGTGTTATACAGAAATGTTAGAAATTTTAGTTATCAAAATCCAATCATTAAAAAATGTTACTTTTTGCGGGCATATAGCTAGTATTTGTTCTCGATGATGCCCAGCCCGCATCCTCGCCGTCGACCCGTCCGTGACGATATCCGACTGACCCATGTCCGGGACTGGGCTCCGCCGGGCTGGCACTGGGAGGTGCTGCCTGGAGGGGCGCGCCGCTTGATGAGGAACCCGGCCCCGGGTCCCGTCGTCGACCCTGATCTTGTTTGGTGGCGTTCGCGTGGGCCAGTTTCGGTGCGGAGGGAGCCGGCCCTGCTGGAGGTGGTACGTCGCCGTGTCAGGGAGGAGGACGAGCACGTCCATCGCTACATGGTTGCGTTAGAGGGCGGCAGGTTCTGCAACACCTGGCAGTTTCTTCAGGGATCTCACTTCAGCTATGATCCTGTGAGGGTTCCTTCTCTTTGGGTGTCCACCGCCCGCGCCGCAGGAACCGCGAGTGTCCTAGATTCTTCTGTAGTATTCGATCTTTAATTAGCTACCTAGCCAGTGATGTACTATTCAATATTATATATTATTTGAGACGATGTATTCGAGATTATATCTATTATTCGAGACGATGTATTCGAGATTATATCTATTATTCGAGACGATGTAATTTGAATACTAAATTGTTTTATATTTCTTTTGGCATAGTTAAATAAAAGCTATGGCGGACAATACCGATAGAGAGGGAGAACAGACCATGTTCGATATAATACGCGGGCTAGATGATGATCAGAATGAAGAAAATAATGACGGCTCCGAATTTCTAAACAACACCGGAGAGGGTGATATGATATTCAATCGCGACGACCGAATTGATGAAGTCATGAACTACGATTATGACAATGACGAGGTATATATATTTATATAAGCAGGCATCTGGTGATCATCACATGTTCTAAATGAGTTGAAGATATATTAACGAATCGATCTTCTTTCAGCCATCCGGTTCGAGCAAATCTTCAGGCAACAGGACAAAACGAGGCCCGAACAAAAAGTTGAAGGAGGGCGTAAAGTATAATATCGAGGCAATCAAACCTAATGGCGAACCATTAGCGCCTAAGAAGATTGCGGACAAGTTCGTTCGTCAGTGCGGAGTTCTTGTGAAGGACCAACTCCCGATCTCCCTTCAAGAATGGAGAGAGCCAGCAAAGCCACGTCCCGATCTTACTTTTGTCGACGACAGAAAAAAAGTCTGCTTTGGGATACTCTCATGGAACATTTCACCCTACCAAATCATTTCACAGAAGCAGATGTGCAGAAAGTCAAGGACGCTGCTCTTAGGAAGATGGCGGTTGCATTCAAGAACCACAAGAATCATGAATGGGACAAGTACGTCAAGGGAGGAAGGAAGACTCCAGTATTCGAGGGAACACTAGAGAATCAAAGTGCTCATTGGGACGATTTCGTGAAATTTAAGGATTCAGAATTAGCTAAGGAACGGTCGAGAATAAACAAGAAGAATGCCGAAAAAAGGATAAGTTCCGTAAGCTAGGGCCAGGTGGCTACGCGGTGGCAATGCCTAAGTGGGATAAGTCTGATAAAGAGATGGAGGATGCAGGTGTCACTCCGGTTACTAAGAGCCGCCCCCAGGTGCATGACTTGGTTCTATGCGCATGGGGGGGAGTTGGACCCGAAGACAGGCAAAGTTTCGATGAAGGCATGTCTGAACGGAGCCAACGATAATATACTTGTTGCAATAGAAGAGGCTCGAACGGGGGTGTTCCAGCCCAACAGAGAGAACGACGAGCTTACGCGTGCCCTGGGAAATCCTGAACACCCGGGAAGAACACGAGGCAAGGGCGCTATTCCGTGGTATGAGGGGTTTTCGGACAGGAATGCCGACTACAGAACCCGTGCGAGAAGGAAGATTGCAAAGGAGAAGCAGAGGAAGATGGAGGAGGAGAAGAGGAAGCTGGACTATGAACGCCTTCAAGGCCTAGAATCAGCGCACGCGGACTTGGTAGTCAAATTCCAGCGGCAGTAGGAGCAGATCGACTCACTTAGCCAGCAAAGGGGGTCTCAGCAGCTGCAGCAGCTAGCGGATGATCCAGCATTGGATACCACCGCCCCATCCATGCCGAGAAGCAGCATGGGTTCCGCCCCGTTTGACGCAATGCTGGATAGATACCCCGTGGATGACATCACGGAGAACACTAACTGCGAGCTACACTTCAAAATTAAGAACATATCCTTGAAGGTGGAGGGAGGTGTTGCTTATACAAATTCCCCCGATGCAACCTTCCATTGCAACCCGATTCCAGCAGGCTATGCTCGTGTCATGGTTGATGAGGTGGTGGACCAATATTCGGGGCTAGAGCTTGACATTCCTGGAGGTGACGAGGAGCACACACTTGGAGATGCCAAACATCGTATCATCCTATGGAGAAAGGACTGCATCATCTTTCGAAGGCCACCGACACCGCGTCACCCGACTCCTCGTCGAAGTCCGTCACCGAGTCAGCAGACTCCCGCTCCTCCAAGTCCACCAACGCGTGAGGCCACTCCTCCTCCTCCAAGTCCGGCAAAGTGTCAGGCCACTCCTCCTTCAAGTCCGACACAGCGTCAGACGTCCACTCCTCCTCCAAGTCCGGCACAACCTCAGGCCACTCCTTCTCCAAGTCCGGCACAGCTTCAGGCCACTCCTCCTCGTTCAACTCAGCCCCGTCAGCCGTCTCCGCCGCCTCAGCAATCGCAGAAGAGACACCCCGCAGCTATGGTGCGTAGCGGTACGAGTCGAGGTCATAGTACAGGAAGTACAGGCGAAGGCAAGCGATATAAATATGGTCCAAACCTCACTACTCTTCCTGAGAGGGCTTACGACAGGACCGAGGAGCAAACCAATGCCATAGTGCGGGCAGAAGTCGACGCCCATTTTGGACCGAAACCGCCACCGCCGCCAAGGGAGAAAGTGCCTGTGGAAGTAGTTGACCACTTCATTCGTATGGCTCAATCACCAGCTCCTAAGCCTGATGACATAGACTATGAGCGCCACATCAGGAAGTTACATCGACAACGTCTACAGAAGGAGGCGAGCTCGAGCTCGAGCAAACAACAAGCAGCTATCAAAAAATGCGGGAAAACCGTTGCCCAGCTGGGAGAACAGGCGGCGCAATCGATCCCCCCGTTTGTTGTGCCGCCAACAACACGTGACAGTACGCGCACCCAATATTATTGTGGGCAAATAGTTTACGTTCCCGAGGTGGGCGATGTGGTAATAACCTAGGAGCATATAATGTAGGCTGAAACTCTCAACATCACTGTTGGACAACTCCTCGAGATCGAGGACATGCCTGTGCTTACAGAGGAGGAAATAAAACGGAAATATGCCCGGGGCCAACCTTTGGTCAAGCCAGAAGAGGTCAAGAAGCTCCCAACGAGAATGTATGAATTGCATCAATGGTACATGGACATTACCAAGAGATCCGATTGAGAGTCCCTCATGGTGCAAGTCAAGAAGGATCATTACTACCATCAGAAACCTGTGACCGTTTAGTATTTTGAACTGTTTCAGTTATACAATCAAGACGCACTCGACAAATCTATCGTCAGTTGCTATTGTCTGTAAGTGATTTCTTTCTGTAATTTAAGTCTCAAGCTAGCTATAGTGATCCTTTTGATCAATCATTACCTGTAATTATCCTCACTATATTCTTTTCTATGGTATTATGCAGGATGAAGATGTATGAAATGAGAAAAGGTGGATGCTATGGCATTGGGTTCATTGACCCAAACACCGTTAATGAATACACATGGAAAATAAACAATCATCATGAAAAGCAGGTAGAGGACAGCATGCTAGAGTTCTTGAAATGCCTCAAATACAATGAAGATATACTACTTCCTTACAACTTCCAGTGAGTCACACTTTCTTGTACTACAAATTCTCTGTTTTTGCCTACTAGCTAGCTACATGTTTTTGCTTACATATGCCCGCTTAATTAAGACATGCAAACGTGTGTGCATGCAGATTTCACTGGATCTTGTGTATCATTAAAGTTGACGCCAGAACAGTTGAAATACTGGACTCACTACTCAAAGCAAATAGTGACTATAACATCTTGTTTGGGATAGTCAACAGGTAATTTCAATCATTATTAACTATATAGCTCGGCCTATTTAGTTCGTCATTTCATGATATGAACTATTTAATAACCCCTTTATTCATTTTCTTTGTTGGCGGGCAGGGCTTGGGCAAGGTTCATCAGCGTCACGGAAGGCGAATGGAAACGACAGCTGAAATGGTTTCGACCCAAGGTAAGTAATTAAGTAGTACTAGCTAGGTAGCTAGCTTCCATCTCTTTAATTATCATGCTTGATTAATTATTATCTGATCAAATTAAATTCCATTCTTGTAATAATGGCCCTGAAGCAGGCGCAGGGGACTGATCTGTGTGCATTCTGCGTTTGCGAGAACATTCGCATGATGGCGTCCGAAAGGAGCAGATCTCAAAGACAGGAATGGGTATGCTTGTCAGAACACTATTCACAATTTTTACACCATTATCGATATCTAGTCACACAACTAATACACATGCATATTGATCTCCTTCTTAACATTTCACAGAGGTGCGGGACAAGCTCCTAGAAACGGAGCGCGTAGAAGCACTTCAAGAGGAAATAGCGGGATTTTTGCTCGACCAGGTCATAAATCCGAAGGGAGAATACTATTACCCGCTACCGTCCCCATCGACCAGGTCATGAACCACTTCCAATTGTCATCGTGCTCCGAAGGCACCAATTAGGCTAATGCCACTGGCTCCGAAGGCAACATGCATATGTAGGAGAAATTGTATATAGCTATACATGTGTGTATGTGTGAATTAATATGGTGGTTTGTGAGACATTGATGATATATATATGATTGGTTCTACTAGAAATTCTATATATATATATATGTGCATAACGTGTACAATGTGTAGTATCGTAAAATACCAGCAAATGAAAAAGAATTAAAATGGAAAACACAAAATTAAATGAAAAAGAAATCATAAAACCAAAAACCCCCAAACATTTTAGTACCGGTTGGTGTTACCAACCGGTACTAAAGGGCTCCCGGCCCCCGGAGCTGGCTCGTGCCACGTGGTTGCCCTTTAGCACCGGTTCATGTTGAACCGGTACTAAAGGGGGGGGCCTTTAGTGCCCACACTTTAGTGCCGGTTATGGAACCGACACTAAAGGGCCTTACGAACCGGTGCTATTGCCCGGTTCTGCACTAGTGGTTATTACCCACTCCACCATTCAACTTGAGCAGTAATAGAGCGGTAAATAGGATACATGCTCAACCGCACTTTGTAATTGACATGTCAACCAACCTAGAGACGGTTCACAAAATGAAAAGGCACTAAAAACTTAACTGTATATTTTAAGAAAACTTAGAAGAAATAACAATTATATTATTGTTTCTCCTATGATGATGCTAGTGATGCATGCATGACACATACTCATCAGAGCTAAGATAAACACGACATTCCACGAAAGAATATAGCCTAAAGAGGTTGTATATTTTGTATATCCATCGCTACTTAATTATACCTCATGTGACAATCTCACAATCACTCTTTTAATCATTGGCGTGGACTTGATTATCAGTTTCAAGAAATCAAACTCGCGATCCTCTCCAATGAAGCCATACATTTCCATTTCTTCGAGAGCAGTCAACGCAATAGTTTAGGTTTTCCAGTTCACAGGATGACAAGCACAATTTGTTGGGCATCCTTCACTACCGGACTCGCGGTCTATGCCTACGGCCACGGGCCGTCGGCATAGGGGCTGTGCCGTCGGCATAGACCCGTCGGCGTAGATATCGTCAGCGTAGCCTTGTCAGACCATCGGCATAGTATAGCCGTCGGCATAGGGCCCTATGCCGACGGCCTGGCGTCAGCCGTCGGTAGTGTTTTCCGTCTGACGGCAACGGACGGCACCGTCAAAAGTGCTGATGAATTGTGCAACAGCACGTGGCAGAGGTATGCCGACGGCTTTGCCGTTGGCATACCTTTGCCACGTGGCATCCCGTGGTGCTCCTGGTGGCAGGGCTATGCCTACGGCAAAGCCGTAGGCATAGATGGATCTATGCCGACGGCTTTGCCATAGGCATAGCTCTGCCACGTGTCATTCCCTGGTTCCTCCTGGCGGCAGGGCTATGCCTACGGCAAAGCCGTCGGCATAGATCTGCCACGTGGCGAGCCCTAGTAACTCCTGGGCTTATATATGCCGACGGCTTTGCCGTAGGCATAGTTTTTTTTCCCTGTTTTCTCTTTTCCAATTCATTTGACAGCATTTCAAAGCAGAATAATATGGAATTATGCAGAAATATGACAGTTCATCATCTAAACATACTCAAGTTCATCTAAACATACTCAAGTTCATCATCATCATCTAAAGATCATCACCGGCAGAAGTTCATGAACATAAAAGTAGTGCAAGACATGGAACATCATAAAAGTAGGAACATGAAAGGCATGGCACGACGGCCACATGCACGGAATCATCAAGCAAGACCACCTCCGCCAAAACCACCTCGCCAAAACCACCACCACCAAGACCATCTCCGCCAAAACCACCACCACCAAGACCACCTCTGCCAAAACTGCCACCGCGACCACCATCACTCTGCCAGATCGGAGTGACTGGGGTCGACGGAGCAGGAGTCGAGGCCACCGGTCCCCTACATGTTTCGGAAAAGATTCTAACGGTAAATATGATATGATAGTGTTGAATGAACGAGAACTAGTTTGCCAGTAGTTAGGCAAATGTACTAACCGGACTATCACTGCCTAGTGCTACCCATTCATCGAACATGGGCACGTGTGGGGGTTCTCCCGCAGGTGGTGGTGGGGGTCCCATTTGTGGTGGATCTGTGCGGTTACTCCAAGATGCCAACATAGCCTGGATGTTAGTTAAACAAGCAAACTAGAAGGTCAGAAGGAATGAAAGTGCAAAAATTTAGCTTGGTTTTAAGAGGGCAAAACTAACCGTCATCATCTGACGGTTGTAATCATCGTTTGCCTTCACCAGTTTCAAGTACTCCCGCACCTCGAGATTCCTATGCTCGACAAACTCCTTATATGCCTACATAATTTAGGTTGTTTCTAAGTGAGCAATGCTGAAATAAACTGAGAATGCTAGAGAGAAAAAGATAAAGAGGAAGTACTTACAGCATGCTGGCGGGCTAAGGGAGTCTGTGAACGCCCCGTACTCTCTAACTGGCTCGAGTTGGTAGCCCGAAGCCGTGTGTACGAGATCGAAGGAGTGATCAAGCCATCGAAAGACGGATACCGGCCATTCTTCTTCCCCTGGATGGCCACCACCGCCGTGTCGTCGATCTGAGACTGGGCGACCTCAGCAACAGGAACATCCAGATGCAACTTCTGAAAGTGATGAGTGTAAGACCCCAGGTGCTCCTCGTTCTTGCCATAGTACTGGCTCTCGCCCTCCTTGGGATGACTCCGCTCGCGGGCCAGCTTCCACGACTCCATGTCTGAGAGCGGCCTCTTCAACTTGTCCTCCTGCAACGTCAAACAGAAGTTAGCCATACATAAGAACATGACGGTAAAGAAGAACAAGAATGCATCATGCACATAGACATACCTTCATGGCCTTGAAGCCCCAGTGGTTCCTGTTTCCTTGGCCGTGTGTCCCGTCGTTTCCACGGTTAGCCCGGGCCTTGATGCTCTTGGCAGCAAACTCTGCATCGTCGCCGAGCCACCTATCCACCAAACTCGCCCATCCGTCATGCCTTCCATAGCACCAACGAGAACAACCTATGCAAATTTTGGAAGCATGACATGTGAGCACGAAACATATAGTTGACTGCTTGAAACAATGAAAAGTTAGTAATAGTTACCATCATGAACTGCTCCTTGTTCAAGGTAAGTCGTTGCTTCTGTGCTTGAGTTTTGGTCATCTTTTGGTGCAGGTAGATGTGGTAGTACTGCGAGACGGCAACCCAGCGCACCTCGTACTGCAACTGACGAGCTTTCTTCTTCGCAGCCGCAAGCAAGACCACGTCGGCTCTAGCCTTGTGCTCGTCAAGAACTCTATAGAGTTGCTGCAATCATGCATAAACCAGAAGCAAACAAGGCATGAGTTGAGTGATTCAATGATAAACCATGAATGAAACTGAAGACAAGTGATTCAGAAGAGAACTTACCCAAAATTTGGTGATCACGGCCTTAGCGGCCGTCCCATACTCCGTGTTGCTGCAAGCCTCGTAGTGGGCCCAGCTCGTGGCCAAAACCCGCAGCTGCGGGTCCCTGTCTGCCGCAGGCAGAATAGGCCAGGCCAAAACTGCTTCAACAGGACGGTGATAAGGCCGTTCGGTTTACGGCCCTTTCCGCGAAGGATCCAGTTTCTGCAAAAGAATCAAAGGATTGCCATGTGTACAATAAGAAAATGTTGTCATGTGTTGAAAATATGATTGAGAGGCACTTAATCTGTCCCCATAGGTTCAATGAGCCACTTGTGCTCCTCGATAGAAGGTGGTGTAGGTAGTCCAGCATTACCATGCAGCCACCCCTGCGAAGCACCCGGTGGCAAGTCACCCCACAACTCAGGATCAACCTCCCCTCCACCACTCTCCTCGCCCTACTCCTCACCCTCCTCCTCCTCGCCCTCCTCCTCCTCGCCCTCCTCCTCACCCTCCTCCTCCTCGCCATCAGGAACATACTCCTCCTCCTCAGACTCAGAAGGTGCCTCTGTATAGGAGGGCATCGAAGAAGACCCTCCTATTTCGGACACGGCCCGGAGTTTTTTGCCCCGGCTGCCTCTCCCCCACCTCCTCCTCCTCTAGGGGCTCTCCCCCCACTGCCTCCTCTTATAGGGTCTCCTCCCCCGACCCCTCCACCTCCCTGTGAGGTGTCATCCTCGCGTAGTCGGGAGGGAACCTTGTGGGCTCGTCCACTCCGAGTAAGTCCTTTGAATTTACTGAGGAAACTGGTGCCGCTGGACTTGCCCATGATTAGCAAAACCTGCATTGAGAAGAGAATAAACAATTAGTAAGGATATCAATTAGACAAGCATACAGGAAAAACATTAATAGCATAAGAGCACATTAAGCATACTATTGTAATGATCATTAAAAGAACTTACATTTTCTAGAATCCATATGAATCATCACTATTGTAATCTATTTGTGGACCGGTCTCATCATCACTACCACGCATATCTTCTTCGTTGTCTGACGGAGGTGGAGGCTCTTCCTCATCGTTAGCGTCTTCATTTAACTTTTCAAGCATAATTATGTCTCTTTGATTCACAACTGCCTCACCATCAATCCGTGTGTCGTCGTCGTTTGGGTCCAGGTCAACATAACCCAAGTCATCATCCTCGTTGTTTCGGACCACGTCATCATGTTCCTCTTGATAGAACACTCCCTTGTATGTCATGGGGTTTATGTTGTAGTAACCATCATCGTTCGGGTCCGGTAGCTTACCATGTGGCGACACCTTGAACACAACTTCCCAACCCTTTAGGTACTCTTTCTGGCATGGGTAAGGCAGATAATATACTTGTGTGGCCTGGGAAGTGGCGATAAAGAGATCAGCTCCGGCATAGACAGTTGATGGTTTAACTTCAACTAAACCAACAGAGGGCGTATGTCTCAGACCCTTTTTGGGGTCGAACCATCGGCATTTGAACACAGTGAGACTTAGGTGTTCGCGGCCATGTTTGGATGTAAGCTCGTATATTTTTCCTACCCTTCCGTAGTAATCTACTTTATTATCTCCTTTAGTGAAGACTCCGGTATTTATGGTTTTGGAATCAGGCCGACTGTTCTGGTGCTCCTCTGTATGGAAGCGATACCCGTTCACATCATACTTTTGGCATGTCATGACGGCAGGGTCAAAACCCATGGAAACCCATCTCAATTCTTCATCCATTGATTCGGTCGGATCATTTCCCTACAAGTTTAATTGAAATTATAGGGTGCATGAGTTTAATTGAAATAGGTAATAGGGAAATGTGAAAAATTAGTTTCTCCATGAACCACGTAACGAAAATTTTCCTTCCATCAGCACCCTTTCGGCGAAGAGCAAGTGCCTCCGCTTCAGTAGGAGGCAGCATTCCCATCCATTCTGTTGGGGAACATAGTAATTTCAAAAAAATTCCTACGCACACGCAAGATCATGGTGATGCATAGCAACGAGAGGGGAGAGTGTTGTCTACGTACCCTCGTAGACCGGAAGCGGAAGCGTTAGCACAACGCGGTTGATGTAGTCGTATGTCTTCACGGCCCGACCGATCAAGCACCGAAACTATAGCACCTCCGAGTTCTAGCACACGTTCAGCTCGATGACGATCCCCGGACTCCGATCCAGCAGAATGTCGGGGAAGAGTTCCGTCAACACAATGGCGTGGTGACGATCTTGATGTTCTACCGTCGCAGGGCTTCGCCTAAGCACCGCTAAAATATTATCGAGGATTATGGTGGAGGAGGGCACAGCACACGGCTAATAGATCTCAAGGATCAATTGTTGTCTAGAGGTGCCCCCCTGCCCCCATATATAAAGGAGCAAGGGGGAGGGGCGGCCGGCCAGGAGGAGGCGCGCCAGGGAGGAGTCCTACTCCTACCGGGAGTTGGACTCCCTCCTTTCCTTGTCCAACTAGGAGAGGGGGAAGGAAGGGAGAGAGGAGAGAAAGGAAAGGGGGCGCCGCCCCTCCCTCCTTGTCCAATTCGGACTAGAGGGGGAGGGGCGCGCAACCTGCTCTGGCCGCCCCTCCTCTGCTCCACTTTGGGCCCATGAGGCCCATTAACCCCCCCCCCCCCAGGGGGGGGTCCGGTAACCCCCGGTACTCCGTTTTATATCCGATAACTCCCGGAACCATTCCTGTGTCCGAATATAGTCGTCCAATATATCAATCTTTATGTCTCGACTATTTTGAGACTCCTCGTTATGTCTGTGATCACATCCGGGACTCCGAACAACCTTCGGTACATCAAAATATATAAATTCATAATGAAATTGTCATCGTAACGTTAAGCGTGCGGACCCTACGGGTTCGAGAACAATGTAGACATGACCGAGACACGTCTCCGGTCAATAACCAATAGCGGAACCTGGATGCTCATATTGGCTCCTACATATTCTACGAAGATCTTTTATCGGTCAGACCGCATAACAACATACGTTGTTCCCTTTGTCATCGGTATGTTACTTGCCCGAGATTTGATCGTCGGTATCTCAATACCTAGTTCAATCTCGTTACCGGCAAGTCTCTTTACTCGTTTCGTAATACATCATCCCGCAACTAACTTATTAGTTGCAATGCTTGCAAGGCTTATGTGATGTGCATTACCGAGAGGGCCCAGAGATACCTCTTCAACAATCGGAGTGACAAATCCTAATCTCGAAATACGCCAACCCAACAAGTACCTTCGGAGACACCTGTAGAGAACCTTCATAATGACCCAGTTACGTTGTGACGTTTGGTAGCACACAAAGTGTTCCTCCAGTAAATGGGAGTTGCATAATCTCATAGTCATAGGAACATGTATAAGTCATGAAGAAAGCAATAGCAACAAACTAAACGATCAAGTGCTAAGCTAACAAAATGGGTCAAGTCAATCACATCATTCTCCTAATGATGTGATCCCATTAATCAAATGACAACTCATGTCTATGGTTAGGAAACATAACCATCTTTGATCAACGAGCTAGTCAAGTAGAGGCATACTAGTGACACTATATTTGTCTATGTATTCACACATGTATTATGTTTCCTATTAATACAATTCTAGCATGAATAATAAACATTTATCATGATATAAGGAAATAAATAATAACTTTATTATTGCCTCTAGGGCATATTTCCTTCAGTCTCCCACTTGCACTAGAGTCAATAATCTATATTACACAGTAATGATTCTAACACCCATGGAGCCTTGGTGCTGATCATGTTTTGCTCGTGGAAGAGGCTTAGTCAGCGAGTCTGCAACATTCAGATCCGTATGTATTTTGCAAATTTCTATGTCTCCCATTTGGACTAAATCCCGAATGGAATTGAAGGGTCTCTTGATGTGCTTGGTTCTCTTGTGAAATCTAGATTCCTTTGCCAAGGCAATTGCACCAGTATTGTCACAAAAGATTTTCATTGGACCCGATGCACTAGGTATGACACCTAGATCGGATATGAACTCCTTCATCCAGACTCCTTCATTTGCTGCTTCCGAAGCAGCTATGTACTGTGCTTCACATGTAGATCCCGCCACGACGCTTTGTTTAGAACTGCACCAACTGACAGCTCCACCATTCAGTAAAAACACGTATCCGGTTTGCGATTTAGAATCGTCCGGATCAGTGTCAAAGCTTGCATCAACGTAACCATTTACGATGAGCTCTTTGTCACCTCCATATACGAGAAACATATCCTTACTCCTTTTCAGGTATTTCAGGATGTTCTTGACCGCTGTCCGGTGATCCACTCCTGGATTACTTTGGTACCTCCCTGCTAGACTTATAGCAAGGCACACATCAGGTCTGGTACACAACATTGCATACATGATAGAGCCTATGGCTGAAGCATAGGGAACATCTTTCATTTTCTCTCTATCTTCTGCGGTGGCCGGACATTGAGTCTTACTCAACTTCACACCTTGTAACACAGGCAAGAACCCTTTCTTTGCTTGATCCATTTTGAACTTATTCAAAACCTTGTCAAGGTATGTGCTTTGTGAAAGTCCAATTAAGCGTCTTATTCTATCTCTATAGATCTTAATGCCCAGTATGTAAGCAGCTTCACCGAGGTCTTTCATTGAAAAACTCTTATTCAAGTATCCCTTTATGCTATCCAGAAATTCTATATCATTTCCAATCAAAAATATGTCATCCACATATAATATCAGAAATGCTACAGAGCTCCCCTCACTTTCTTGTAAATACAGGCTTCTCCAAAAGTCTGTACAAAATCAAATGCTTTGATCACATTATCAAAGCGTTTATTCCAACTCCGAGAGGCTTGCACCAGTCCATAAATGGATCGCTGGAGCTTGCACACTTTGTTAGCTCCCTTTGGATCGACAAAACCTTCTGGTTGCATCATATACAACTCTTCTTCCAGAAATCCATTCAGGAATGCAGTTTTGACATCCATTTGCCAAATTTCATAATCATAAAATGTGGCAATTGCTAACATGATTCGGACAGACTTAAGCATCGCTACGGGTGACAAGGTCTCATCGTAGTAAATCCCTTGAACTTGTCGAAAACCTTTTGCAACAAGTCGAGCTTTATAGACAGTAACATTAGCGTCAGTCTTCTTCTTGAAGATCCATTTATTCTCAATTGCTTGCCAATCAACGGGCAAGTCAACCGAAGTCCACACTTTGTTCTCATACATGGATCCCATCTTAGATTTCATGGCTTCTAGCCATTTTACGGAATCTGGGCTCACCATCGCTTCTTCATAGTTCGTAGGTTCATCATGATCTAGTAGCATGACTTCCAGAACAGGATTACCGTACAACTCTGGTGCGGATCTTACTCTAGTTGATCTACGAGGTTCGGTAGTAACTTGATCTGAAGTTTCATGATCATTATCATTAGCTTCCTCACTAATTGGTGTAGGTGTCACAGAAACCGGTTTCTGTGATGTACTACTTTCCAATAAGGGAGTAGGTACAGTTACCTCATCAAGTTCTACTTTTCTCCCACTCACTTCTTTCGAGAGAAACTCCTTCTCTAGAAAAACTCTGAATTTAGCAACAAAAGTCTTGCCTTCGGATCTGTGATAGAAGGTGTACCCAACAGTCTCCTTTGGGTATCCTATGAAGACACATTTCTCCGATTTGGGTTTGAGCTTATCAGGTTGAAGCTTTTTCACATAAGCATTGCAGCCCAAACTTTCAGAAACGACAACTTTTGTTTCTTGCCAAACCACAGTTCATAAGGCGTCGTCTCAACGGATTTCGATGGTGTCCTATTTAACTGAATGCAGCCGTCTCTAAAGCATAACCCCAAAATGATAACGGTAAATCAGTAAGAGACATCATAGATCACACCATATCTAATAAAGTACGATTATGACGTTCGGACACACCATTACGCTGTGGTGTTCCGGGTGGCGTGAGTTGCGAAACTATTCCGCATTGTTTCAAATGTAGACCAAACTCGTAACTCAAATATTCTCCTCCACGATCAGATCATAGAAACTTTATTTTCTTGTTACGATGATTTTCAACTTCACTCTGAAATTCTTTGAACTTTTCAAATGTTTCAGACTTATGATTCATTAAGTAGATATACCCATATCTGCTTAAATCATCTATGAAGGTGAGAAAATAATGATATCCGCCACGAGCCTCAACATTCATTGGACCACATGCATCTGTATGTATGATTTCCAACAAATTTGTTGCTCTCTCCATAGTACTGGAGAACGGCATTTTAGTCATCTTACCCATGAGGCACGGTTCGCAAGTACCAAGTGATTCATAATCAAGTGGTTCCAAAAGTCCATCAGTATGGAGTTTCTTCATGCGCTTTACACCAATATGACCTAAATGACAGTGCCACAAATAAGTTGCACTATCATTATGAACTCTGCATCTTTTGATTTCAACATTATGAATATGTGTATCACTACTATCGAGATTCATCAAAAATAGACCACTCTTCAAGGGTGCATGACCATAAAAGATATTACTCATATAAATAGAACAACCATTATTCTCTGATTTAAATGAATAACCGTCTCGCATCAAACAAGATCCAGATATAATGTTCATGCTCAACGCTGGCACCAAATAACAATTATTTAGGTCTAATACTAATCCCGAAGGTAGATGTAGAGGTAGTGTGCTGACCGCGATCACATCGACTTTGGAACCATTTCCCACGCGCATCGTCACCTCATCCTTAGCCAATCTTCGCTTAATCCATAGCCCCTGTTTCAAGTTGCAAATGTTAGCAATAGAACCAATATCAAATACCCAGGTGCTACTGCGAGCATTAGTAAGGTACACATCAATAACATGTATATCACATATACCTTTGTTCACTTTGCCATCCTTCTTATCCACTAAATACTTGGGGCAGTTCCGCTTCCAGTGACCAGTCTGCTTGCAGTAGAAGCACTCAGTCTCAGACTTAGGTCCAGACTTGGGTTTGTTCTCCTGAGTAGCAACTTGTTTGCTGTTCTTCTTGAAGTTCCCTTTCTTCTTCCCTTTGCCCTTTTTCTTGAAACTGGTGGTTTTATTGACCATCAACACTTGATGCTCCTTCTTGATTTCTACCTCCGCGGCTTTTAGCATTGCGAAGAGCTCAGGAATAGTCTTATTCATCCCTTGCATATTATAGTTCATCACGAAGCTTTTGTAGCTTGGTGGCAGTGATTAAAGAACTCTGTCAATGACACTATCAACAGGAAGATTAACCCCCAGTTGAGTCAAGTGATTATGATACCCAGACATTTTGAGTATATGTTCACTGACAGAACTATTCTCCTCCATCTTGCAGCTATAGAACTTATTGGAGACTTCATATCTCTCAATCCGGGTATTTGCTTGAAATATTAACTTCAACTCCTGGAACATCTCATATGCTCCATGACATTCAAAACATCATTGAAGACCCGGTTCTAAGCCGTAAAGCATGGCACACTGAACTATCAAGTAGTCATCAGCTTTGCTCTGCCAGACGTTCATAACATCTGGTGTTGCTCCTGCAGCAGGCTTGGCACTTAGCGGTGCTTCCAGGACGTAATTCTTCTGTGCAGCAATGAGGATAATCCTCAAGTTACGGACCCAGTCCGTGTAATTGCTACCATCATATTTCAACTTTGCTTTCTCAAGGAACGCATTAAAATTCAACGGAACAACAACACGAGCCATCTATCTACAATCAAACATAGACAAGAAAGATACTATCAGGTACTAAGTTCATGATAAATTTAAGTTCAATTAATCATATTACTTAAGAACTCCCACTTAGAAAGATATCCCTCTAATCCTCTAAGTGATTACGTGATCCAAATCAACTAAACCATGTCCGATCATCACGTGAGATGGAGTAGTATCAATGGTGAACATCAATATGTTGATCATATCTACTATATGATTCACGCTCGACCTTTCGGTCTCCATGTTCCGAAGCCATATCTGTTATATGCTAGGCTCGCCAAGTTAAACCTGAGTACTCCGCGTGTGCAACTGTTTTGCACCCGTTGTATTTGAACGTAGAGTCTATCACACCCGATCATCATGTGGTGTCTCAGCACGAAGAACTTTCGCAACGGTGCATACTCAGGGAGAACACTTATACTTTGATAATTTAGTGAGGGATCATCTTATAATGCTACCGTCAATCAAACAAAGATAAGATGCATAAAAGATAAACATCACATGCAATCAATATAAGTGATATGATATGGCCATCATCATCTTGTGCTTGTGATCTCCATCTTCTAAGCACCGTCACGATCACCATCGTCACCGGCACGACACCTTGATCACCATCATAGCATCGTTGTCATCTCGCCAATCTTATGCTTCCATGACTATCGCTACCGCTTAGTGATAAAGTAAAGCATTACATCGCAATTGCATTGCATACAATAAAGCGACAACCATATGGCTCCTGCCAGTTGCCGATAACTCGGTTACAAAACATGACCATCTCATACAATAAAATTTAGCATCATGTCTTGACCATATCACATCACAACATGCCCTGCAAAAACAAGTTAGACGTCCTCTACTTTGTTGTTGCAAGTTTTACGTGGCTGCTACGGGCTTAGCAAGAACCGTTCTTACCTACGCATCAAAACCACAACGATAGTTTGTCAAGTTGGTGTTGTATCAACCTTCACAAGGACCGGGCGTAGCCACACTTGGTTCAACTAAAGTTGGAGAAACTGACACCCGCCAGCCACCTGTGTGCAAAGCATGTCGGTAGAACCAGTCTCGCATAAGCGTACGCATAATGTCGATCCGGGGCGCTTCATCCAACAATACCGCCGAACCAAAGTATGACATGCTGGTAAGCAGTATGACTTATATCGCCCACAACTCACTTGTGTTCTACTCGTGCACAACATGAACACATAAAACCTAGGCTCGGATGCCACTGTTGGGGAACGTGGTAATTTCAAAAAAAATTCTACGCACACGCAAGATCATGGTGATGCATAGCAACGAGAGGGGAGATTGTTGTCTATGTACCCTCGTAGACCGGAAGCGGAAGCGTTAGCACAACGCGGTTGATGTAGTCGCACGTCTTCACGGCCTTACCGATCAAGCACCGAAACTACGGCACCTCCGAGTTCTAGCACACGTTCAGCTCGATGATGATCCCCGGACTCCGATCCAGCAAAATGTCGGGGAAGAGTTCCATCAGCACGACGGCGTGGTGACGATCTTGATGTTCTACCATCGCAAGGCTTCGCCTAAGCACCGCTACAATATTATCGAGGATTATGGTGGAGGAGGGCACTGCACATGGCTAATAGATCTCAAGGATCAATTGTTGTCTAGAGGTGCCCCCCTGCCCCCGTATATAAAGGAGCAAGGGGGAGGGGCGGCCGGCCAGGAGGAGGCGCGCCAGGGAGGAGTCCTACTCCTACCGGGAGTAGGACTGCCTCCTTTCCTTGTCCAACTAGGAGAGGGGGAAGGAAGGGAGAGAGGAGAGAAAAGAAAGGGGGCGTGCCGCCCCTCCCTCCTTGTCCAATTCGGACTAGAGGGGGAGGAGGCGCGCAGCCTGCCCTGGCCGCCCCTCCTCTGCTCCACTTTGGGCCCATGAGGCCCATTAACCCCCCAGGGGGAGGGGGGTCCGGTAACCCCCGGTACTCCGTTTTATATCCGATAACTCCCGGAACCATTCCTGTGTCCGAATATAGTCATCCAATATATCAATCTTTATGTCTCGACTATTTCGAGACTCCTCGTTATGCCCGTGATCACATCCGAGACTCTGAACAACCTTCGGTACATCAAAATATATAAACTCATAATGAAACTGTCATCGTAACGTTAAGCGTGCGGACCCTACGGGTTCGAGAACAATGTAGACATGACCGAGACACGTCTCCGGTCAATAACCAATAGCGGAACCTGGATGCTCATATTGGCTCCTACATATTCTATGAAGATCTTTTATCGGTCAGACCGCATAACAACATACGTTGTTCCCTGTTACTTGCCCGAGATTTGATCGTCGGTACCTCAATACCTAGTTCAATCTCGTTACTGGCAAGTCTCTTTACTCGTCCTGTAATACATCATCCCGCAACTAACTTATTAGTTGCAATGCTTGCAAGGCTTATGTGATGTGCATTACCGAGAGGGCCCAGAGATACCTCTCCGACAATCGGAGTGACAAATCCTAATCTCGAAATACGCCAACCCAACAAGTACCTTCGGAGACACCTGTAGAGCACCTTTATAATCACCCAGTTACGTTGTGACGTTTGGTAGCACACAAAGTGTTCCTCCGGTAAACGGGAGTTGCATAATCTCATAGTCATAGGAACATGTATAAGTCATGAAGAAAGCAATAGCAACAAACTAAACGATCAAGTGCTAAGCTAACAAAATGGGTCAATTCAATCACATCATTCTCCTAATGATGTGATCCCATTAATCAAATGACAACTCATGTCTATGGTTAGGAAACATAACCATCTTTGATCTACGAGCTAGTCAAGTAGAGGCATACTAGTGACACTATGTTTTTCTATGTATTCACACATGTATTATGTTTCCGGTTAATACAATTATAGCATGAATAATAAACATTTATCATGATATAAGGAAATAAATAATAACTTTATTATTGCCTCTAGGGCATATTTCCTTCACATTCTTCTTCAACGAATCGACTACAATAAGAAAAGCGGTATAAGAACTAGGCAAAGTGAACATAACGAATTGACTAAAAGAATGGTGCAAAGGTATTACCTCATCCACTCATCCTAAACTTCCTTGATGTTGTGCAAGATATAGAACATGACATCCTCCCACTCATCTCGTGGCATGAGATAAGGTGTCGAGCATCCAGCCCTGCCACCTTGCCCGATGAATAATGGCAACTTGGGTTTACTTGGGTTCTTCTGTATTGTATCGAGACACCTTATTGTGCAACTTGGGAACATGGTCCGGATAGTAGGCTGTCCTGAGGTCTGCCACCTCCTCTAGGATAACTGTCTCAGCTATGGAAGCTTCAATCTTAGCTTTGTTTCCACATTTCTATCTCAGATGCTTGTTCTGTCTCTCAGGGCCGTACTGCCAACGATTCTACACAGGGCCCCCCAACAATACCTCATTCGCGAGGTGCAAAATGAGATGTGTCATCGGAGTAAAGAAGCCTGGCGGGAAGATCTTCTCTAGCTTGCATATCAACTCCGACGCCTTCTTATGCATTTCTTTTATCTTCTCAGGACATACTTCTTTAGCACAAAGCGTGCGGAAGAAATGGCTTAACTCCGCAAGCACACGCCAGACACGCTCGGGAACATAGCCCCGAACCATCACCGGCATAATCCGCTCAATCCATACATGATAGTCATGACTCTTGAGCCCGGTCACTCTGCCCGTTGAAAGATTGACCCCTTACTTATATTTGACGCATAACCATCAGTGAACTTCACGACGTGTTTCAGCCACTTGAATGCCTCCATCTTATGATCCTTTTTAAGTATGAAGTCAGGATCTGGCTTGAACCAAGATTTTCGACTGCATGTGGGAGGCTGCATGTGTAGACGTGGTCTATCACAAATATTCTGTTGATCGACTCTAGCATTAACATTATCCTTTGTCTTATCAGGAATGTTGAGGATCGTGCGAAAAAGGGACTCTGCGACATTCTTTTCGGTGTGCATCACGTCTATGTTGTATGGAAGTTTGAGGTCCTTAAAATAGGGAAGCTGCGTGAAGGGGGTAATGTGAGTCCAATTGTGCGTCTCACCATATCCTTCAAAACATTTTTCCCTTTACCTTTTCCTTTGCCCTCGCCCTCGTCTTCGCCTGTGGCTTTGCCTTTGCCTTTGCCTTTGCCTTTCCCTTCACCGGCAGGCTTAAGAGCTTTCAGCTGAGCAAGCACATTCGCACCAGAAAACGTTGGAATCTCGTTTACTTCATGGACAACTTTGCCTTTTGTGAAGTTCTTCTTGTCTTCCCTATCAGGATGGTCTGGAGGGAGGAACTGTTGATGCAGGTCAAATGCAACATACTCGCCACCCTTCTTTAGCCAAATGAAAATCAAGGCCTGCATGCACACTGGGCAAGGCATCTTTCCACTTGTACACCATCCGCAGAACAGGGCATAACCGGGAAAGTCATGCATGCAATATTGTAGCCAAACTTTCATCAAGAAATTTTTCTGCAGATGTCGGTCGTATGTCAACCTCGGGAAGTGCCAAGAATGGTGCAAATCATCCACCAACGGCTGCAAAACACACTCAAATTCCTCCCCGGATATTCAGGCCCCGGAATTATAAGTGACAGGAACATGGTCTTGCGTTGCATTATGGTGCCGGGAGGGAGATTGAGTGGAATAACAAATACGGGCCAACAGCTGTATGGATTAGACGACATACCATATGGATTGAACCCATCACCTGTTATAGCAATTCTGACATTCCCAGCCTCGGCTGCTTCCTCCGGGTACTCTATATCGAATGACTTCCATGCTTCACCTCCTGATGGATGTACAATTTTTTTTGGATTGTACCTTTTCCCTTCCTTGTGCCACTTCATCATTTTGGCAGACTCCTTGGTGATGAAAAGGCGTTGCAGTCTTTTTATAAAATCAAGATGCCGAAGAACCTTCACATGGATTTTTAGCTGCTGCTTCTGACCATGCTTATCGACCACCTCAATATACCGAGAGGAACCGCACTTCCTACAATACTTGTCATCTGCATACTCATGCCTAAACAAAAGGCAATTCTTTGGACAAACATGTATTTTCTCATAGTCCATGGAGAGCGCCTTCATGATTTTCTTTGTAGCATACATGGTTTTCGGCAGTTCATGGCCCTCAGGCAGGCTGTTAGCCCATACTCCCAGAAATGCTTCGAAGCAACCTCGGCTACAGCCGTACTCAGCCTTGACTGCCATCAGTTGCGAGATGGCATCCAGCACAGATAGCTTGGCACCCTCATAGAGAGGTTTCTTTGACGAGGCCAAGATTTCCAGGAAGGCCTTTGCGGTTTCCTCCGGTTCCTCCGGTTCATTCACTGAATGTGATGGAGGTGTCGGCTGTGCAGCAAAGACATCATCTAGCATGTCTCTAACCCCATCGTCTTCATAACCAGCGACGCATTGTCGTATCACATCCTCTCTACCACGGTCCCGCTGGGCAAAGTTTATCGGCATATTAAAGTTGGGCATAAATCCATCCGTGCGAAGGTGCTTAGTCATCTCACTCTTATCTCTGCGGATACGTCTCTTACATCTGGCACACGGGCATTCTGGCACCATCCTCATTGGACTGCGGAATATCTCTTTCAAAAACACATCAGTTTTCTCGACCCACTCTATTGTTACTTGATTCCGACAGAAAAACCCACTATACATCCACTGATTATCTGCCATCTCTGCTTTATTGGAAGCCACACAACAAAATTAAGGATTCATTTAAATTACTCACATCAATATTTTATTTTTTACAAGGTTGACGAGAAACGACATTTAATCCACCTACATCTCTAATAGGTAAAGATGGGTCCTACTCCCACCTGAGAATGTGTAGATTGAGTACGTTGTCCATGCTCTACCCCATTTTGAGACAAAATTTTGGCAGCACCTCCCCACTGTTCTCCAAATACACATCTCGGCAAAATGCCGAGAGAATGTGCATCCGGAGAACAACAGGGAGGCGCCGCCGAAATCCTGTCTCGAAACGGGGTAGAGCATGAACAACGTACCCAATCTACACATCCTCGGGCTGTCCGTGGAAAGCGCTGGACAATCTGAAAGAGCTGCGGTGATAAATATGCAATTGAATGCATATTTATCGATGCAACCCTTTCGAACGGGAGACCTAGGTTATGCGACTTGATGTGAAAATTTAATCTAGTGACATGGAAAAAAAGTGGACGAGGTCATGGAATTGTTGCTCACCCTCCGATGTAGAGGATGTAGTCGATCAAAGGAGGGACGATCGTGGACCAACACCTCCAACGTCGACGGTCACTCCACGAAGATGGGAACACCACAAATCTTGTTAATTCCATCAAGTGAAAAAAATTAGGTCTTCACCTCACATTAACCATTTGGCACAACATTATGAATCGACATGAAACAACATGTCAAATTGCAAAAAAAAATCTTTATTAAGTATTTTAGAAACCAAGTGCCTCGATTTGCTTCTTATATATGAATAAACATGACCATAACACTAACTTGACCAAATACTAACTTGACCAATATCCATCCATCTATCACAAACTTAACCAAAATCTATTCATCTATATTTAACAAACTAAGTGTGTAGAACATTTGTTAACTTGACTAACATCCATTCACAAACTTAAAAAAAATTATCTACTATGCATGTAAAAACCTAATAAAACTAAACAAAACAAAAAAACTACATTTTATTCATATATCTAGCATACACATCTAATATCCATTCATCCATGCATCTAATATCCATTCATGCATCTAACAGTGGCATTCATCTAACAAATGAAATAAATTGAAAAAAAAGAAGGCTAGCTCACCTCACCGAAGAAGGAGCAGGCAAGGAGTCGGGGCGGGGCAGGGCATCCGGGGTCGGGGCAGGGCGGCGGCGGCGGCAGGGGAGGA
>NC_041392.1:714383087-714383734 GCF_002162155.2 Triticum dicoccoides
ACGGGCGAGGCAAGTGGGCGGAGGCAGGGGGCGTGGGCGAGTGCGGCGGCGGCGAGTGGGCGGCGGTAGGGGGCGGGGGCGAGTGCGACGGCGGCGACAAGGGGCCGGGAGTCGGCGGCGGCGGCGGCGAGCAGTTCGGGTGTGGTCGGGGTCGGGGGCAGCTAGCTAGGGGAGAACGAGTGGCCAGGGCGGTGAGCGAGGGGATAAGGCATTCTAAGCCGACGGCTGCCGTCGGCATAGATGCCACGTCAGCGATCCGCGTGAAACACCCCCAATGGCCGCAGCTATGCCCACGGCTTAGCCGTAGGCATAGTTATATTTTTTATTTTTTAAATGTTTTTAATAGTTTATATTTTTTCTTCTTTCTGTTTTTTATTTCATATAACTTTTTTGATGTTTTTTATAGTTATATTTTTCCTTTTCATGTTTTTTATGTATTATTATTTCATATGGATTTTTAATGTTTTTAACGCCGCTCGGCCCTCTCCTCTCCCGGAACCACACAGAGGGGAGGGGAGGGGAGGCGCCGAACTCGAGCAGCTTGGTCCGCCGAGGCCGTGGCCTGGTCGCGGGTGTGGGAGCGCATGGCCGCCGCCTCACGTGCTCGATCTGGAGCTTACTAGGTCAGGTGACTGAAGGGGGAGGGG
>NC_041392.1:714384067-714390060 GCF_002162155.2 Triticum dicoccoides
TGATATTCACGCCGCATCATTACCGCAGAACGTCTACTACTGTGTCATTGCCGTCCGTGAGGGGGGGCCACACCCCGGAGACGCGTGCCGCCTCTTCGGACATGCCACCACACCACCCCGCATGTATGAGGGCCCGGAGCGACGCTCCGGTGGCATTGCTACCCCCCAGGGCCCCCGTCCCGCCTAACCCTATAGTGTTTGACCACGGGATCTAGCCCTTTGACATTGCACGGACGGGCTTTGACCAGCGGACCTCCCCACCCGATTGTGTTAGGTCAGCCCATAGGAACACTTTGGAGCAATAACCGGGCTAGACCCACAACAAGATCCCCTCTGTGTAGACCCGACGCGTCCGTTTCCCCCTCCAGGTGCCGGCGGCGGCATCGTCCGTGAGGGGGGGCACACCCTGGACACGCGTGCCGGGCGTTTGCAACCACCATAACACTTCCAGACTTGCGAGAGGCCGCCGGCCACAGCCGTAGACGCGCAAAGGGCAATCCTCGTAGAGGGAATTTTTCGGATACTTCTCCATCACCAAAAATTATGAAAAAATACCATCGTTCCTATAGCACATGTGCCCATGTCGTGCAAAAAACTCATGATTTTATCGCTCTCTGAGTATTTAATAATATTCACGTCGCATCGTTACCGTAGAACGTCTACTACCGTGTCATCGCCGTCCGTGAGGGGGGGCCACGCCCCGGAGACACGTGTCGCCTCTTCGGACATGCCACCACACCACCCCGCATGTATGAGGGCCCAGTGCGATGCTCCGGTGGCATTGCTACCCCCCAGGGCCCCCGTCCCGCCTAACCCTGTAGCGTTTGACCACGAGATCTAGCCCTTTGAATTTGCACGGACGGGCTTTGACCAGCGGACCTCCCCACCCGGTTGTGTTAGGTCAGCCCATAGGAATACTTTGGAGCAACAACCGGGCCAGACCCACGGCAAGATCCCCTCCGTGTAGACCCGACGCGTCCGTTTCCCCCCTCCAGGTGCCGGCGGCGGCGCCGCCCGTGAGGGGGGCACACCCCGGACACGCGTGCCAGGCGTTTGCAACCGCCACAACACTTCCAGACTTGTGAGAGGCCGCCTACGCAAGATTTGGCGGCATGCTAGCCCCCGGAGGCCGCCGGCCATAGCCGTAGACGCGCGAAGGGCAATCCGCGTAGAGGGAATTTTTCGGATACTTCTCCATCACCAAAAATTATGAAATAATACCATCGTTCCTATAGCACATGTGCCCACGTCATGCAAAAAACTCATGATTTTATCGCGCTCTGAGTATTTAATAATATTCACGCCGCATCGTTACCGCAGAACGTCTACTACCATGTCATCGCCGTCCGTGAGGGGGGGCCACACCCCGGAGACGCGTGCCGCCTCTTCGGACATGCCACCACACCACCCCGCATGTATGAGGGCCCGGAGCGACGCTCCGGTGGCATTGCTACCCCCCAGGGCCCCCGTTCCGCCTAACCCTGTAGTGTTTGACCACGGGATCTAGCCCTTTGACATTGCACGGACGGGCTTTGACCAGCGGACCTCCCCACCCGGTTGTGTTAGGTCAGCCCATAGGAACACTTTGGAGCAACAACCGGGCCAGACCCACAACAAGATCCCCTCCGTGTAGACCCGACGCGTCCGTTTCCCCCTCCAGGTGCCGGCGGCGGCGCCGTCCGTGAGGGGGGGCACACCCCGGACACGCGTGCCGGGCATTTGCAACCACCATAACACTTCCAGACTTGCGAGAGGCCGCCGGCCACAGCCGTAGACGCGCAAAGGGCAATCCTCGTAGAGGGAATTTTTCGGATACTTCTCCATCACCAAAAATTATGAAAAAATACCATCGTTCCTATAGCACATGTGCCCATGTCGTGCAAAAAACTCATGATTTTATCGCTCTCTGAGTATTTAATAATATTCACGTCGCATCGTTACCGTAGAACGTCTACTACCGTGTCATCGCCGTCCGTGAGGGGGGGCCACGCCCCGGAGACACGTGTCGCCTCTTCGGACATGCCACCACACCACCCCGCATGTATGAGGGCCCAGTGTGACGCTCCGGTGGCATTGCTACCCCCCAGGGCCCCCGTCCCGCCTAACCCTGTAGCGTTTGACCACGAGATCTAGCCCTTTGAATTTGCACGGACGGGCTTTGACCAGCGGACCTCCCCACCCGGTTGTGTTAGGTCAGCCCATAGGAATACTTTGGAGCAACAACCGGGCCAGACCCACGGCAAGATCCCCTCCGTGTAGACCCGACGCGTCCGTTTCCCCCCTCCAGGTGCCGGCGGCGGCGCCGTCCGTGAGGGGGGCACACCCCGGACACGCGTGCCAGGCGTTTGCAACCGCCACAACACTTCCAGACTTATGAGAGGCCGCCTACGCAAGATTTGGCGGCATGCTAGCCCCGGAGGCCGCCGGCCATAGCCGTAGACGCGCGAAGGGCAATCCGCGTAGAGGGAATTTTTCGGATACTTCTCCATCACCAAAAATTATGAAATAATACCATCTTTCCTATAGCACATGTGCCCACGTCATGCAGAAAACTCATGATTTTATCGCGCTTCGAGTATTTACTAATATTCACGCCGCATCGTTACCGCAGAACGTCTACTACCGTGTCATCGCCGTCCGTGAGGGGGGCCACACCCCGGAGACGCGTGCCGCCTCTTCGGACATGCCACCACACCACCCCGCATGTATGAGGGCCCGGTGCGATGCTCCGGTGGCATTGCTACCCCCAGGGCCCCCGTCCCGCCTAACCCTGTAGCGTTTGACCACGGGATCTAGCCCTTTGACTTTGCACGGACGGGCTTTGACCAGCGGACCTCCACACCCGGTTGTGTTAGGTCAGCCCATAGGAACACTTTGGAGCAACAACCGGGCCAGACCCACAACAAGATCCCCTCTGTGTAGACCCGACGCGTCCGTTTTCCCCCTCCAGGTGCCGGCGGCGGCGCCGTCCGTGAGGGGGGGCACACCCCGGACACGCGTGCCGCCTCTTTGAACATGCCACAACACCACCCCGCATGTATGAGGGGCCGGTGCGACGCTTCGGTGGCATTGCTACCCCCAGGGCCCCCGTCCCGCCTAACCCTGTAGCGGTTGACCACGAGATCTATCCCTCTAACTTTCCACGGACCGGCTTTAAACAGTGGACCTCTCCACCCGGCTGTGTCAGGTCAGCCCAGAGGGACACCTGGGAGCAACATCCGGGGCCAAACAGACAACTACATCCCCTCCGTGTAGACCCGATGCGTTTGTTTCCCCCCTTCAGGTGCCGGCGGCGGCGCCGTCCGTTAGGGGGACCATGCCCCGGAGATGCGTGCCGCCTCTTCGGACATGCCACAACACCACCCGGTTGTGGTAGGTCATTCCATAGAAACACTTCGGAGATGCGTCCCCTCCGTATAGACCCGATGCGGCTGTTTCCGCCCCCTCCAGATGCCGGCGGCGGCGCTGTCCGTGAGGGGGGCACACCGTGGCGCTGCCCTCTAGATGTTTCGGCATAGCTGTTTTTGATTTTAATAAAATATAATGCCCTATATTCAAAAGAACATGACGGCACATTATTAATATGCTCGAAAAAAATACAAACTATATATATATATATATATATATATTCATAATCTATGAAAAAATTACAAACTACACATATATTCATATAATACATAAAAAAGCATAAAAACATATGTAAAAAAGGCATAAAAACATATGTAAAAAAAGCATGAAAACATATGTAGAAAAAGCATAAAAACATATGTAAAAAAACACATGTAAAAAAATAACTATGCCGACGGCACCATACATACGGCAGGGTTTAGGCGGGCGCCGTGCCGCGGATCGATGTCGTGGCGCCTATGTCGACGGCTGCCGTCAGCATATCTGCGCCGCGGATCAGTGACGTGGCATGTGGAGGTATGCCGACGGCCGCCCGTCCCGACCGTCGGCATAGCTTTGACGCCGTTAGCCGCTGGTCACGGGCGGGGTCGCCGGGCCCACATGTATGCCGACGGCAGCTGTCGGCGTTTATTAAACTGTATCGACGGCTGATCTGTGCCGACGGTTGCCGTTGGTGTAGGTAGGGGTAGCCCGACGGCAAGGATAAGCCGACGGCCAGGACTAGGCTGTCGGCATAGATACAAGTAGGCCGACGGCTGCCGTCGGCATAGTTTTGACCGTCGGCGTAGAGCCGTTTTCCGGTAGTGCTTCTTTCTCCTACAGCTAGAAAATATTAATAACTACACAACTGGTTATTTAGGAGAATACGATAAAAAAAACTAATATTACCTTCGATCTCCATAGGACGGCCTTAAGACTCCGCATAGCACTACGAATCTGGTTGATTCCGATGATATGAAACATGAACGCTCCAAAAACATGCCAAATTGTTCCTAGATGTAGCTCCAAAACAGAGAATGCATAAATCATATGCTTCTGAATCTCCCATGTACCCATTTCCGCTTGATCAGGAGAAATATGTGAGCTCTGAGAAAACAATTTGGCAGGAATACATATCATTTACAAAATTTAGTTAGTCCGCAACTCGAGTAATTAAATTGAGAATTAGAGGAAACACACATTGCAGGTAGAGGCATGAATTTGTAACGAAGTGGGGTTTCCCTGTTTCTCAGCCGTCTCTAGCAGCAACCTTTCAAGGCACCAAGGAGCAAAAGCAATTTTCCCCGGTACCCAGGCAAACAAGCGCTGCCACGAGATCTTCTCCACCATTAGCGCCAAGATGGAGACGTTGAGCTCAAGGTAAGTGCTCATGGACATCGCCAATTGCTTAAGTGAGGGAGCCACGACGTCAACACTGCGTATTCATACATTCTCCACGACAAGCTCCTCTAGCGATGCCGAGTGGACCCTCATGTCCCTGCCGCTATACCCAAATTTCGTCCGCTTGAGCCTGAGCACGCGCAAACGCGGGCAATGGGGGAGCACGTCGTCGACCTGGTCGATCATGCATTGCAATAGAGAAAAAGTTTCAAGCGCAGGAAACTCGACATCAGAAGGCACACAGATGGATAAGTAGGGTGAATCAAACACAACCGAGGTGACATCAGAAGCCACACAGATGGATATGGTGGAGGCAGGCCCAGAGGCCGCGCCACCGGCGGGAGAGCACGCTGGCTCGCGCGGCGGTTGCGGCGCAGCAGAGGCGGGCGAGGATGAGGAGGAGCAGGTCGTCGGGAAGGTCGCTGATGTGGTCCGCTCCGCCGCCTGGGATACCTAAACCTAACTGCTGGGAGGAAAGCTGGCGACGATACTCGGATTTCAACTCCGTCGACGCATGCAGAGCCTTGCCAATGAATCGATGCTGTAGCGGATGAACTCGTTGCACGGCAGAAATCGTTGGATACGTGGGATGCGCTAGCTAGGCTAGGCCACGGCACGTACGGCGGCAGCCTTTCTGTCGACCCGCTAGCTAGGGCTTAATTTCTGTCGTGTGTCTCCCTGCTTTTGTTTGTTTGTTTGTTTGGTAGTCAACACACGCATCAATCTGTACTAGTTCAATCCTTGATCGGAAAAGCCAAGTATATGTACTACCATGAGTATTTCTGTACTTGGTGTACATCGTTTTAGTGCAAGTAGAATTGTATTCTTGTCGAAACAAGCTCTCACTTCCACTAGTGCAGAACTGGGCAATAGCACCGGTTTGTAAGGCCCTTTAATGCCGGTTCAGTAACCAGCACTAAAGTGTGGGCACTAAAGCCCCCTCCCCCTTAGTACCGGTTCAGCACGAACCGGTGCTAAAGGGCAACCACGTGGCACGAGCCAGCTTCGGGGGTAGGGAGCCCTTTAGTACCGGTTGGTGTCACCAACCGGTATTAAAAGATTGGGGGGGAGGGGTTGGGTTTATGATTTCTTTTTCATTCAATTTTGTATTTTCCGTTTAATTCTTTTTCGTTTGCTGGTATTTTACGATACTACATATTCTACACGTTATGCGTATATATAAATAGAATTTCTAGTAGAGCCGA
>NC_041392.1:714390562-714416209 GCF_002162155.2 Triticum dicoccoides
ATCGAATGTCTCACAACCACCATTAATTAATTCACACATAGATACAATTAACTAGCTATCTATAATTTCTCCTAATTGGTGCCTTCGGAGCCTGTGGCATTAGCCTAATTGGTGCCTTCGGAGCACGATAACAATTGAAAGTGGTTCATGGGGGCGGTAGCGGGTAATAGTATTCTCCTTTGGGATCTATGACCTGGTCGAGCAAAAATCCCGCTATTTCCTCTTAAATTGCTTCTATGCGGTCCTCTGTTAGGAGTTTCTCCCGCACCTTTTTGAACTGTTAAGAAGGAGATCAATATGCATGTGTATTAGTTGTGTGACTAGATATCGATAATGGTGTAAAAATTATGAATAATGTTCTGACAAACGTACCCACTCCTGTCTTTGAGATCTGCTCCTTTCGGACGCCATCATGCGAATATTATCGCAAACGTAGTATGCACACAGATTATTTCCCGGCGCCTGCTTTAGGTCCTTTACGAGAATGGAATTTGATCAGATAATAATTAATCAAGCATGATAATTAAAGAGATGGCAGCTAGCTAGTACTACTTAATTACTTACGTGGGGTCGATACCATTTCAGATTTTGTTTCCATGGGCCTGGAGTGGCCCTGATGAACTTTGCCCAAGCCCTGCCCGCCGACAAAGAAAATGAATAAATGGGTTATTAAATAGTTGTTATCAGAAAATGACGAACTAATTAAATAGGCCGAGATATAGTTAATAATGATTGAAATTACCTGTTGACTATCCCCTTCACGATGGTGTAGTCACTTGCTTTCTTAAGTAGTGAGTCTATTACTTCAATTGTTCCTTCATCAACTTTAATGATTAACAAGATCCAGTGAAATCTGCATGCACACACGTTTACATGTCTTAATTAAGCGGGCATATGTAAGCAAAAACATGTAGCTAGCTAGTAGGCAAAAACAGAATTTGTAGTATAAGACAGTGTGACTCACTTGAAGTTGTAAGGAAGTAGTATATCTTCATTGTATTTGAAGCGCTTGAAGAACTCTAGCATGCTTTCCTCTACACTTTTTTCGTAATATGGATCTAATTTCCATGTGTATTCATTAATGGTATTTGGGTCAACGAACCCAATGCCATAGCGTCCACCTTTTTTCATTTCATAAATTTTCATCCTGCATAATATCACAGAAAAGAATATAGTGAGGATAATTAGAAGTAATGATTGATCAAAATGATCACTACAGCTAGCTTGAGACTTAAATTACAGAAAGAAATCACTTAGAGACAATAATAACTGATGATAGATTTGTCGAGTGCGTCTTGATTGTATAGCTGAAATAGTTCTGAATACTCAACGGTCACAGCTTTCTCATGGTAGTAATGATCCTTCTTGACATTCACCATGAGGGACTCTCGATTGGAAATCTTGGTAATGTCCATGTACCATTGATGCAATTCATACATTCTCGTTGTGAGCTTCTTGACCTCGTCTGGCTCGACCAAAGGTTGGCCCCGGACATATTTCTGTTTTATTTCCTCCTCTCTAGTCGGAGACATGGGCTCGATATCGAGGAGTTGTCCAACAGTGATCATGAGCGTTTCAGCCTGCCCGGGAACGTTAACGGTTTGCCCACAATAATATTGGGCGCGCCTACTCTCATGTGTTGTTGGCACAACAAGCGGGGGATTGATTGCGCCGCCTGTTCTCCCAGCTGGGGAACGGTTTTACCGCTCCTTGCTAGCTGATTTGCTCGAGCTCGAGCTCGCCTCTTTCTATAGACGTGCTCGATTTAACTTCTTGATGTGGCGCTCATAGTCTGTGTCAACAGGCTTGGGAGCTGGTGCTCTAGCCATACGAATGAAGTGGTCAATCTTTTCCTCAGGCACTTTCTCCCTTGGCGGCGGTGGCGGTTTCGGTGCAAAATGGGCTTCCACCTCGGCCTTCGATATGGCTACGTTTTCCTCCTCGGACTTGTCGTAAGGCCTCTGCGGAAGAGGCGCGAGGCTTGGACCATATTGAAATCGCTTGCCTCCGCCTGTACCTCCAGTACTACCTCGACTTGTACCGCTACGCACCATAGCTGAGGCGGCTCTCTTCCGTGATTGCTGAGGCGGTGAAGACGGCTGACGTGGCTGAGTTGGAGGAGGAGGAGTGGCCTGAAGTTGTGCCGGACTTGGAGGAGGAGTGGCCTGAAGCTGTGCCGGACTTGGAGGAGGAGTGGCCTGACGCTTTGCCGAACTTGGAGGAGGAGGAGTGGCCTGAAGCTGTGCCGGACTTGGAGGAGTGGCCTGACGCGTTGGTGGACTTGGAGGAGCGGGAGTCTGCTGACTCGGTGGCGGACTTCGACGAGGAGTCGGATGACGCGGTGTCGGTGGCCTTCGAAAGATGATGCAATCCTTTCTCCATATACGATGGTTGGCCTCTCCCAATGTATGCTCATCGTCACCTCCAGGAATGTCAAGCTCTAGCCCCGAATATTGGTCCACCACCTCATCAACCAAGACACGAGCATAGCCCGCTGGAATCGGGTTGCAATGGAAGGTTGCCTCGGGGGGATTTGTAAAAGCAAGGGCGTCTGCCACCTTCATGGATATGTTCTTCATTTTGAAGTGTAGCTCGCAGTTAGTGTTCTCCATGATGTCATCCACTGGGTAGCTATCCAGCAATGCGTTGCCCGGGGCGGAACCCACGCTGCTTCTCGGCATGGATGCGACGGTGCTATCCAATGATGGATCATCCGCTAGCTGTTGCAGCTGCTGAGACCCCCTTTGCTGGCTAAGTGAGTCGATCTGCTCCTGCTGCCGCTGGAATTTGAGTGCCAAGTAGGCGTGCGCTGATTTTAGGCCTTGAAGGCGTTCATAGTCTAGCTTCCTCTGCTCCTCCTCCATCTTCCTCTTCTTCTCCTCCGTAATCTTCTTTCTCGCATGGGTTCTGTAGTCGGCGTTCCAGTCCAAAAACCCCTCATACCACGGAATAGCGCCCATGCCTCTTGTTCTTCCCGAGTGTTCAGGATTTCCCAGGGCACGCGTAAGCTCGTCGTTCTCTCTGTTGGGCTGGAACACCCCCGACCGAGCCTCTTCTATTGCAACAAGTAGCTTATCTTCGGCTCCGTCCAGACATGCCTTCTTCGAAACTTTGCCTGTCTTCGGGTCCAACTCCCCCCGATGTGCATAGAACCAAGTCCTGCACCTGGGGGGCCAGCTCAATGTTTCTGGAGTGACACCTGCATCCTCCATCTCTTTCTCAGACTTATCCCACTTAGGCATTCCCACCGCATAGCCACCTGGCCCCAGCTTATGGAACTTATCCTTTTTTGCGGCATTGGCCTTGTTTATTCTCGACCGTTCCTTAGATAATTCCGAATCCTTGAATTTCACGAAATCGTCCCAATGAGAACTTTGCTTCTCTAGTGTTCCCTCGAATACTGGAGTCTTACTTCCTCCCTTGACGTACTTGGCCCATTCACGATTCTTGTGGTTTTTTAATGCAACTGCCATCTTCCTAAGAGCAGCGTCCTTGACTTTCTCCACATCTGCATCGGTGAAATGATCTGGTAGGGTGAAATGTTCCATGAGCGTTTCCCAAAGCAGAAGTTTTTGTCTGTCGTCGACAAAAGTAACTCCTGGACATGGCTTTGCTGGCTCTCTCCATTCTTGAAGGGAGATCGGGAGTTGGTCCTTCACAAGAACTCCGCACTGACGAATGAACTTGTCCGCAATCTTCTTAGGCGCTAATGGTTTGCCATTAGGTTTGATGGCCTCGATATTGTACTTTACGCCCTCCTTCAACTTTTTGTTCGGGTCTCGTTTCCTGTTGCCTGAAGATTTGCTCGATCCGGATGGCTGAATGAAGAAAGATCGATTCGTTAATATATCTTCAAGTCATTTAAAACATGTGATGATCACCAGATGCCTGCTTATATAAATATATATACCTCGCCGGTCTTTGTTGTTTCAAGATCAACATTTTCTTCGTCATGTTCATAGTTCACGACTTCATCAATTCGGTCGTCGCGATCGAATATCATATCACCCTCCCCGGTGTTGTTTAGATATTCGGAGGCGTCATAATCTTCTTCATTCTGATCATTATCTGGCCCATGAGGATTGCGTATGATATTGAACAGGGCCTCTTCTCCCTCTCTGCCGGTATTGTCCACCATAGGTTTTGTTTAACTAATCCAAACGAAATATATTCAAATTACAATGCATGGATGCACTCAATTAATAAGGAAAAACTGAATCAATCATAGTACATAATAAACATCATCGAATATAATCTCGAATACGTCATCTCGAATAATAGACATAATCTCGAATACATCGTCTCGAATAATATATATAATCTCAAATAAGTCATCTCGAATATTATATATCGAATACATCACTAGCTAGCTAGCTAGCTAATAAAGATCGAATACTAGAGAGTAATCTAGGCGGTAGACAACCAAAGTGAAGGAACCATCACTGGATCATAGCTCGGGTGATCTCCCCAAACAACCTGCCAGGTATTGGAGAACCTGACATCCATAGCAGCCATGTAGCGATGGACGTGCTCGTCCTCCTCCCTGACATGGCGACGTACCACCTCCGGCGGGGCCGGCTCCCTCCACACCGAAAGTGGCCCACGCGAACGCCACCAAAGGAGATGAGGGTCGACGACGGGACCCGGGGCTGGGTTCCTCACCAAGCGTCGCGCCCCTGAAGGTAGCACCTCCCAGTGCCAGCCCGGCGGAGCCCAGTGCCAGACATGGGTCCTCTGAAGCAGGACGTTGTCGCGAACAGGTCGACGGCGAGGATGCGGGCCGGGCATCGTCGACAACAATACTATATGCCGCAAAAGTAAAGTAACATTTTTTAAATGATGGATTGTGATTTCATATATGCAAATTCTAAATTTTATAACTAAAACTAACATTTGTAATATTTGTAACTAAAACTAACATTTTTTAATATTTCTATAACTAAAAAACATTTCTATATAACTAACATTTCTAATATAACTAACATTTCTATATAACTAACATTTCTAGTATTCTATATAACTAACATTTCTATATAACTACATTTCTATAACTAAAACTAACATTTCTAATATTTCTATATAACTAACATTTCTATATAACTAACATTTCTATAACTAAAACTAACATTTCTAATAATTCTATAACTAAAAAACAGAAAGATTGCTAACAATTCTATAACAATGTGTGTGTGTGGTTGGCGGCCGGGGCAGGAGCTCACCGGCGAGGCGCGGCGACGGGGACGGGGACGGAGATGAAGACGGCGACGAGGACGGGGCGGCAACGACGGGGACGGGGACGGGCCGGGCGGGGACGACGGGAGGACGGGGCGGGGCGCGACGACGGGGATGGGGACGGGGGCGGCGATGGCGACGGACGGCGACGAGGACGGCGACGGACGGCGACGGGGGCGGCGGCGACGGGGCAGAGGAGAAAGAAGCAGAGGGAAAGATGAGAAACTGACAAATTTTTTGAAGTGTTTTCTTATATAGAACCCACCTTTAGTACCGGTTGGAGCCACCAACCAGTACTAAAGGTCTGTTTTCGCTAGGCGAAGCGGCGGGAACAGCATCCCCTTTAGTACCGGGTTGTGGCACCAACCGGTACTAAAGGCCCCCCCTTTAGTATCGGTTGGAGCCACGACCCGGTACTAAAGGGTGTGCGCTGCCAGGCGAGGGGCGCAGAAGTTTCGTCCCACCTCGCTAGCCGAGGGGCACTCGCACCTGCTTATAAGCCCCGCCGTCGCTGCTGTCTCGAGCTCCTCTCTTAAGCAGGCCTTCTGGGCCTACCTCTGCTGCGATATCCTGTTGGGCCTACTAAGCTAGCGGGCCTACATCCTAGCCCAACTAGAATTTGGGTTTTCTAGTCGTATGCAGGACGCTGTGGCCCAGTAGGTGGGCTTTTTTTTCTTTTTTTTTTGCTTTATTTATTTTTGAGTTGTTTTTTTGCTGTATTTAGAGTTTCTTTGTGAATATTTTTTCTTTAGGTACAAAAAATTACAAACTTTCTGTTAGTACTGGTAGTTTACAAATTTGAATAGTTTAAATTTTGAATTATTTGAAATTTGTGTGAATCACTAGTTTGTGAATAACTTAACTTTGAAAATAGATTTTTCAGTGATTCTTTTTTCTTATGTTTAATATTAGTGTGTTTTATCATTATATTCAATTTGGTAATGCTTAGGTTATTTAAAAAATGAAATGCCTTTGTAACGGATGAGTTTTTGTCCGAAACCCTGATACTTCGAAAGAGATTGTCCATTTTATACACAAAGTGCATCTAGTTTTTGCGCTAACTCTCTACTTTTTGCACATGTTATGTGGGTGAAATTATGATACCATGCCAACTTTCAACCTTTTCTGAGTTCATTTGAAATGCTTTTCAATTTCAGGGTCATTTAGCTGAAAAAATCAGTAAATGCATGAAATAATTTGCTTGCACATAAAATTTCTTCGCGTTTCAAATGCCAAAACACATAACTAGCTACCCTAACTATTACAGAGATTCCCTCCTGGGTGTGAAACACAGAAGAAAGTGATGATAGTGAAGCCGATCACATCCCAAATCTTTGGGTGTGAAACTTTTTCTTCGCGTGTGTCCCTTTGCGCCGTAGCCATGGAAAATCTTCATCATTTAACTGGATGCTCGGGTCAATATTCACTGTGAACGGAGCAATTTCATCAAACTTTTCATAATCTCCTAACATGTCTGTCTTGTCATCCACTCTCACGATGTTTCTCTTCCCAGAAAGAACTATGTGCCGCTTTGGCTCATCATACGATGCATTCGCTTCCTTATCTTTTCTTTTTCTCGGCTTGGTAGACATGTCCTTCACATAGAAAACCTGTGCCATATCATTGGCTAGGACGAATGGTTCGTCTGCATACGCAAAATTGTTGAGATCCACTGTTGTCATTCCGTACTGCGGGTCTTCCGTTACCCCGCATCGTGTCATATTGACCCATTTGCATCGAAACAAAGGGACCTTCAAACCACGTCGATAGTCAAGTTCCCATATGTCCTGTATATAACCATAATATGTTTCCTTTCCCGTTTTGGTTTCTGCATCAAAGCGGACACCACTGTTTTGGTTGGTGCTCTTCTTATCTTGGGCGATCGTGTAAAATGTATTACCATTTATCTCGTACCCTTTGAAAGTCATTATATTCAAAGATGGTAACTAGGACAACAACTACAGGTCATCTTCAATAGAGGCGTCATGCATGGTACGTGTCTGCAACCAGCTGGTGAAACTCCTGGTTTGTTCACGTGTAATCCAGTCATCAGACCGCTCCGGGTGTTTGGAGCGTAGCAAATTCTTGTGTTCATCCATATACGGAGCCACCAAGGTGGAATTCTGTAAAATTGTGTAGTGTGCTTCAGTGAGAGAATGTCCGTCCATATATATTATTTGTTCCCCTCCTAGCGTGCCTTTTCCATCCAGTCCGCCCTTATGCCGCGATTCAGGAACACCAATCGGCTTAAGGTCAGGAATAAAGTCAATACAAAACTCAATGACCTCCTCATTTTCATGGCCCTTGGAGATGCTTCCTTCTGGCCTATCATGGTTATGAACATATTTCTTTAAGACTCCCATGAAACTCTCAAAGGGGAACATATTGTGTAGAAATACAGGACCCAAAACGTTAATCTCTTCACATAGGTGAACTAGGACGTGCGTCATGATGTTGAAGAAGGATGGTGGAAACACCAAGTCGAAACTGACAAGACATTGCACCAAATCATTCTCTAACCTTGGTATGATTTCTGGATCGATTACCTTCTGAGAGATTGCATTGAGGAATGCACATAGCTTCACAATGGCTAATCGAACGTTTTCCGATAGAAGCCCCCTCAATGCAACCGGAAGCAGTTGCGTCATAATCATGTGGCAGTCATGAGACTTTAGGTTCTGGAACTTTTTTTCTGCCATGTTTATTATTCCCTTTATATTCGACGAGAAGCCAGACAGTACCTTAATACTAAGCAGGCATTCAAAGAAGATTTCCTTCTCTTCTTTGGTAAGAGCGTAGCTTGCATGACCCTGATGTACGCCGTCTTTTCCGTGCATACATTGCTGGTCCTCCCATGCCTCAGGTGTATCTTTTGTCTTCCCATACACGCCCAAGAAGCCAAGCAGGGTCACACAAAGATTCTTCATCATGTGCATCACGTCGATTGCGGAGCGGACCTCTAGGTCTTTCCAATAAGGCAGGTCCCAAAATATAGATTTCTTCTTCCACATGGGTGCGCGTCCGTCAGCGTCATTCGGAATAGGTTGTCCACCAGGATCCTTTCCAAAGACCACCTTCAAATCCTTGACCATATCATGTACATCAGCACCAGTACAGTGATCCGCCTCACCTTTGAAATCCTTGCCTTTCTTTCTTACGGGATGCCTGCTCGGAAGAAATCGACGATGTCCCAGGTACACATTCTTCTTACAATTAGCCAAATATATATTGTCGGTATCGTCCAAACAGTGTGTGCATGCGTGGTATCCCTTGTTTGTCTGTCCTGAAAGGTTACTGAGAGCATGCCAATCATTGATGGTCACGAACAGCAACACCTTTAGGTCAAATTCTTCCCCCATGTGCTCATCCCACGCACGTACACCTGTTTCATTCCACAGTTGTAAGAGTTCTTCAACTAATGGCCTTAGGTACACATCAATGTCGTTGCCGGGTTGCTTAGGGCCTTGGATGAGCACTGGCATCATAATGAACTTTCGCTTCATGCACAACCAAGGAGGAAGGTTATACAAACATAGAGTCACATGCCAGGTGCTATGGTTGCTGCTCTGCTCCCCAAAAGGATTAATGCCATCTGCGCTTAGACCAAACCATACGTTCCTTGTGTCATATGCAAACTCCTTCTCATACTTTCTTTCAATTTTTCTCCACTGCGACCCGTCAGCGGGTACTCTCAACTTTCCATCTTTCTTACGGTCTTCTCTATGCCATCGCATCGCCTTGGCATGCTCTTTGTTTTGGAACAAATGTTTCAACCGTGGTATTATAGGAGCATACCACATCACCTTGGCAGGAATCTTCTTCCTGGGGCCCTCGCCCTCGACATCACCAGGATCATCGCGGCTGATCTTATAGCGTAATGCACCGCATACTGGGCAAGCGTTCAAATCCTCGTACTCACCGCGGTAGAGGATGCAATCATTAGGGCATGCATGTATCTTCTGCACCTCTAACCCTGGAGGGCAGATAGCCTTTTTTTCTTCATACGTACTCTCGGGCAATTCGTTGTACTTTGAAAGCATATTCTTTATCATTACCAGCAACTTTCCAAATCCCTCGTCAGATACACCATTCCCTGCCTTCCATTGTAGCAATTCCAGTGTGGTGCCCAGCTTTTTCTTGTCACCTACGCAATTTGGGTACAATAATTTTTTGTGATCCTCTAACATGCGTTGCAACTTCTTCTTCTCCAAATCACTTGCGCAGTTTCTCTTTGCATCGGCAATGGCCCGACCTAGATCATCAACGGGCTCATCCGATGCCTCTTCTTCAGCTTCTTCCCGCATTGCCGGCTCAGGTTCTTCCCGCATTATCGGCTCAGCTTCTTCCCTCATTGTTGTATCATCGTATTCAGGGAACCCATGGCCAGGATAGCTGTCGCCGTCCTCTTCTTCTTCATTGTCTTCCATCATAACCCCTCTTTCTCCATGCTTGGTCCAAACATTATAGTGGGGCATGAAACCGGACTCAAACAGGTGGATGTGAATGGTTCTTGGCGTAGAGTAATTGTGACCATTCTTACAGCCAGCACATGGACAAGGCATAAAACCATCCGCCAGCTTGTTTTCCTCAGCCGCAAGTAGAAAAGTACGCACGCCATTAATGAACTCGGGAGAGCATCGGTCATCGTACATTCATTGCCAGCTCATCTTCAATACACGGCACCGAAAACACCAAATTAATACAATACATAAAGTTCATACATAAAGATCATACAACACTTAAATGTAACAAACAAATAACTCTCTAGTTAAAGAATTTAAATGCAACAACAAATGCGATCAAGATCGCAACTAAGGTAACAATTGATCCAACAGCGTAATGATACCAAGCCTCACTATGAATGGCATATTTTCTAATCTTTCTAATCTTCAAGCGCATTTTCTCCATCTTAATCTTGTGATCATCGACGACATCGGCAACATGCAACTCCAATTCCATCTTCTCCCCCTTAATTCTTTTCAATTTTTCCTTCAAATCCTTGTTTTCTCTTTCAACTAAATTTAACCTCGACAATAGGGTCGGTTGGAATTTCCGGTTCAACTACCTCCTACATACAAATATCTATGTCAACTTGATGGGCATAATTTGTCATAAACACGAAATGCAATGAATAGTTTTAAAAGAGAATATACCACATCCGAATCATAACCCGGACGAGGGCCGACGAGGACGGATATCAAAAACATGGCACTATGTATAACAAACAACGTATGTGTAAGATAACTATACGAGTAACTATATATCCAAATCACACAAACATCATTTTTTTATATAAAACTTCATGAACAAGAGGCTCACCACAAGGTGGTGCCGGCGACGGGACGTTGCGAGCGATCGACGGTGGTTACGACGGAGATTTAGAAGGTACTAAGTAAACCACACCTACATATGCAAACTAAGTGTTATTTTTGACCTCAAATTGCATATAAATCAAATACTAGCACATATATATAATTCCTCCCAAATTACTAAACTCAAAAATCAATCACTATATAAAGCATTGCACGAGCTAATCTAGCAATGAGAGATGAAAGGACAAAGTTGCTAACCTTTATGATCATTTGAATGGATGGGGGCCTTCAAATCTTGACAAATTTTAGGCAAAATGTGTGATGAGCTTGAGAGGAAGAGGGAAAAGAACAGAGAGTAGAGGGGAAAGGGGAAGAACAGAGCGAGCTCGGGTGGACGAAGGGTCTATGTAGGACGACCTTTAGTACCGGTTCGTGATACGGCCCGGTACTAAAGGTGCTGGAGGGGCCCCGGACTGACAACATCCTGTCACCACTCACTTTAGTACCGGTTCGTGGCACGAACCGGTGCTAAAGGTTCGCCACGAACTGGTACTAATGAGAGCGGCCGGTTAGCCGTTGGAACCGGCGCTAATGCACACATTAGTGCCGGCTCAAATTCAAACCGGCACTAATGTGCTTCACATTTGACCCTTTTTCTACTAGTGTTCATAGATCAAGCACAAAGCACAGTATACGACCTAACGATACGTAGTAGTGAGTAGGCCATCTTGCAAAGTAGATCCCGGGATAACTGGCCACGTTGCTGAAATATAACACGGCAGGCCTAAAAACTACGTTGCGATACGCTCTAGGACATGTAAGGTCCACAACAACACCCTCAGTAGGGGGAGGAGGGGGACGACACAAAGCGTTGCCGCTAGCGAGTCCGAGACAGACTTGGGTCTTCAGCAAGAACCTTGACATGGAGAGAAGAACCACAGCGATGTCCTCGAGAGGAAAGCGGCACCCACAGGTGTCGCCAAAGTGCAAAGCTTTCGCTCGTCAGCTGACCCATGCCACCACAAGGTATCAGGACAACCGCCATGAGCACAAGCCTATAGGTCCAGATCTGGGTATCGCCATCGCCAACGACACAGAGCTAGCCCAAGCCCACCGCTACCCCTCGTCTCCCAGGCAACCAAAAGGCATAGCCACCCTGACCCCCAGGGCGTTTGTCGGAGAGCCAACCATGCAGACTGCTATCCTTGGGATGCCGCCCTGGCATCCATGCCCCGAGACACCGGCAACCATCTGCAAGGCAACATGCCAACAATGGTAGGAAGAATGGAAGGCACCTCCTTCCACCCCAAGCCCAACATCAACCAACCGGGTTTGGGTCAGCACATCCACCATAGGAGGCGCCAATGCATGCGTTCCCAACCGGTCCAGGTGGTCGTGGGGGGAGGGGGTGGACGCAACCCAATGGTTGCCGACAGCCACTGCCGAGGAAGCCCCTATCGATGCCCTCTGGCCATGGCCTAGCTGAGCTCACACGCCACCATGCTCGTGGCTGATGGTGTTGATCCGCCGATGCCACAGCCATGCCAGGGAGCTCGACTCGGACTGACACCACGAACGAACCATAGGCCAGGAGAGCACAAGACGGAAGTTTGCACCAGCACGGACAAGTCGGCCTTCCATACATGCACGCTGACCGATGCCGTCCACCACCTTGGAGCCGCAGCACACCGCTCACGCAGCAGGCGAGCGCACCATCTCCATCTCAAGCCCCTTACACAGCCTTCCTGGAGCATGTTGATCTTCGGGAGCGATTCTGCAACCTATAGCCCCCATGTATATTTCGCCCCACCCACGAGCAGTTGGCCAGCTGCCGCCCACGTCCAAGGCAGGTGCGCCGGAGCCATAACAAGGAAGGCCCGCCAGATCTACTTGTGGCAGCCCGTGACCTAGATTTGACTCCGCGCCGCCGCCACAGGCACGCAACCGCCGCACCACAAGCAACCTCAGAGTTGCCCTCCATATGCGCACATACCTTCGAGCCCTGCGTGCACCCGACACTACCATCTGGTCAAGCCGCCCCACACTAACTGCCCCCGAGTAGAGAAGAAAAGAGTCATGCCACCATCCACATATGAGCGATCGTGGGATCACACCCACAATTTGTTGGGCATTTTCCTAGACTTGACACTGGTACTCACATTTTCCTAGAGTTTAAGTCCTAAATTTGACACTGGTGCTCGCATTTTACTAGATTTATTTCAGGCCTTCAAGCGATGTGCATGCAGTGGGAGGAGACATTCCCGCCGACAATGCAGATGTATGTGGCGACTTCGACAAACTCAACATGATGTGCCGGTTCAGTCTCTCAGAGGTGCTCATTGGGTAGGGTGTGCATGTGTGCGTTCATATGGGGTGAGTATATGTGCATATGTATGACTGTCCGTGTTTGTACTGTGTTTTAAAAAAGTGGCAACATGATGACCAAGTTCTTCCCTCAAGTAGTTTCACAACTTCCTGTACAACACAAGTAGCCTACTACTCTAGCATAAGCACTATATAGAGATAAAAAGTTCCAAAGGAATAGCTCAAACAGACAAAGATGCATCTTATCATATAGGCTGCAGTAATTTCCTGGAGAGGAGGCAATGGGCACTTGTCAAGTAAAGATAGTGAGCTAACCAGAGAGGCAGAGACTGAGTTCATTTGGTTCAAATATGAGGAAGAGCATTCAAAATGTGATGAAACAGTGAAAAGCAATAGAAATCACAGGCGTAACAGAGAAACTTGGTGCACATATTGACATAGGTCAAGCACAGTAACTTTGACAATTAAACATGGTTTGAGGCTTTCGGCACAATAAGTTCAACACTTCGACAACTGAGTATATGCTGAGCATAACTACTTGAACGTGTTGATTATTGTAGCACTGTGGGCATATAGCTGTCTCCAAAATAGCAAGCAGGCTAGAGTGCAATATTCTGAGCCTAAGCTGCATTGAAGTGTGGAAAATAACACGGCAACATCTCAGTTTATTGGTAGAAGTAACCAAAGCCAAATCCTGAAACTACTTGATATATATGGAGTTGGTCAGCACGTCGTATGACTATCTTGTTGATGCACATCATGAATTCACAAATAGAGAATCATGTCGACTAACAATTTTGGCTGCCATGCATTAACCCTGCAGTGGAGGCAAATTGAAACCAGCTCCGGTAAGTATCGCAACTTGCAAATGAAGATTTGTTATATCAGTAAATATTGTTGCCATTCGCAGATCAAATGCAATGAATGCTGACGGAAGAGAGGAATACCAAAGTACTCGTCAAACAATATATAGATGGAGATGAATAATTTGTGCCCAACCCAAAATTAAATAAAATTAAAATATTAAACAGTTAACCTAGAAACTATCTTTTGTGCAACTAAATATGGATGCAAAGTAGGAGGGCAAAATCAACATAGAAGATTGCATAAAAAAGGAACTAAGTTAAGGAAGCCAGTAAATTATTTATGACTACATCGTTCAGCTTTTATTGTATAGAGATATGAGGGTTTGTGCACAAATTAACCAATGACAACAATCTAAAGCATGATGATCACGCCATCGGAGAAACTTATAAGGATTAACAGTTATATTCTTGAGGAGCATGTTAACCATGCATGCAGAACATATACTCACCAGAGTTAAGACAAACACAACATTCCACGTAAGAATAGGCCCCGAAAATATCATATAGTTTTGTGCATATATCACTACTTGACGAGTCTTCCCGTGACAGCTTCACGGTAACTCTATCAAGATTTGGCGCAGACTTGAATACCAATTTCAAGAAATCAAACTCATGATCCTCGCCTTCGAAGCCGTCAACTTCCATCTCTTTGAGGGCGGTCAAGGACATAGTTTGGGTTTTCCAGTTCATGGGATCACACCGACAATTTGTCAGGCATCCTTCTTTCTGCTAAAACCAAAATCAAGAGTAACTACAAAATTGATGATCAAAATATATATATAGTAAAACAGAGAATTACCACTGATCTCTGTAGGACGACCCTAAGCCTCTGCATAGCACTATGAATGCAATTCATCCCAATGAGATGAAACACGAAAGTTCCGAAAACATGCCCAGCTGTTTCAAGATGTAGCTCCAAAACAGAAAATGCATCAACGATATGCTTCTGAATAGCCTCCCTGCAGCTGCCCACTTCGTTGAGAAGACTATACGACCTCTGGAAAAACAACAATTTGTCAAGGTATATATGTCACATGCATATCTCTACTCCTATAGTGTACCAGTTCAAATTTTGGATTTACCACCTCCGCTACAGTCTTTCCCGCCAAAGAGAGGGATGAAATCAATTTCAACCGTCAATTTCTTCCTCTGTATTAACATCCACCCTCCATCGCATGCTAACATACCAGATCTGACGGTCCATCTTTGCTGGATTCGCCCACCTCTACCCAGTTCCCACCTGTGTGGAATTTGCCAGCACCTTCGCGATGGCTCCTCACGTGACTCTCTGGAAAATCAAAATCACCCCGCGCGCGAAACCAATCTGGGAGCCCACACGAGCCAGCGCGCCAAACAGCAGCTTCTCCTTCCACTCCGCAGCCCACACCCCACCGCTGCCAAACAGCAGTTTCTTCATCCCCTCCACATCCCACCGCCGCGTCCACCTGCTGTCTACTCCGATTTGGTTTCCATCTTCTTCTTTTGAGTGCTTGCAACTCGTGGGATCTAGGCTGGGAGGAGCGGAAGTGCCCTAACGTACATGTGAGTCCGTTGCACAGCTGTTTTTCTTTTCACGCTGGTTCCGATTTTCTTGATCTTTTTCTCATACGAGATGTTTCCGGTACATGTAAGTTGATGCTTCTTGCAAATAACTATCTATTCTCTCCATGTTACAAATCAAAACGAAATGATGACATTTTCTGTCCCTTGTGGAGGGTATGCATTTTTTGTGCACACAAGGTGTCTGTGTATTTGCCCAAACTGTGATGAAGAGATAGAGGCCGCCGGAAGGCAAAGGATTAATGTACGGTCATGTATCTGCATACCAGAATCTGATGTATAAGTGGAATGGTCATATTCATACTTTTGTATTCTTGTTAGTTGGTTCTTGGTTCCTAATATAATGTTTTGATTTGTTCAGAAGTTATACTCATTTGAGAAACTTACATATGATGTTCTCTTTATTTTTTGATGAGATTAGAGACTAAAAAACTGCAGCTCCGTAATTTGATCAGAGCTAAACTGAACTAAACTTTCAGTTCAGTCATTACATATTGTCTCATAACTTTGTATATCTACATGAGAGTAATATTGTCAGTCAAAGCATTATTTATCTAAATAACCTATTATGTTGTTTAAACTAAATCTGCAGTTTTGAGTTGGCAACTTCGAACGATCAACCTCGCCGGCCAGCATGACTCTGTTTCGGCACTCTGTTGGAAATACCAGCCCATTTGCTTCTCCTTCATCAGTCCCAGGTACATAAGTCTTCCCCTAACATATAGGTACAAAATCTGCAATCATGTGGTTTCCTGTTCTAACCACATACTATAGATACCTTTGTGGTCTCCTCAGATGTATAAAAGAAGAGATTAGAAACAGGGTTAATCATATGAAGGATACAAGCAATTATGTATGCTCAACTGCTCATCATATGAATGCAGATAACTACGGAGAACGATGCACTCAGTTGGAAGAACGAACTCCTTTAAAAAATATTACCAATGCCCCAGTGGTTAATTCAACAACACCATCAGAAGCGAAACAAGGTTCTATATCTTTGGACTCAAATCATGTTCCTGAAGATTGATTAAGATTTGTATTTACTTTTGTAATTGACTTATCTTTTGTTTGCTAATTTTCAGTGCTGAATAATTATTTTGTTGAACAAAGAAATGTATCAATAAATCCTGTACACCGTAAGCGTTTTCGTGATCGGAATAGATACTTGCAAATGACACCAGTTCAAAGAGAAACCTATTTACAGAGGAATCGCGAGTACAAACGGGCTAAGAGAGAAAACTATGCAGTTAGTAGCAGTGCGCAGTCCATAACTGGGCAGAGAAATATGAGTTGCAGTGACCACATACACAAGCTTATGAACTCTTCTCAGGTGGCAGAAGGTACTTTATTGTGGTTTATGATAAATATAATTTTAGTTACCATTACGTGTGCTTGGTGAAGGAATTAATATCTTTTTTTCAGGTTGCTGCATGGACATTTCAGCGGTCGATCAGCATGGTTGCTCATAAAAAATGAAGCAAGGTTTGATAAAAAGCTGTATTTACCATCAGAATCTATTTTTAGATGTATTACTAATAATAATATAATCTAATTTTGTGTGTGTGTGTTTATCATGTCAAAAGCAGTGGCCACATTTGGTAGTTTTGGGATATCTAAGTCTGGTAAATTCATATCTGAATTGGACCAGCACCTTATTCTTCAGTCAAATATGTGCCACCTAGATCATGGAACTCGACTGACAGTCAGTCCATCGGAAGTATATGTATCATCTATTTCTCTTGAAGATCATGGTGCATATAATGCATTGACAAACAGTAGTCGACGTAAGCGACAACGTGGCACTAAGTGGTACTCAAACTTGGCACCTGAACAAAAAGAAGCATACTTACAAAGGAATCGTGACTATAAGAAAAGAAGAAGCTCTCATGGAGCGGGTTGTAGTAATGCACATGATACAACTGACAAGGCGAGTTGTAATACACAGAATGTAACTGGACAAAGTGACAACTTGGTTCATCAACATATGCCTATGGAAATTCAATAGCATAATGATCATGAATCTGAAGACACAATCTACATGCCAACTGATTTTTTTCCTGCTATCCAAGGTAATTTTTAGCACCAGATGACAATGATTTTCTAATTTACTTTCCTCATAAGTATTAATTATGTTAAATAATTTGCTAAATTGATTTAATACTCAACAGATAAAATTGGGGAAACTGGAGATGATATAATAGGTGAATATGGGAAAACCCAATATATGCTTGAAGCCGATGATGAAGATTGTGATAGCTGTTTATTCGGCGAAGGAGGTAAGTATTTTAGTATATATCTTGTCAAATGGAGGGAAAAAACAGATATTGGTATCAAGATAACTATTATACTATTTTCTCACTTCCAAATAACAATGGACAGGTTCTGAATATGAATCATATCAAGAACCAGACCATGCTATTTGTGAAACACAAGTTGATCCGTATGATCACATATATAAAAATTTGCCAAGTGGTCATCATGTTTTGGAGGCAGTACCCAATTGCAGATATTGCACCGCAAAAAGGTTTCAGTACGAGAAACCAACTTTTTGTTGCATGGGTGGCAAGGTCAAGTTAGTGACTCCACTTGTTCCTGAAGAAATGCATCGATTGTACACAAGTCAAGATCCAGAAGCAAGGTATTTCCAAGATAACATAAGGTACTTCAGTTTACACTTTTCTTTTACCTCTCTTGGGGTTATGTTGGATCAACGATATTGCAATAAAAGGTCTGGAGTTTACACTTTCCGTGCACAAGGTCAGATTTACCACAGGATTGACCAATTGGTTCCAACAGGGGATGGGCCCAAACATCTACAATTGTATTTTTATGACACAGATGATGATTTGCAACATAGATTCCGATACTCTCCTAATCTTGATAAAGTTCTTATCTGCAAATTGACGCACATACTTTCACATAATCCTTATGCCCAGATATTTCGAAGCCTTGGTTCTGTGCCAAAACTTGATGAATATCGGATTGAGCTGAACACAGACATTTGTTTAGATCAACGAGTATATAATACGCCTACTGCGTCCCAAGTAGCAGCAATTTGGGTAGAGGGAAATAATCCTCAAGGTCACTTTGACAGGAGTATAATTGTATACGGTAAATCAGATAAGCCACAATACATAAAAGCATACCAAGGCTGTTATGATCCACTATCATACCCACTTTTCTTTCCCAGCGGGGAAGTTGGATGGAACTTAAATATACTGAAAGTGGGAACAAATTCTAATATTTGTGTTAGTAGACATCGAGTAAATGGCCTCGAGGAAGAAGGTTAGTTTTATCATATTTTGATGGTGTTGTCATTTTTAATTGTTTTATATATTTCTATCTAAATCAAATTTCATTTTATAGGGCAAGAGTAGAACTCTGGTTCTTGTGTTTCACCAAGGGAATATTATTGTTTCAAACTACAAATTCGAGCCAAAGAATTTAATGTGTTACTTTTTGGAAAACGACTCACTCAACAATATATTGTTGATATGTACATAAAGATTGAATCGATAAGATTGGCATTCTACTTAAAACCAGCAAATCAAATTCTCATACGAGCAGATCTATATCAAGGGCTGGTTGATAGTGTTATTGCTGGTGAGACACGTGCATGCATGATTGGCAAGCGCATTGTGCTCCCTGCCTCTTTCATTGGAGGTCCAAGGGACATGCGCCGAAGGTATCTAGATGCTATGGCTTTGGTCCAATGGTTTGGAAAGCCAGATTTATTTTTAACAATGACGTGCAACCCAAGTTGGGAAGAGATCATAAAAGAACTCGCACCAGGCCAATCAGCACAAGACCGACCAGACTTGGTAGCACGGGTCTTTAGGGCAAAATTAGAGGATCTGAAAAAGCTTATATTCAAGAAGAAATTCTTTGGCGAGGTTGCTGCTTACGTGTATGTCATTGAATTTCAAAAAAGGGGACTGCCTCATGCACATTTCTTGATAATCCTAAAGTCAAATTACAAAATAAACAACCCTGACCAGTATGACCATATTATATCCGCTGAAATTCCTGATAAGGATAAGTACCCTGTGCTGCATGATTTAGTTATTAAACACATGATGCATGGTCCATGTGGTGTTCTCAATAGTAAAAATTCGTGCATGCAAGACGGAAATTGTAAATACCACTATCCCTGCCCGTTCTCAGAGGTTAAGTTGCAAGGAGAGGACTCATATCCGATCTATAGACGCAGGGATGATGGTCGCCAAGTGCGCATTAGGGGAGCTGTTTTAGATAACAAATGGGTTGTGCCATACAATTCGTACTTACTTATGAGATACAATTGTCATATCAATATTGAAGTTTGCTCCAGCATTAAGGCTGTTAAGTATTTATTCAAGTACATATACAAAGGCCATGATCGTGCCTCTTTTATCCTAGAAGCCACGGGAGATAAAATTATTAATGAAATTCGTGAATATAGAGATGCCAGGTTTATATCACCTCCAGAAGCAATATGGAGGATTTATTCTTTTAATCTCAGCGAGATGTCTCCTCCTGTTCTACAATTACAGGTTCACTTGCCAAATATGCATATTGTGCACTATAAAGATTCTGATAATTTGGGGAATGTGATAAATAGAAATTCATCTTCCAAGACAATGCTAACTGAGTATTTCAAAATGAACTCCATTGATAGTTATGCCAGAAATTTTTTATATAAGGAATTTCCTGAATTTTATGTATGGCAAAGAAACCACAAAACATGGAGACGTCGTACGCAGAGGATTCAAATAGGTAGACTTGTGGCTGCTCACCCTGCAGAGGGCGAGAGATATTACTTGAGGGTATTGCTAAACCATGTCAGGGGGGCTACATCTTTTGAGGATTTACGTACTGTTGAAGGCATAGTTTGTTCCACTTTTAGAGAGGCTGCAGAGAGAAGGGGACTCATTGAAGCAGACAATAGTATTTCTGATTGTCTCACGGAAGCTGCAACATTTCAAATGCCTTATGCACTTAGGAGGCTTTTTGCTACAGTTTTGGCCTTCTGTGAGGTAACACATGTTCGTGCATTGTGGGACAAGCACTTTGAAGCCATGTCTGATGATTTTCGTAGGGAGAGCATAAGTAATGAAGCAATTGAGCAGAGGGTGCTTAGAGATATTGGAGATTTGCTATACTCTATGGGTAAGGACATCCAGAGCTTTGATCTTCCTGATCTAATGGATGCCGCTGATTTGGAAAGCTTAGAGAAGAGAGAATTAACTGAAGAGATGTCTATTTTAGTTGATAAAGAAGACTTACAATTGTGTGAAACTTTGAACAATGAACAACAGCTTGCTTTTGATGACATAATGAACCATGTTATACAAAAGAAGGGTAAGGTCTTCTTCATTGATGGTCCAGGAGGCACAGGGAAGACATACCTTTATAAAGCCTTGCTGGCTAAAGTGCGGTCCGTGGGACTAATAGCCATCGCAACAGCAACATCAGGCATTGCGGCTTCTATTATGCCTGGTGGCAGGACTGCCCATTCCAGATTTAAAATACCAATAAATATTCAAGAAGACACTATGTGTAACTTCACTAAGCAGAGTGGAACAGCAGAATTACTTCGAAGATCATCTTTGATAATTTGGGATGAAGTTGCCATGACAAAACAACAAGCCGTCGAGGCACTTGATAGAACACTGCAAGATATTACAGGTTGTAGATCACCATTTGGAGGAAAGACAATAGTGTTTGGGGGTGATTTCAGGCAAGTCCTCCCTGTGGTGAGGCGTGGTACTAGAGCACAAATTGTTAATGCCACTCTTAGAAAATCTTATCTCTCGGAGGATATGATACAAATAAAACTCAAACACAATATGAGAGCAAAATCTGATTCATGGTTCTCTGATTTTCTTTTGAGAATTGGAAATGGTACTGAAGAATCAATTGGTGAAGACTATGTGCGGCTACCTGAAGAGATAGTTATAGGTTACACAAATTCAAAAGCGGCTGTTACTAAGTTGATCGATGATGTATTTCCATCACTTAATGAGAATGGTAGATCATCATCTTACATAAGTTCCCGTGCCATTCTTTCCACTAAAAATGAATATGTGGACGAACTAAATGCAATGCTTATCGACCAATTTCCTGGAGAAGAAAAAATATACTACAGTTTTGACTCAGCAGTGGATGATACACACAATCACTACCCACCTGAATACCTAAATTCTCTCACACCTAATGGCCTGCCTCCACATGTTCTTAGATTGAAGATCAATTGTCCGGTCATCTTGCTTCGAAATTTAGATCCATCTAATGGGCTATGCAATGGCACAAGGCTCATTATTAGGGCATTTCAAGGTAATGTTATTGATGCAGAGATTATTGGAGGACAACATTCTGGAAAACGAGTTTTTCTTCCACGAATTCCTATGTACCCTTCTGAGGATGATGTGCTTCCGTTTAAATTCACAAGAAAGCAATTTCCTATTCGTCTTAGCTTTGCAATGACAATCAATAAAGCTCAGGGTCAAACGATTCCAAATGTTGGCATCTACCTTCCGGAACCTGTATTTTCTCATGGTCAGCTTTATGTTGCTTTGTCTAGAGGGATATCAAGGCAAACGACAAGAATACTTGCCAAGCCAAACAAGGATATCGACCCATCAGGGAAAAGTACTAAAAATATTGTCTATAAGGATGTTTTGATGTGATAAATCTAACATAGATGGACTGCTGTTCTACAATGACCAACAGAGGTAATAATAACTCATCAGTGTTTTTGAATCATGTGAATAACACCGTGCCTTTCCTGCTCCTTTATCTAGCTGTAATATTGTGATATCGAAATAGCATAATTTAGATATTAGTCAATACTTTCCAGTGACTGGTCCATTTGATGCTTCTAATATGATTCTTGCATGATTTCTACAGGAAGACTCCAAAGCTGCACTATTTCAGTCTGTGTGGATTCAAGCGCCGGTCATTCTGTCAATCTCCAGGAATAGGAGGGATTTCTCCTCCTTGTGTTTCCTATTCGACAAAGTAAACAAGAAACTTGCTTCTCTACATAGTTTCAGGATATATATAGTGTAATCCTGTAGTCCATAGTTTAGCTGTGCAGATGTCATTCGTTTATGGTTAGATGACATGCCTAATGACACGAAGCAGCTTGTCTTGGAATATATTGTGATATGTTTTAACAGTATGTTGCAATGAAGCTTTCTCTTTTCATGGTAAAGAAAAAGCCAGCCGTGTGCTCTTATGATCTGCGTGGTAATGCCAAGCTTGTCAAACTACTGTTTGTGAGAGTAAAATCCAAACTGGGCAAACTGCTTTGTGTCATTTTTTTTGAAAAGGGGTATTACCCCGGCGTCTGCATCAGAAAGATGCATACGGCTCATAATTAAAAAACAAAAGCAGTCACAAAAATCTCCAACATCTGAAGGTACGAAAAGAAAACAAGCTGCTCAAGCGAGCCTAATCAAGAAGCCACAACCGGCTGGCAAATAAAATAGGAGCACTACATGCCTATCCTATTACATGACCGCCATCCAAACCGGTTGAAAATACCCCGAGCTACCATCTCCCATCGGGTAGACGCAGTAGTCAAACGCCCCCTGGCCTCCGTCGGAGTGAGTAACGACCACATACGGATCAATGCTGTGGCCCTGAAGATAACCTGCAAAAAGTGAAAGTTCGTTTTTCTGTTAAAAACCAAATCATTTCTGCAGTTCCATACTGCCCATAACAAGGCACACACTCCGACACGAATGTGTCTTGCTACATCCAAGTTAACCCCATCAAGCCATGTTCCAAATAACATATTGATAGAGGTAGGTGGAGTAATATTAAAAGCAATATGAATCGAACGCCAAAGAATCTTAGCCAGCGGACAATCTAGAAAGAGGTGCCTTATAGTTTCGTTACAATCACAAAAGCTACACCTAGCAGAACCCATCCAATTGCGTTTTGCCAGGTTGTCTTTTGTCAAAATGACTTGTTTATGCACAAACCACATAAACACTTTGATTCGCAAAGGTACCTTAACTTTCCAGACGTGCTTCGAGCAAGGAATGACACTAGTGTTTATGACATCCAGATACATGGATTTGACCGAGAACCTGCCGTCCTTAATCAGTTTCCAAAACAATCTATCTGGCTGCTGAGACAGCTGGACATCCATCAACCTTCGTACAAGATGAAGCCATGCCTCCCAACGATGGCCTACTAGCGTCCTCCGGAAGCTAATATTGAGAGGCGTGGACTGTAAGACAGTTGCAACATAGGCTTCTCGATGTTGAACAATGTTATACAGAGTAGGATATTGAAGTGCCAGAGGCGTCTCCCCAAGCCACGTATCCTCCCAGAACCTCGTGTTAACCCCATCACCGACTAAGATTTTTGCCCTGTTAAAGAAGAGGGGCTTGACTCTCATCAACCCTTTCCAAAACGGAGAATCAGTCGGGCGCACAGTCACCTGAGCCAAAGTTTTAGCCTGAAGATACTTATTTCGCAGAATCTGAGCCCATGTGGCCTCTGTCTCGGACGAGAGTTTAAATATCCACTTGCTAAGGAGACATCTATTCTTGATCTCTAGATTTTCAATGCCTAGACCGCCTTGGTCCTTCGGCCTACAGATGATATCCCATTTTGCAAGCCTATACTTTCATTTCAACTCATCATTCTGCCAAAAGAAACGAGACCGATAAAAGTCTAACCTCTTCCTGACCCCCACCGGGACCTCAAAAAAGGATAAAAGAAACATGGGCATACTGGTTAAGACCGAATTAATCAGAATTAATCGACCTCCATATGACATGAGCTTCCCTTTCCAACAGCTCAGTTTCTTTTCAAAACGATCCTCGATGCACTTCCACTCCTTGTTCGTCAGCTTACGATGGTGAATGGGTATACCTAGGTATGTAAACGGTAGCGAACCCAACTCACATCCGAACAATCGCTTATACGCCTCCTGGTCCTCATTAGCTCTTCCAAAGCAAAACAGTTCGCTCTTATGGAAGTTAATCTTGAGTCCAGACAATTGTTCAAATAAGCACAACACAAGCTTCATGTTCCTTGCTTTCGCCAAGTCATGCTCCATAAAGATGATAGTATCATCGGCATACTGCAGAATGGATATACCACCATCAACTAGGTGCGGAACCAAGCCCGAAACCTGCCCCGCATCCTTAGCCCGACCTATTAAAATGGATAACATATCAACCACTATGTTAAATAGAATCGGTGACATGGGATCTCCTTGCATTAGTCCTTTGTGTGTCTGGAAATAGTGACCTATATCATCATTCACTTTAATCCCTACACTCCCTTTTTGCGTAAAGGACTCAATCTGGTCTCGCCAGGCCTTGTCAAATCCTTTCATACGCAACGCCTGTTGAAGGAAAGGCCATTTAACTTTATCGTATGCTTTTCCAAAATCCACTTTAAAAACCACACCATCTGGTTTTTTTTGAGTGAATCTCATGGAGCGTTTCATGCAAGACGACCACTCCTTCAAGGATATTTCTGTCTGGCATGAAAGCGGTCTGGGACGGTTGCACAACTGAATGCGCAATCTGCGTGAGTCTGTTCGTCCCAACCTTGGTGAAAATTTTGAAACTGACATTAAGCAAACAGATAGGCCTGAACTGCTCAATGCGAATAGCCTCTGTCTTCTTAGGAAGAAGAGTTATCGTTCCAAAATTGAGCTTGAACAAATGAAGCTGACCATTGAACAAATCATGAAACATCGGCAACAGGTCACCCTTAATAAAATGCCAATACTTTTTGTAGAACTCCGCCGGAAACCCATCTGGTCCTGGCGCTTTATTGTTCTTCATTTGTGAAATGGCCTCAAACACCTCTTTCTCCGTAAAAGGAGCAGTCAAAATCTCATTCTCTTCTGTCTCAAGTTGGGGAACATCCTCAACTCTTGACTCATCCAGGGACACAAAACTCTCTTCCGGAGATCCAAACAACTGCTTATAATAGTTGGTAATGTAAACTTTCAGGTTTTCCTGACCAACTATCGTCCCTTCATCTTGTTCTAATTGAAAAGTTCTCTTCTTACGATGCTTTCCATTAGCAATCATATGAAAGAATTGAGTGTTGTCCTCTCCTTGGACAACCTTACGAACCTTAGCTCTCAAAGCCCATTTCAATTCCTCCTCGCGGAGAAGCTCTTTCAACCTTAACTCGGCCTCCACTTTAGACTCCAGCTCGGAAGTATCTAAAATAGAGGTTTCAGCTTTTAACTCAAGGGAATGAATAATCATAAGGAGTCTTTCCTTCTCAGCCTTATATATCCCATTCGTGTGCTTAGCCCATCCACGAAGGAACCTTCGAAGATGACGAATCTTGCACTGCCACCGCTCAATGGGTGACCTTCCCCC
>NC_041392.1:714416630-714422429 GCF_002162155.2 Triticum dicoccoides
AACAACTCAATAAACCCTTCTCTTTCAAACCAGGCAAGTTCAAAGGAGAAAATATTCTTATTACCCATATGAGTTTGAGCTCCAGAGTCGACTAGTAACGGTGTGTGATCTGAGATACCTCGTGTCAATGCCTGCACCGTTACCAGAGGAAACTTCTGTTCCCAATCGACGCTCGCCAAAACACGATCGAGCTTCTCAAAAGTCGGAACCGGTAGCGAGTTTGCCCAAGTGAATTTCCTACCCGAAAGCTCTATCTCTCTGAGATCCAAGCTTTCTATGATAGTATTGAACATAAACGACCATCTGCCGTCAAAGTTGTCATTATTCTTTTCCTCCTTTCTTCGAATAATGTTAAAATCCCCACCCACTAAGACGGGTAGTTGCTCGTTACCGCAAACACAGACCAAATCAGCCAAGAAATCTAGCTTGAGTTCTGGTTGCGCAGCCCCATAGACTGCCACCAAAGCCCAATCAAAACCATCCGCTTTAGTTCTGACCCGAAACTTTACCGCAAACTCACCCAACACTACACTCCGAACCTCCAACATTTCACACTTAACCCCAAGTAAAACCCCACCGGATCTTCCTCGAGGTGGGAGGCAGTGCCAGTCAAAATCAACCCCCCCAGATAAGGTACTAAGAAATTGTGGAGAAAAAATACCTCGTCCAGTCTCGGACAAAGCAATAAAGTCTAAATGATGTTCAAGAGAAGCCTCTGCTAGAAACCGTCTTTTAGCCAAGTCTTTAAGACCTCTGCTGTTCCAAAAGATGCCTCTCATATTTCATCATGAAATTTTTTAGAGGTACGGATCCTAGCACTTCTACGCACAGCCGACGCCGGATAAACCTTCCGTTTCCAGGTCCGTTTAGGCTTAACGCGAACATCAGAAGGTTCGGCACGTTCGGATTGAGCCTCTACCACCAAAGACTCATCCTCAAGGTTAGATGTTTCAGGGAGGCCATACTCATCCTCCTCCTCCGCCTCCTGTACCGCAGGATCAAGATCAGCACACAAACCATCTAGAACTCTAACCCCAAGCGCATCAATCTCTGATTCATTCATCGGCCTAACCGCCGCCATGTTACGAATCAATTCTAACGCTTGTTCAGCTTCCAAATCTAGCATATCATTAACAGACTTAGAAATCTCTAGATCATTATTACCAAGAGATACTCCTAATTGGTTAGCATTTTGCACAATCTCATCATTGGTAAAATGCATAATAGAATTAGACTTGTTAACAGACATACCAGTAGAAAGCTTGACGTCACGCAACTTGGCCGTCCTCAACGCGCACCTGAGCTGCATGTCATCAACATCCGGCTGCTCCTGCAGTCTCCCGCTGACCCGTCTCCCTGCAGAGACAGGATCCGGGATCCCACCGAAAGCGATGACCTCCTCGCGAGAAGCTGCGCTGGGGAAAGAGCCTCCTACCCGCCCCCCAACAGCGGTGACCAGCGTCGGGGCCACCGGAGCAACATCCAACGGCGACGAGAGCTCCCAGGGCCCATCGACGGCCACCCCGCCGACGCCCGCGACCAGTGAACTCGGCCTAGCGCAGTCCAGGGAGTCCAGTGCCACAGCAACCAAACCACCCACTCCGCCCTCCAGAGCAACAGAAGAGGAAAAGACGGCCTCCTGCGCGCCCGCTCCCCCGCAAACCGGCGACCTCACCAAGGGGGCCGCGCCGACCCTTGGGACCGCCAGCGTCAAAGGCCCAGAGGGGCGAGCCTCCTGCTCGCCATCTCCTCCCATGACCACCGGCTCGGCCGCCTCAGCCTGTGCCGAAGGAGAGGAAACAACCGAGGGCGGGACATCCTGCCCCGAAGCACCTCCGCCCTCAGCAGACCTCGACACCCGCAAACTGAGCACCAGGGTCGCAGAACGGACCCTGTCACACGACACCCTCGGCGGAGCCGAGAACGCTCCAAAAGAGCCAAGCTAAAGAGTGATAGTCGGAACTGTGCTGGAAGTCCCAACAGGGGCGGAGTCACCATTATCAGACTGCCCTGAAGGCCCCTTAGCCTTGTCATCATCACTCTTAGCTATATCATCCTGGTTCCCTGAACCCCCTCCTCCCTCAGAAGTGTCCATGGGGTTATCATCCTCAAACTCATTGAAAAGATCAGGATCCTCATACTCAACATCCAACTGATATAGAACACCCGCGTAAGTCCAAGGCACCACGTCTGGCAAGAACTGAATATTGGCTATACTGACAAGCAGCCGTGCCACCCCATGAGCCCGAGTGAACTGCATATCCACCTGCTCAGTCCTGCCAATCAAAGAACCCAGGCTCCAAGTGACCAAGAAGCTGTCCAGAGGGCCAGAGGGAGCACCACAGAAACGAACCCAAATCTGAGTTAAAGGCGTGCCTTGTGGCTCTTTCTTGTTCCACTTATCAAACTCAAGCACATAACTAGCCCCTGTGACCCTGCTCATACCGAACTTGAGAATCCTCACCTGATCCTCCTTAGACGGAAAATCCACTTTGTAAGAGTTATCGGAGAGCTTAAGTAAGGACCACTGAAAATTACCCGGAGCGAGCTCTCTTAACTGCTGAATGATCTGAGCTTCGGTCAACGGCCCGTGAACCACCTTCACCACACCGGGGAAGGACGTTTCCACTATGGGCGCAGAAGGCTCCGCAGAAGGAGACTCAAAAAACATCAACTCCGAACAACACACTCCGTAGATCTGAACGGATGGTTTAGGCCCCAACATAAGAGGACAGTCGGCCGCTGTGTGTTTAGGTTTCCGGCATAGGTCACATAACTCCGCAGTACAGTGAACCAAAAAGTGACCCAGTTCCCCACAACGGAAACAATTGAGCTTCTTCTTCTTAGCCGCCCACTTAGACAACTTGTCACTCTCGGCCTTGCCCGAACCTTGCTCAGAAGTAGAATCGCCAGTCTGCATGGGCTCTGGCACAGAAACTGCAGCCAAGGCCTGCACCGTCTCCACCGCCACCTGCGGTAAATCCACTGCACCCTCCGCCACCTCTGTCACTGTAGCGGTCTAAGTACGCCGCGACTGATAGTGCCTCCGGTTCCCTCCCCGACCTCCACGAAAGCGTCCTCGAAAAGCACGGTTGTTAGGACCGACTGCGCCCTCGACGAAATTTCCGGTTGGTCCTTGGAAACCCCGGTTATCATTGCCATTGTCCACCCAAGCATAACCACGGCCCCCTCCGGTGGAGGAAGAACCCCGGTGCAAACCAGCGCCATAAGCATCATACCCGTCATCGCCCCACTGATCCCGCGGGGGGTTACGGTCATCTCCCGCCGACGCACCCGTCGCAAGGCCGGTCGGACCCTGACCACCACTGCCTCGGCTTCCCGCCATCTGCCTCGGCCATGGACGTTGTGCCGGCGGCGTTTCGGGCCTAGCAGCCGGCGCATGTGCAGCCCGCGACCCGGGGACAGGCGCCATTGGCGGGGGCATCGGCCCCCGAAACGGAACCGGTGCCCTAGCCACGAGCGGGGCCAGCGCCCCAACTGGGGTCGGAGCTGGCGGCCTCGGAACCGGCGCCCGAGGTGGAGGCGGAGCTGTCGCCCTGGGCGGCCTCATGGCTGCCGTAGGCGGAGGCGCAACTCGAGCCACACCCGGCGCAGGCAACGCCGCAGCCATGGCAGCCGCACCCGCGGGCGACGCTGCCTTCTTCGCCGGCGGCGGAGGCTTGGGCGGCATCACGTCCTCTCCGGCCGACGTCGCAATATCGATAGAGACACCCGAGGCCCGCCTCGCATGGCCACGCACAGCAGATGGAAAACCCACCCGTCCACGGCAGCGAACCCTAGCGAGAACAACCCCTCGACAGGGCGAAACCGATCGTGCATGCGATGGCACACGATCCGACGCAATCACATGCACGAACGCCTCGACAGGCCTCTCGCCAGTAGCCGGTTTTGCCTGGGCCTTTAGCCCCACTAATCCCGGTCCACACACAGGAAAACCACCCGAGCCCGACGTCCCGGTCTCGGAAGTGCCCGTACAACGGCCCACTACACCCAGCCCGTCAGAACCCAACAACGCATTCAAACGCACGATCCGATCCGCCCTAATCACGGACGAACGATCACTCGCCGGGTCCGTCCTCTGCGCCGCCGGCGGCCGCCGATCCTCCTTCTTCTTCCGCGTCACAAGAGTCCAGTTATCCGGCAAGAAATCAGACAACGTTACCGGTTTTCTCAGAACCTTTGGAATTGGTCCGCTCCACGGCTTCATCACTGGCTTCGAGATTTGAACAGTAGGGCTACACCGATCGTTCTTGATCTCAAGCTCCGGCGAAGAACCAGCGCTCGGCGAGGCCATGGACACTTCGCCGGCGATGATCATAGATATATGGCTCTCGACCTGCTCCTCTCCGTCGCTGTCCGAAAGCACCCAAAATCTCCCTCCTGGTCTGGCATGAACCATCGGCTCCGAAAGATCGATCAACTCCGGTGACCTCGGTTGAACATCCACCTGCACACATTCACCAACCACTACGTCATATAAATCGAGAATGAATCTAGAACCCACCTCAATCTTGCCGCCGTCCGGAAGATATTCGCCAGCGAGGACGTCGTTGTCCAAATCTAGGAGAACCATCCATCTCGAACGTGGAGAGAAACGAAGTCGTCCTTCGATCCAAACGACGGGATCATTCCCTTCAGAGAGCTTGCCCGCCATTGCATCCAACGCGGCTCATCCCGTCCGATCTCACCAGGCTGCAGATCGCCGCAAGCGCCATCAGATCCCGCCGGCTCCTCCGTTCCACCCGACAGCGCTGCCGCTAGGGTACTAGGAGAGGCCGGTTGGATCTCATGCGCCCGAGCGCGCCCACCAAACGAGGGTTGAAGGAGCAACAGCGGTGATCCGGCCGCCTTTGGTAGCCAAAGGTAGCCTCGTCTCCGCCTCACCCTCCGCCTCGCCATCCGCTGGTGCATCCATGTCATGTTTTGCTGAATATGCAGCATACATGGCGTAAAGGCAGAATCATTGCTATATTTTTGTTTTCATGGTATTGCACCATTAAACAATTCATCAAAAAATAATGTCATTTTCATTGTGCACAATACAACTTCAACATTACAAGTTCGACAAAATACTGGCATTTCATTCCTATGCTTCGAAGTTCGAACCATCCCTAGAACCACACTTTGCCAAGAATTACCATTTTCATTGCATATATCTTCAGTAATTCTTCGCATTGCATAGAAACAACCAGCACGCACTCAAAAGAAACTTCAAAATTCATATACAAGGAGTACTTTTCTCCCTTATGGATCATCAGGCGGCATGGGTTCACCCGATCTCCACTCCCAAGGTGATTGGGAAGGAGCCAGAGGTACTCCTCTACGACGTTGTGGTCGGCATCAGTGTCAGGGGCTCGGGGCGAGGCTCGGGATGGCGGGTACGCGAGGTGGTGGGTGGCGCAGTACTGAGAGAGGCGAACAGATCCTGCACTTCGACAAACTGAAATTTCAGATTAACTTAATTTCAGAACAATACCTGCCTTTACACAGAGAGGTCGAGACCGGCTGCTGGTATCCCATGGCCCTCGGTCGTCGTAGAAGTTCAGGCGGGGGTGCAGCCATCTACAATTGCCGACCGAAGGGCGGGCAGCGGCTTCTCGCTGAGAGGTAGAGACCAGCGACAGGATAGGGTTCAGACATAGCAGCACAACCTGAGAGGTAGGACGCTGCAGTGGAGGGTGGCGCAGGTGGTAGTCGATGATGGGAGGGCGAGGAGGCGGCGGCGGGTATTGCTGACTCCTGTGGTCAGATTTAAGTGCGGAGGACTTGGGGTGTCGA
>NC_041392.1:714422737-714492981 GCF_002162155.2 Triticum dicoccoides
GGTGAGGAGGGCCGGCGGAGAACGGGGGAGTAACTTTTTTTTTGAGCGTTAATGAACGGGGGAGTAACCGAGTAGATGCGGTGCGTGTGTTGTAGTAGGCCAGGCTTACTGGGCTAGGCCAATGGGTTCATGTGTATGTTTTTTTTTTTGTGCGGGGGACGGACAACTAATAAAGGAAAAGTGAACCTTACTTATCTGTATGTATATATACGTTTTTTTATTGTTCAAAATCTAAAAGAAAAAAGGTATGTGTATACGTGTGCATATGTCGTTTCCTTTTAATTTTATAAACCAACTAAAAAATGAAACGGCATAATAGTGTAACATGTTAGCAAATTCAAACACATTGGTTCTGTTTTTTTATTTCTTATATCTATCACTATGACTTAATTTGATGGTCATAAATTAAAACTAATGTTTTGGACAAAGAAGCCATCACGTTGGTATTATTACATCTTTTATTTTGTAATCATGTATACACGGGGCGTGCATTGCACGTGCACTTTTACTAGTAACTCGAATAAATTATAAAAGAAAGGAGACACACTTTGTTGGTATAGGCTTGAATTTATAACGAAGTGGGCTGTCCTTGTCTCTCAGCCGTTTATAGCCGCAACTTACCGAGGCACCAAAGACCAAAACCAGCTTTACCACGCACCCTGACATACAAGCACTGCCACGAAACCTTCTCCATCATTGGTGCCATGACAGAGATGTTCTTATCAATGTAAGAGACCATGGACATCGTCAGTTGCTTAAGCGAGGGGGCGACAATGTCGACATTGCGCATCCATTTATTCTCCACGACAAGCTCGTGCAGCGACGCGGAGTGGACCATGCAGTGGAGGAGCAGTGCATTCAGGTCGACCATGCAGCCCGACAAGGACAGCGTCTCGAGCACGGGGAACTCGACGCCAGCAGGCACACGGAAGAAGAAGAGCGATTCCAGCACGATCGAGGTGGCACGGTGGAAGCTTGGCAGCTCGACGTCGTACGTGTTTCGTGTTGATTAGTCTAGCTAGCAACTCGAATAAATTATAAAAGAAAGGAGACACACTTTGTTGGTATAGGCATGAATGTGTAACGAAGTGGGCTGTCCTTGTCTCTCAGCCTTTTGTAGCCGCAATTTACCGAGGCACCAAAGACCAAAACCAGCTTTACCACGCACCCTGACATACAACCACTGCCACAAAACCTTCACCATAATTGGTGCCATGACGGAGATGTTCTTATCAATGTAAGTGACCATGGACATCGTCAATTGCTTAAGCGAGGGGGCGACAATGTTGACATTGCGCATCCATTTATTCTCCACAACAAGCTCATGCAGCGACGCGGAGTGGATCATGCAGTGGGGGAGCAGTGCATTCAGGTCGACCATGCAGCCCGACAGGGACAGCGTCTCGAGCACGGGGAACTCGACGCCAGCAGGCACACGGAAGAAGAAGAGCGCTTCCAGCACGATCGAGGTGGCACGGTGGAAGCTTGGCAGCTCGACGTCGTACGTGTTTCGTGTTGATTATTCTGGCTAGCAACTCGAATAAATTATCAAAGAAACGAGACACACTTTGTTGGTATAGGCATGAATGTGTAACAAAGTGGGCTGTCCTTGTCTCTCAGCCGTTTGTAGCCGCAACTTACCGAGGCACCAAAGACCAAAACCAGCTTTACCACGCACCCTGACATACAAGCACTGCCATGAAACCTTCTCCATCATCGGTGCCATGACGGAGATGTTCTTATCAATGTAAGAGACCATGGACATCGTCAGTTGCTTAAGCGAGGGGGCGACAATGTCGACATTGCGCATCCATTTATTCTCCACGACAAGCTCGTGCAGCGACGCGGAGTGGACCATGCAGTGGAGGAGCAGTGCATTCAGGTCGACCATGCAGCCCAACAGGGACAGCGTCTCGAGCACGGGGAACTCGACGCCAGCAGGCACACGGAACAAGAAGAAGAGCGCTTCCAGCACGATCGAGGTGGCACGGTGGAAGCTTGGCAGCTTGACGTCGTACGTGTTTCGTGTTGATTAGTCTGTCTAGCAACTCGAATAAATTATGAAAGAAAGGAGACACACTTTGTTGGTATAGGCATGAATGTGTAACAAAGTGGGTTGTCCTTGTCTCTCAGCCATTTGTAGCCGCAACTTACCGAGGCACCAAAGACCAAAACCAGCTTTACCGCGCACCCTGACATACAAGCACTGCCACGAAACCTTCTCCATCATTGGTGCAATGACGGAGATGGTCTTATCAATGTAAGACACCATGGACATCGTCAGTTGCTTAAGCGAGTGGGCGACAATGTCGACATTGCGCATCCATTTATTCTCCACGACAAGCTCGTGCAGCGACGCGGAGTGGACCATGCAGTGCAGGAGCAGTGCATTCAGGTCGACCATGCAGCCCGACAGGGACAGCGTCTCGAGCACGGGGAACTCGACGCCAGCAGGCACACGGAAGAAGAAGAGCGCTTCCAGCACGATCGAGGTGGCACGGTGGAAGCTTGGCAGCTCGACGTCGTACGTGTTTCGTGTTGATTAGTCTGGCTAGCAACTCGAATAAATTATCAAAGAAACGAGACACACTTTGTTGGTATAGGCATGAATGTGTAACAAAGTTGTCTGTCCTTGTCTCTCAGCCGTTTGTAGCCGCAACTTACCGAGGCACAAAAGACCAAAACTAGCTTTACCACACACCCTGACATACAAGCACTGCCATGAAACCTTCTCCATCATTGGTGCCATGACGGAGATGTTCTTATCAATGTAAGAGACCATGGACATCGTCAGTTGCTTAAGCGAGGGGGCGACAATGTCGACATTGTGCATCCATTTATTCTCCACGACAAGCTCGTGCGGCGACGCGGAGTGGACCATGCAGTGGAGGAGCAGTGCATTCAGGTCGACCATGCAGCCCGACAGGGACAGCGTCTCGAGCACGGGGAACTCGACGCCAGCAGGCACACGGAAGAAGAAGAGCGCTTCCAGCACGATCGAGGTGGCACGGTGGAAACTTGGCAGCTCGACGTCGTACGTGTTTCGTGTTGTTTATTCTGGCTAGCAACTCGAATAAATTATGAAAGAAAGGAGACACACTTTGTTGGTATAGGCATGAATGTGTAACAAAGTGGGTTGTCCTTGTCTCTCAGCCGTTTGTAGCCCCAACTTACCGAGGCACCAAAGACCAAAACCAGCTTTACCACGCACCCTGACATACAAGCACTGCCACGAAACCTTCTCCATCATTGGTGCCATGACGGAGATGGTCTTATCAATGTAAGAGACCATGGCCATCATCAGCTGCTTAAGCGAGGGGGCGACAATGTCGACATTGCGCATCCATTTATTCTCGATGACAAGCTCGTGCAGCGACGCGGAGTGGACCATGCAGTGGAGGAGCAGTGCATTCAGGTCGACCATGCAGCCCGACAAGGACAGCGTCTCGAGCACGGGTAACTCGACGCCAGCAGGCACACGGAAGAAGAAGAGCGCTTCCAGCACGATCGAGGTGGCACGGTGGAAGCTTGGCAGCTCGACGTCGTACGTGTTTCGTGTTTATTAGTCTGGCTAGCAACTCGAATAAATTATCAAAGAAACGAGACACACTTTGTTGGTATAGGCATGAATGTGTAACAAAGTGGGTTGTCCTTGTCTCTCAGCCGTTTGTAGCCGCAACTTACCGAGGCACCAAAGACCAAAACCAGCTTTACCACGCACCCTGACATACAAGCACTGCCACGAAACCTTCTCCATCATTGGTGCCATGACAGAGATGTTCTTATCAATATAAGAGACCATGGACATCGTCAGTTGCTTAAGCAAGGGGGCGACAATGTCGACATTGCGCATCCATTTATTCTCCACGACAAGCTCGTGCAGCGACCTGGAGTGGACCATGCAGTGGAGGAGCAGTGCATTCAGGTCGACCATGCAGCCCGACAGGGACAGCGTCTCGAGCACGGGGAACTCGACGCCAGCAGGCACACGGAAGAAGAAGAGCGCTTCCAGCACGATCGAGGTGGCACGGTGGAAGCTTGGCAGCTCGACATCGTACGTGTTTCATGTTGATTAGTCTGGCTAGCAACTCGAATAAATTATGAAAGGAAGGAGACACACTTTGTTGGTATAGGCATGAATGTGTAACAAAGTGGGTTGTCCTTGTCTCTCAGCCGTTTGTAGCCGCAACTTACCGAGGCACCGAAGACCAAAACCAGCTTTACCACGCACCCTGACATACAAGCACTGCACGAAACCTTCTCCATCATTGGTGCCATGACGGAGATGGTCTTATCAATGTAAGAGACCATGGACATCGTCAGTTGCTTAAGCGAGGGGGCGACAATGTCGACATTGCGCATCCATTTATTCTCCACGACAAGCTCGTGCAGCGACGCGGAGTGGACCATGCAGTGGAGGAGCAGTGCATTCAGGTCGACCATGCAGCCTGACAAGGACAACGTCTCGAGCACGGGGAACTCGACACCAGCAGGCACACGGAAGAAGAAGAGCGCTTCCAGCACGATCGAGGTGGCACGGTGGAAGCTTGGCAGCTCGACGTCGTACGTGTTTCGTGTTGTTTATTCTGGCTAGCAACTCGAATAAATTATGAAAGAAAGGAGACACACTTTGTTGGTATAGGCATGAATGTGTAACAAAGTGGGTTGTCCTTGTCTCTCAGCCGTTTGTAGCCGCAACTTACCGAGGCACCAAAGACCAAAACCAGCTTTACCACGCACCCTGACATACAAGCACTGCCACGAAACCTTCTCCATCATTGGTGCCATGACGGAGATGGTCTTATCAATGTAAGAGACCATGGCCATCATCAGCTGCTTAAGCGAGGGGGCGACAATGTCGACATTGCGCATCCATTTATTCTCGATGACAAGCTCGTGCAGCGACGCGGAGTGGACCATGCAGTGGAGGAGCAGTGCATTCAGGTCGACCATGCAGCCCGACAAGGACAGCGTCTCGAGCACGGGGAACTCGACGCCAGAGGCACACGGAAGAAGAAGAGCGCTTCCAGCACGATCGAGGTGGCACGGTGGAAGCTTGGCAGCTCGACGTCGTACGTGTTTCGTGTTTATTAGTCTGGCTAGCAACTCGAATAAATTATCAAAGAAACGAGACACACTTTGTTGGTATAGGCATGAATGTGTAACAAAGTGGGTTGTCCTTGTCTCTCAGCCGTTTGTAGCCGCAACTTACCGAGGCACCAAAGACCAAAACCAGCTTTACCATGCACCCTGACATACAAGCACTGCCACGAAACCTTCTCCATCATTGGTGCCATGACGGAGATGTTCTTATCAATGTAAGAGGCCATGGACATCGTCAGTTGCTTAAGCGAGGGGGCGACAATGTCGAAATTGCGCATCCATTTATTCTCCACGACAAGCTCGTGCAGCGACGCGGAGTGGACCATGCAGTGGAGGAGCAGTGCATTCAGGTCGACCATGCAGCCCGACAGGGACAATGTCTCGAGCACGGGGAACTCGACGCCAGCAGGCACACGGAAGAAGAAGAGCACTTCCAGCACCTTCGAGGTGGCACGGTGGAAGCTTGGCAGGTCGACGTCGTACGTGTTTCGTGTTGATAAGTCTGGCTAGCAACTCGAATAAATTATAAAAGAAAGGAGACACACTTTGTTGGTATAGGCATGAATGTGTAACGAAGTGGGCTGTCCTTGTCTCTCAGCCTTTTGTAGCCGCAACTTACCGAGGCACCAAAGACCAAAACCAGGTTTACCACGCACCCTGACATACAAGCAATGCCACGAAACCTTCACCATCATTGGTGCCATGACGGAGATGTTCCTATCAATGTAAGAGACCATGGACATCGTCAGTTGCTTAAGCGAGGGGGCGACAATGTTGACATTGTGCATCCATTTATTCTCCACGACAAGCTCATGCAGCGACGCGGAGTGGACCATGCAGTGGGGGAGCAGTGCATTCAGGTCGACCATGAAGCCCGATAGGGACAGCGTCTCGAGCACGGGGAACTCGACGCCAGCAGGCACACGGAAGAAGAAGAGCGCTTCCAGCACGATTGAGGTGGCTCGGTGGAAGCTTGGCAGCTCGACGTCGTACGTGTTTCGTGTTGATTAGTCTGGCTAGCAACTCGAATAAATTATCAAAGAAACAAGACACACTTTTGGTATAGGCATGAATGTGTAACATAGTGGGTTGTCCTTGTCTCTCAGCCGTTTGTAGCCGCAACTTACCGAGGCACCAAAGACCAAAACCAGCTTTACCACGCACCCTGACATACAAGCACTGCCACGAAACCTTCTCCATCATTTGTGCCATGAGGAGATGTTCTTATCAATGTACGATACCATGGACATCGTCAGTTGCTTAAGCGAGGGGGCGACAATGTCGACATTGCGCATCCATTTATTCTCCACGACAAGCTCGTGCAGCGACGCGGAGTGGACCATGCAGTGGAGGAGCAGTGCATTCAGGTCGACCATGCAGCTCGACAGGGACAACGTCTCGAGCACGGGGAACTCGACGCCAGCAGGCACACGGCAGAAGAAGAGCGCTTCCAACACGATCGAGGTGGCACGGTGGAAGCTTGGCAGCTCGACGTCGTACGTGTTTTGTGTTGATTAGTCTGGCAAGCAACTCGAATAAATTATCAAAGAAACAAGACACACTTTGTTGGTATAGGCATGAATGTGTAACAAAGTGGTCTGTCCTTGTCTCTCAGCCGTTTGTAGCCGCAACTTACCGAGGCACCAAAGACCAAAACCAGCTTTACCACGCACCCTGACATACAAGCACTGCCATGAAACCTTCTCCATCATTGGTGCCATGACGGAGATGCTCTTATCAATGTAAGAGACCATGGACATCGTCAGTTGCTTAAGCGAGGGGGCGACAATGTCGACATTGTGCATCCATTTATTCTCCACGACAAGCTCGTGCGGCGACGCGGAGTGGACCATGCAGTGGAGGAGCAGTGCATTGAGGTCGACATGCAGCCCGACAGGGACAGCGTCTCGAGCACGGGGAACTCGACGCCAGCAGGCACACGGAAGAAGAAGAGCACTTCCAGCATGATCGAGGTGGCACGGTGGAAGCTTGGCAGCTCGACGTCGTACGTGTTTCGTGTTGATTAGTCTGGCTAGCAACTCTTATAAATTATGAAAGAAAGGAGACACACTTCGTTGGTATAGGAATGAATGTGTAACAAAGTGGGCTGTCCTTGTCTCTCAGACGTTTGTAGCCGCAACTTACCGAGGCACCAAAGACCAAAACCAGCTTTACCACGCACCCTGACATACAAGCACTGCCATGAAACCTTCTCCATCATTGGTGCCATGACGGAGATGTTCTTATCAATGTAAGAGACCATGGACATCGTCAGTTGCTTAAGCGAGGGGGCGACAATGTCGACATTGTGCATCCATTTATTCTCCACGACAAGCTCGTGCGGCGACGCGGAGTGGACCATGCAGTGGAGGAGCAGTGCATTCAGGTCGACATGCAGCCCGACAGGGACAGCGTCTCGAGCACGGGGAACTCGACGCCAGCAGGCACACAGAAGAAGAAGAGCGATTCCAGCACGATCGAGGTGGCACGGTGGAAGCTTGGCAGCTCGACGTCGTACGTGTTTCGTGTTGATTAGTCTGGCTAGCAACTCGAATAAATTATCAAAGAAACGAGACACACTTTGTTGGTATAGGCATGAATGTGTAACAAAGTGGGCTGTCCTTGTCTCTCAGCCGTTTGTAGCCGCAACTTTCCGAGGCACCAAAGACCAAAACCAGCTTTACCATGCACCCTGACATGCAAGCACTGCCACGAAACCTTCTCCATCATTGGTGCCATGACGGAGATGCTCTTATCAATGTAAGAGACCATTGACATCGTCAGCTGCTTAAGCGAGGGGGCGACAATGTCGACATTGCACATCCATTTATTCTCCACGACAAGCTCGTGCAGCGACGCGGAGTGGACCATGCAGTGGGGGAGCAGTGCATTCAGGTCGACCATGCAGCCCGACAGGGACAGCGTCTCGAGCACGGGGAACTCGACGCCAGTAGGCACACGGAAGAAGAAAAGCGCTTCCAGCACCTTCGAGGTGGCACGGTGGAAGCTTGGCAGCTCGACGTCGTACGTGTTTCATGTTGATTAGTCTGGCTAGCAACTCGAATAAATTATAAAAGAAAGGAGACACACTTTGTTGGTATAGGCATGAATGTGTAACGAAGTGGGCTGTCCTTGTCTCTCAGCCTTTTGTAGCCGCAACTTACCGAGGCACCAAAGACCAAAACCAGCTTTACCACGCACCCTGACATACAAGCAATGCCACGAAACCTTCACCATCATTGGTGCCATGACGGAGATGTTCTTATCAATGTAAGAGACCATGGACATCGTCAGTTGCTTAAGCGAGGGGGCGACAATGTTGACATTGCGCATCCATTTATTCTCCACGACAAGCTCATGCATCTACGCGGAGTGGACCATGCAGTGGGGGAGCAGTGCATTCAGGTCGACCATGCAGCCCGACAGGGACAGCGTCTCGAGCACGGGGAACTCGACGCCAGCAGGCACACGGAAGAAGAAGAGCGCTTCCAGCACGATCGAGGTGGCACGGTGGAAGCTTGGCAGCTCAACGTCGTACGTGTTTCGTGTTGATTAGTCTGGCTAGCAACTCGAATAAATTATCAAAGAAACGAGACACACTTTGTTGGTATAGGCATGAATGTGTAACAAAGTGGGCTGTCCTTGTCTCTCAGCCGTTTGTAGCCGCAACTTACCGAGGCACCAAAGACCAAAACCAGCTTTACCACGCACCCTGACATACAAGCACTGCCATGAAACCTTCTCCATCATTGGTGCCATGACGGAGATATTCTTATCAATGTAAGAGACCATGGACATCGTCAGTTGCTTAAGCGAGGGGGCGACAATGTCGACATTGCGCATCCATTTATTCTCCACGACAAGCTCGTGTAGCCACGCGGAGTGGACCATGCAGTGGAGGAGCAGTGCATTCAGGTCGACCATGCAGCCCGACAGGGACAGCGTCTCGAGCACGGGGAACTCGACGCCAGCAGGCACACGGAAGAAGAAGAGCGCTTCCAGCATGATCGAGGTGGCACGGTGGAAGCTTGGCAGCTCGACGTCGTACGTGTTTCGTGTTGATTAGTCTGGATAGCAACTCGAATAAATTATGAATGAAAGGAGACACACTTTGTTGGTATAGGCATAAATGTGTAACAAAGTGGGCTGTCCTTGTCTCTCAGCCGTTTTTAGCCGCAACTTACCGAGGCACCAAAGACCAAAACCAGCTTTACCACGCACCCTGACATACAAGCACTGCCACGAAACCTTCTCCATCATTGGTGCCATGACGGATATGGTCTTATCAATGTAAGAGACCATGGACATCGTCAGTTGCTTAAGCGAGGGGGCGACAATGTCGACATTGCGCATCCATTTATTCTCCACGACAAGCTCGTGCAGCGACGCGGAGTGGACCATGCAGTGGAGGAGCAGTGCATTCAGGTCGACCATGCAGCCCGACAGGGACAGCGTCTCGAGCATGGGGAACTCGACGCCAGCAGGCACACGGAAAAAGAAGAGCGCTTCCAGCACGATCGAGGTGGCACGGTGGAAGCTTGGCAGCTCGACGTCGTACGTGTTTCGTGTTGATTAGTCTGGATAGCAACTCGAATAAATTATCAAAGAAACGAGACACACTTTGTTGGTATAGGCATGAATGTGTAACAAAGTGGTCTGTCCTTGTCTCTCAGCCGTTTGTAGCCGCAACTTACCGAGGCACCAAACACCAAAACCAGCTTTACCACGCACCCTGACATACAAGCACTGCCACGAACCCTTCTCCATCATTGGTGCCATGACGGAGATGCTCTTATCAATGTAAGAGACCATGGACATCGTCAGTTGCTTAAGCGAGGGGGTGACAATGTCGACATTGCGCATCCATTTATTCTCCACGACAAGCTCGTGCAGCGACGCGGAGTGGACCATGCAGTGGAGGAGCAGTGCATTGAGGTCGAACATGCAGCCCGATAGGGACAGCGTCTCGAGCACGGGGAACTCGACGCCAGCAGGCACACGGAAGAAGAAGAGCGCTTCCAGCACGATCGAGGTGGCACGGTGGAAGCTTGGCAGCTCGACGTCGTACGTGTTTCGTGTTGATTAGTCTGGCTAGCAACTCGAATAAATTATCAAAGAAACGAGACACACTTTGTTGGTATAAGCATGAATGTGTAACAAAGTGGTCTCTCCTTGTCTCTCAGCCGTTTGTAGCCGCAACTTACCGAGGCACCAAAGACCAAAACCAGCTTTACCACGCACCCTCACATACAAGCACTGCCATGAAACCTTCTCCATCATTGGTGCCATGACGGAGATGTTCTTATCAATGTAAGAGACCATGGACATCGTCAGTTTCTTAAGCGAGGGGGCGACAATGTCGACATTGCGCATCCATTTATTCTCCACGACAAGCTCGTGCAGCGACGCGGAGTGGACCATGCAGTGGAGGAGCAGTGCATTCAGGTCGACCATGCAGCCCGACAGGGACAGCGTCTCGAGCACGGGGAACTCGACGCCAGCAGGCACACGGAAGAAGAAGAGCGCTTCCAGCATGATCGAGGTGGCACGGTGGAAACTTGGCAGCTCGACGTCGTACGTGTTTCGTGTTGATTATTCTGGCTAGCAACTCGAATAAATTATGAAAGAAAGGAGACACACTTTGTTGGTATAGGCATGAATGTGTAACAAAGTGGGTTGTCCTTGTCTCTCAGCCGTTTGTAGCCGCAACTTACCGAGGCACCAAAGACCAAAACCAGCTTTACCACGCACCCTGACATACAAGCACTGCCGCGAAACCTTCTCCATCATTGGTGCCATGACGGAGATGGTCTTATCAATGTAAGAGACCATGGACATCGTCAGTTGCTTAAGCGAGGGGGCGACAATGTCGACATTGCGCATCCATTTATTCTCCACGACAAGCTCGTGCAGCGACGTGGAGTGGACCATGCAGTGGAGGAGCAGTGCATTCAGGTCGACCATGCAGCCCGACAGGGACAGCGTCTCGAGCACGGGGAACTCGACGCCAGCAGGCACACGGAAGAAGAAGAGCGCTTCTAGCACGATCGAGGTGGCACGGTGGAAGCTTGGCAGCTCGACGTTGTACGTGTTTCGTGTTTATTAGTCTGGCTAGCAACTCGAATAAATTATCAAAGAAATGAGACACACTTTGTTGGTATAGGCATGAATGTGAAACAAAGTGGGCTGTCCTTGTCTCTCAGCTGTTTGTAGCCGCAACTTACCGAGGCACCAAAGACCAAAACCAGCTTTACCACGCACCCTGACATACAAGCACTGCCACGAAACCTTCTCCATCATTGGTGCCATGACGGAGATGTTCTTATCAATGTAAGAGACCATGGACATTGTCAGTTGCTTAAGCGAGGGGGCGACAATGTCGACATTGCGCATCCATTTATTCTCCACGACAAGCTCGTGCAGCGACGCGGAGTGGATCATACAGTGGGGGAGCAGTGCATTCATGTAGACCATGCAGCCCGACAGGGACAGCGTCTCAAGCACGGGGAACTCGACGCCAGCAGGCACACGGAAGAAGAAGAGCGCTTCCAGCACGATCGAGGTGGCACGGTGGAAGCTTGGCAGCTCGAAGTCGTACGTGTTTCGTGTTGATTAGTCTGGCTAGCAACTCGAATAAATTATAAAAGAAAGGAGACACACTTTGTTGGTATAGGCATGAATGTGTAACAAAGTGGGTTGTCCTTGTGTCTCAGCCGTTTGTAGCCGCAACTTACCGAGGCACCAAAGACCAAAACCAGCTTTACCACGCACCCTGACATACAAGCACTGCCACGAAACCTTCTCCATCATTGGTGCCATGACGGAGATGCTCTTATCAATGTAAGAGACCATGGACATCGTCAGTTGCTTAAGCGAGGGGGCGACAATGTCGACATTGCGCACCATTTATTCTCCACGACAAGTTCGTGCAGCGACGTGGAGTGGACCATGAAGTGGGGGAGCAGTGCATTCAGGTCGACCATGCAGCCGACAGGGACAGCGTCTCAACCAAGGGGAACTCGACGCCAGCAGGCACACGGCAGAAGAAGAGTGCTTCCAACATGATCGAGGTGGCACGATGGAAGCTTGGTAGCTCGACGTCGTACATGTTTCGTGTTGATTAGTCTGGCTAGCAACTCGAATAAATTATGAAAGAAAGAAGACACACTTTGTCGGTATAGGCATGAATGTGTAGGGAAGTTGGCTGTCCTTGTCTCTCAGCCGTTTGTAGCCGCAACTTACCGAGGCACCAAAGACCAAAACCAGCTTTACCACGCACCCTGACATACAAGCACTACCACGAAACCTTCTCCACCATTGGTGCCATGACGGAGATGTTCTTATCAATGTAAGAAACCATGGAAATCGTCAGTTGCTTAAGCGAGTGGGCGACAATGTCAACATTGCGCATCCATTTATTCTCCATGACAAGCTCGTGCAGCGACGCGGAGTGGACCATGCAGTGGGGGAGCAGTGCATTCAGGTCGACCATGCAGCCCGACAGGGAGAACGTCTCGAGCATGGGGAACTCGACGCCAGCAGGCACACGGAAGAAGAAGAGCGCTTCCAGCACGATCGAGGTGGCACGGTGGAAGCTTGGCAGCTCGACGTCGTATGTGTTTCGTGTTGATTAGTCTGGCAAGCAACTCGAATAAATTATAAAAGAAAGGAGACACACTTTGTTGGTATAGGCATGAATGTGTAACGAAGTGGGCTGTCCTTGTCTCTCAGCCTTTTGTAGCCGCAACTTACCGAGGCACCAAAGACCAAAACCAGCTTTACCACGCACCCTGACATACAAGCACTGCCACGAAACCTTCTCCATCATTGGTGCCATGCCGGAGATGCTCTTATCAATGTAAGAGATCATGGACATCGTCAGTTGCTTCAGCGAGGGGGCGACAATGTCGACATTGCGCATCCATTTATTCTCCACGACAAGCTCGTGCAGCGACATAGAGTGGACCATGCAGTGGGGGAGCAGTGCATTCAGGTCGACCATGCAGCCCGACAGGGACAGCGTCTCGAGCACGGGGAACTCGACGCCAGCAGGCACACGGAAGAAGAAGAGCGCTTCCAGCACGATCGAGGTGGCACGGTGGAAGCTTGGCAGCTCGACGCCGTACGTGTTTCGTGTTGATTAGTCTGGCTAGCAACTCGAATAAATTATGAAAGAAAGAAGACACACTTTGTCGGTATAGGCATTAATGTGTAACGAAGTGGGCTGTCCTTGTCTCTCAGCCGTTTGTAGCCGCAACTTACCGAGGCACCAAAGACCAAAACCAGCTTTACCACGCACCCTAACATACAAGCACTGCCACGAAACCTTCTCCATCATTGGTGCCATGACGGAGATGTTCTTATCAATGTAAGAGACCATGGACATCGTCAGTTGCTTAAGCGACGGGCCGACAATGTCGACATTGCGCATCCATTTATTCTCCACGACAAGCTCGTGCAGCGACGCGGAGTGGACCATGCAGTGGGGGAGCAGTGCATTCAGGTCGACCATGCAGCCCGACAGGGACAGCGTCTCGAGCACGGGGAACTCGACGCCAGGAGGCACACGGAAGAAGAAGAGCGCTTCCAGCACGATCGAGGTGGCACGGTGGAAGCTTAGCAGCTCAACGTCGTACGTGTTTCGTGTTGATTAGTCTGGCTAGCAACTCGAATAAATTATGTAATAAAGGAGACACACTTTGTTGGTATAGGCAAGAATGTGTAACGAAGTGGGCTGTCCTTGTCTCTCAGCCGTTTGTAGCCGCAACTTACCGAGGCACCAAAGACCAAAACCAGCTTTACCACGCACCCTGACATACAAGCACTGCCACGAAACCTTCTCCATCATTGGTGCCATGACGGAGATATTCTTGTCAATGTAAGAGACCATGGACTTCGTCAGTTGCTTAAGCGAGGGGGCGACAATGTGGACATTGCGCATCCATTTAATCTCCACGACAAGCTCGTGCAGCGACGCGGAGTGGACCATGCAGTGGGGGAGCAGTGCATTCAGGTCGACCATGCAGCGCGACAAGGACATCATCTCGAGCACGGGGAACTCGACGCCAGCAGGCACACGGAAGAAGAAGAGCGCTTCGAGCATGATCTAGGTGGCACGGTGGAAGCTTGGCAGCTCGACGTCGTACGTGTTTCGTGTTGATTAGTCTGGCTAGCAACTCGAATAAATTATAAAATAAAGGAGACACACTTTGTTGGTATAGGCATGAATGTGTAACGAAGTGGGCTGTCCTTGTCTCTCAGCCGTTTGTAGCCGCAACTTACCGAGGCACCAAAGACCAAAACCAGCTTTACCACGCACCCTGACATAAAAAAACTGCCACTAAACCTTCTCCATCATTGGTGCCATGACGGAGATGTTCTTATCAATGTAAGAGACCATGGACATCGTCAGTTGCTTAAGCGAGGGGGCGACAATGTCGACATTGTGCATCCATTTATTCTCCACGACAAGCTCGTGCAGCGACACGGAGTGGACCATGCAGTGGGGGAGCAGTGCATTCAGGTCGACCATGCAGCCCGACAGGGACAGCGTCTCGAGCACGGGGAACTCGACAATAGCAGACACACGGAAGAAGAAGAGCGCTTCCAGCATGATTGAGGTGGCACGGTGGAAGCTTGGCAGCTCGACGTCGTACGTGTTTCATGTTGATTAGTCTGGCTAGCAACTCGAATAAATTATGAAAGAAAAAAGACACACTTTGTCGGTATAGGCATGAATGTGTAACGAAGTGGGTTGTCCTTGTCTCTCAGCCATTTGTAGCCGCAACTTACCGAGGCACCAAAGACCAAAACCAGCTTTACCATGCACCCTTACATACAAGCACTGCCACGAAACCTTCTCCATCATTGGTGCCATGACGGAGATGCTCTTATCAATGTAAGAGACCATGGACATCGTCAGTTGCTTAAGCGAGGGGGCGACAATGTCGACATTGCGCATCCATTTATTCTCCACGACAAGCTCGTGCAGCGACGCGGAGTGGACCATGTAGTGGGGGAGCAGTGCATTCAGGTCGACCATGCAGCCCAACAGGGACAGCGTCTCGAGCACGGGGAACTCGACGCCAGCAGGCACACGGAAGAAGAAGAGCGCTTCCAGCACGATCGAGGTGGCACGGTGGAAGCTTGGCAGCTCGACGTCGTACGTGTTTCGTGTTGATTAGTCTGGCTAGCAACTCGAATAAATTATGAAAGAAAGAAGACACACTTTGTCGGTATAGGCATGAATGTGTAACAAAGTGGACTGTCCTTGTCTCTCAGCCGTTTGTAGCCGCAACTTACCGAGACACCAAAGACCAAAACCAGCTTTACCACGCACCCTGACATACAAGCACTGCCACGAAACCTTCTCCATCATTGGTGCCATGACGGAGATGTTCTTATCAATGTAAGAGACCATGGACATCGTCAGTTGCTTAAGCGAGGGGGCGACAATGTCGACATTGCGCATCCATTTATTCTCCTCGATAAGCTCGTGCAGTGACGCGGAGTGGACCATGCAGTGGGGGAGCAGTGCATTCAGGTCGACCATGCAGCCCGACAGGGACAGCGTCTCGAGCACGGGGAACTCGACGCCAGCAGGCACACGGAAGAAGAAGAGCGCTTCCAGCACGATCGAGGTGGCACGGTGGAAGCTTGGCAGCTCGACATCGTACGTGTTTCGTGTTGATTAGTTTGGCTAGCAACTCGAATAAATTATGAAATAAAGGAGACACACTTTGTTGGTATAAGCATGAATGTGTAACGAAGTGGGCTGTCCTTGTCTCTCAGCCGTTTGTAGCCGCAACTTACCGAGGCACCAAAGACCAAAACCAGCTTTACCACGCACCCTGACATACAAGCACTGCCACGAAACTTTCTCCATCATTGGTGCCATGACGGAGATGTTCTTATCAATTTAAGAGACCATGGACTTCGTCAGTTGCTTAAGCGAGGGGGCGACAATGTCGACATTGCGCATCCATTTATTCTCCATGACAAGCTCATGCAGCGACGCGGAGTGGACCATGCAGTGTGGGAGCAGTGCATTCAGGTCGACCATGCAGCCCGACAGGGATAGCGTCTCGAGCACGGGGAACTCGACGCCAGCAGGCACACGGAAGAAGTAGAGCGCTTCCAGCACGATCGAGGTGTCACGGTGGAAGCTTGGCAGCTCGACGTCGTACGTGTTTCGTGTTGATTAGTCTGGCTAGAAACTCGAATAAATTATGAAAGAAAGGAGACACACTTTGTTGGTATTGGCATGAATGTGTAACGAAGTGGGCTATCCTTGTCTCTCAGCCGTTTGTAGCCGCAACTTACCGAGGCACCAAAGACCAAAACCAGCTTTACCACGCACCCTGACATACAAGCACTGCCACGAAACCTTCTCCATCATTGGTACCATGACGGAGATGTTCTTATGAATGTAAGAGACCATGGACATCGTCAGTTGCTTAAGCGAGGGGGCGACAATGTCGACATTGCGCATCCATTTATTCTCCACGACAAGCTCCAGCGACGTAGAGTGGACCATGCAGTGGGGGAGCAGTGCATTCAGGTCGACCATGCAGCCCGACAGGGACAGTGTCTCGAGCACGGGGAACTCGACGCCAGCAGGCACACGGAAGAAGAAGAGCGCTTCCAGCATGATCGAGGTGGCACGGTGGAAGCTTCGCAGCTCGACGTCGTACGTGTTTCGTGTTGATTAGTCTGGCTAGCAAGTCGAATAAATTATGAAAGAAAGGAGACACACTTTGTTGGTATCGGCATGAATGTGTAACAAAGTGGGCTATCCTTGTCTCTCAGCCGTTTGTAGTGGCAACTTACCGAGGCACCAAAGACCAAAACCAGCTTTACCACACACCCTGACATACAAGCACTGCCACGAAACCTCCTCCATCATTGGTGCCATGACGGAGATGTTCTTATCAATGTAAGATAGCATGGACATCGTTTAGTTGCTTAAGCGAGGGGGCGACAATGTCGACATTGCGCATCCATTTATTCTCCACGACAAGCTCGTGCAGCGACGCGGAGTGGACCATGCAGTGGGGGAGCAGTGCATTCAGGTCGACCATGCAGCCCGACAGGGACAGCGTCTCGAGCACGGGGAACTCGACGCGAGCAGGCACACGGAAGAAGAAGAGCGCTTCCAGCACGATCGAGGTGGCACGGTGGAAGCTTGGCAGCTCGACGACGTACGTGTTTCGTGTTGATTAGTCTGGCTAGCAACTCGCATAAATTATGAAATAAAGGAGACACACTTTGTTGGTATAAGCATGAATGTGTAACGAAGTGGGCTGTCCTTGTCTCTCAGCCGTTTGTAGGCGCAACTTACCGAGGCACCAAAGACCAAAACCAGCTTTACCATGCACCCTGACATACAAGCACTGCCACGAAACTTTCTCCATCATTGGTGCCATGACGGAGATGTTCTTATATATTTAAGAGACCATGGACTTCGTCAGTTGCTTAAGCGAGGGGGCGACAATGTCGACATTGCGCATCCATTTATTCTCCATGACAAGCTCGTGCAGCGACACGGAGTGGACCATGCAGTGGGGGAGCAGTGCATTCAGGTCGACCATGCAGCCCGACAGGGACAGCGTCTCGAGCACGGGGAACTCGACGCCAGCAGGCACACGGAAGAAGTAGAGCGCTTCCAGCATGATCGAGGTGGCACGGTGGAAGCTTGGCAGCTCGACGTCGTACGTGTTTCGTGTTGATTAGTCTGGCTAGAAACTCGAATAAATTATGAAAGAAAGGAGACAGACTTTGTTGGTATTGGCATGAATGTGTAACGAAGTGGGCTATCCTTGTCTCTCAGCCGTTTGTAGCTGCAACTTACCGAGGCACCAAAGACCAAAACCAGCTTTACCACGCACCCTGACATACAAGCACTACCACGAAACCTTCTCCATCATTGGTGCCATGACGGAGATGTTCTTATCAATGTAAGAGACCATGGACATCGTCAGTTGCTTAAGCGAGGGGGCGACAATGTCGACATGGCGCATCCATTTATTCTCCACGACAAGCTCCAGCGACGCGGAGTGGACCATGCAGTGGGGGAGCAGTGCATTCAGGTCGACCATGCAGCCCGACAGGGACAGCGTCTCGAGCACGGGGAACTCGACGCGAGTAGGCACACGGAAGAAGAAGAGCGCTTCCAACACGATCGAGGAGGCACGATGGAAGCTTCGCAGCTCGACGTCGTACGTGTTTCGTGTTGATTAGTCTGGCTAGCAAGTCGAATAAATTATGAAAGAAAGGAGACACACTTTGTTGGTATCGGCATGAATGTGTAACAAAGTGGGCTGTCCTTGTCTCTCAACCGTTTGTAGCGGCAACTTACCGAGGCACCAAAGACCAAAACCAGCTTTACCACGCACCCTGACATACAAGCACTGCCACGAAACCTTCTCCATCATTGGTGCCATGACGGAGATGTTCTTATCAATGTAAGAGATCATGGACATCGTTTAGTTGCTTAAGCGAGGGGGCGACAATGTCGACATTGCGCATCCATTTATTCTCCACGACAAGCTCGTGCAGCGACGCGGAGTGGACCATGCAGTGGGGGAGCAGTGCATTTAGGTTGACCATGCAGCCCGACAGGGACAGCGTCTCGAGCACGGGGAACTCGACGCCAGCAGGCACACGGAAGAAGAAGAGCGCTTCCGGCATGATCGAGGTGGCACGGTGGAAGCTTGGCAGCTCGACGTCGTACGTGTTTCGTGTTGATTAGTCTGGCTAGGAACTCAAATAAACTGTAAAAGAAAGGAGACACACTGTGTTGGTATAGGCATGAATGTGTAACGAAGTGGGTTGTCCTTGTCTCTCAGCCGTTTGTAGCCGCAACTTACCGAGGCACCAAAGACCAAAACCAGCTTTACCACGCAACCTGACATACAGGCACTGCCACGAAACCTTCTCCATCATTGGTGCCATGACGGAGATGTTCTTATCAATGTAAGAGACCATGGACATCGTTAGTTGCTTAAGCAAGGGGGCGACAATGTCGACATTGCGCATCCATTTATTCTCCACGACAAGCTCGTGCAGTGATGCGGAGTGGACCATGCAGTGGGGGAGCAGTGCATTCAGGTCGACCATGCAGCCCGATAGGGACAGCGTCTCGAGCACGGGGTGAACACATAGACAAACAGAGTGTCACTAGTATGCCTCTACTAGACTAGCTCGTTAATCAAAGATGGTTATGTTTCCTAACCATGGACAAAGAGTTGTTATTTGATTAACGGGATCACATCATTAGGTGAATGATCTGATTGACATGACCCATTCCATTAGCTTAGCACCCGATCGTTTAGTATGTTGCTATTGCTTTCTTCATGACTTATACATGTTCCTATGACTATGAGATTATGCAACTCCCGTTTGCCGGAGGAACACTTTGTGTGCTACCAAACGTCACAACGTAACTGGGTGATTATAAAGGAGCTCTACAGGTGTCTCCAAAGGTAGATGTTGGGTTGGCGTATTTCCAAATTAGGATTTGTCACTCCAATTGTCGGAGAGGTATCTCTGGGCCCTATAATCCTCTAAGTAAGATACTACCAGGACTAAGTTCAAGATAAATTTAAGTTCAATTTAATCATATTACTTAAGAACTCCCACTTAGATAGACATCCCTCTAATCCTCTAAGTGATCACGTGATCCAAATCAACTAAACCATGTCCGATCATCACGTGAGATGGAGTAGTTTCATTGGTGAACATCACTATGTTGATCATATCTACTATATGATTCAAAGGTCGAGCGTGAATCATATAGTAGATATGATCAACATAGTGATGTTCACCAATGAAACTACTCCATCTCACGTGATGATCGGACATGGTTTAGTTGATTTGGATCACGTGATCACTTAGAGGATTAGAGGGATGTCTATCTAAGTGGGAGTTCTTAAGTAATATGATTAAATTGAACTTAAATTTATCATGAACTTAGTCCTGGTAGTATTTTGCAAATCATGTTGTAGATCAATAGCTCGCATTGTTGCTTCCCTGTGTTTATTTTGATATGCTCCTCGAGAAAATTGTGTTGAAAAATGTTAGTAGCAGTGATGCGGATTGGATCCGTGATTTGAGGTTTATCCTCATTGCTGCACAGAAGAATTATGTCCTTGATGCACCGCTAGGTGACAAACCTATTGCAGGAGCAGATGCAGACGTTATGAACGTTTGGCTAGCTAAATATGATGACTACTTGATAGTTTAGTGAACCATGCTTAACGGCTTAGAATCGGGACTTCAAAGACGTTTCGTCATGGACCATATGAGATGTTCCAGGAGTTGAAGTTAATATTTCAAGCAAATACCCGAGTTGAGAGATATGAAGTCTCCAACAAGTTCTATAGCTAAAAGATGGAGGAGAATCGCTCAACTAGTGAGCATGTGCTCAGATTGTCTGGGTACTACAATCGCTTGAATCAAGTGGGAGTTAATCTTCCAGATAAGATAGTGATTGACAGAATTCTCTAGTCACCATCACCAAGTTAGTAGAACTTCGTGTTGAACTATAGTATGCAAGGGATGACGAAAACGAATCCCGAGCTTTTCATGATGATGAAATCGATGAAGGTAGAAATCAAGAAATAGCATCAAGTGTTGATGGTTGACAAGATCACTAGTTTCAAGAAAAGGGCAAAGGGAAAAAGGGGAACTTCAAGAAAAACAGCAAGCAAGTTGCTGCTCAAGTGAAGAAGCCCACGTCTGGTCCTATGCCTGAGACTAAGTGCTTCTACTGCAAAGGGACTGATCACTGAAAGTGGAACTGCCCCAAGTATTTGGCGAATAAGAAGGATGGCAAAGTGAACATAAGTATATTTGATATACATGTTATTGATGTGTACTTTACTAGTGTTTATAGCAACCCCTCAGTATTTGATACTAGTTCAGTTACTATGATTAGTAACTTGAATCAGGAGTTGCAGAATGAACAAAGACTAGTTAAGGGTGAGGTGACGATGTGTGTTGGAAGTAGTTCCAAGATTGATATGATCATCATCGCACACTCCCTATACTTTTGGGATCAGTGTTGAACCTGAATAAGTGTTATTTAGTGTTTGCGTTGAGCATGAATATGATTTGATCATGTTTATTGTAATACGGTTATTCATTTAAGTAAGAGAATAAATTGTTGTTCTGTTTACATGAATAAAACCTTATATGGTTACACACCCAATGAAAATAGTTCGTTGGATCTCGATCATAGTGATACACATAATCATAATATTGAAACCAAAAGATGCAAAGTTAATAATGATAGTGCAACTTATTTGTGGCACTGACGTTTAGGTCATATTGGTGTAAAGCGCATGAAGAAACTCCAATCTGATGAGTTTTTGGAATCACTTGATTATGAATCAGTTGATGCTTGCGAACCATGCCTCATGGGCAAGATGACTAAAACGCCGTTCTCCGGAACTATGGAGCGAGCAACTGACTTATTGGAAATAATATATACTGATGTATGAGATCCAATGAGTGTTGAGGCTCGCGGCGGGTATCATTATTTTCTGACCTTCACAGATGATTTGAGCAGATATGGGTATATCTACTTAATGAAACACAAGTCTGAAATATTTGAAAAGTTCAAAGAATTTCAGAGTGAAGTGGAGAATCATCGTAACAAGAAAATAGAAGATTCTACGATATGATCGCAGAGGTAAAATATTTGAGTTACGAGTTTGGCCTTCAGTTAAAACAATGTGAAATAGTTTCACTACTCACGCCACCTGGAACACCACAACATAATGGTGTGTCCGAACATCATAACCGTACTTTATTAGATATGGCGTGATCCATGATGTCTCTTATCGATCTACCACTATCGTTTTGGGGTTATGCATTAAAGACAGCTGCATTCACGTTTAAAAGGGCACCATCTAAGTCCGTTGAGACGACACAATCTGAACTGTGGTTTGGCAAGAAACCAAAGTTGCCATTTCTTAAAGTTTGGGGTTGTGATGCTTATATGAAAAGGTTTTATCCTGATAAGCTCAAACCCAAATCGAAGAAATATGTCTTCATAGGATACCCAAAGGAGACTGTTGGGTACACCTTCTATCACAAATTCGAAGGCAAGACTTCTGTTGCTAAATTCGGAGTTTTTCTAGAGAAGGAGTTTCTCTTGAAAGAAGTGAGTGGGAGGAAAGTAGAACTTGATGAGGTAACTGTACCTGCTCCCTTATTGGAAAGTAGTTCATCACAGAAATCTGTTCCTGTGACTACTACACCAATTAGTGAGGAAGCTAATGATGATGATCATGTAACTTCAGATCAAGTTACTATCGAATCTCGTAGGTAAACCAGAGTGAGATCCGCACCAGAGTGGTACGGTAATCCTGTTCTGGAAGTCGTGTTACTAGACCATGACGAACTTGCGAACTATGAGGAAGCAATGATGAGCCCAGATTCCGCGAAATGGTTTGAGGCCATAAAATCTGAGATATGATCCATGTATGAGAACAAAGTATGGACTTTGATGGATTAGCCCGATGATCGGCAAGCCATAGAAAATAAATGGATCTTCAAGAGGAAGACAGATGCTGATAGTAGTGTTACTATCTACAAAGCTAGAATTGTCGCAAAAGGTATTCGACAAGTTCAAGGTGTTGACTACGATGAGATTTTCTCACTCGTATATATGCTTAAGTGTGTCCGAATCATGTTAGCAATTGGCGCATTTTATGAAATCTGGCAAATCGATAAACAAAACTGCATTCCTTAATGGATTTCTGCAAGAAGAGTTGTATATGATGCAGCCGGAAGGTTTTGTCGATCCAAAGGGAGCTAACAAAGTGTGCAAGCTTCAGCGATCCATTTATGGACTAGTGCAAGCCTCTCGGAGTTGGAATAAACGCTTTGATAGTGTGATCAAAGCATTTGTTTTTGTACAGACTATTGGAGAAGCCTGTATTTACAAGAAAGTGAGTGGGAGCACTACAACATTTCTGATAAGTATATGTGAACAACATATTGTTGATCGGAAATAATGTATAATTTTCTGGAAAGCATAAAGGAATATTTGAAAGGAGTTTTTCAAAGAAAGACCTCGGTAAAGTTGCTTACATATTGAGCATCAAGATCTATAGAGATAGATCAAGATGCTTGATAAGTTTTTTCAATGAGTAGATACCTTGACAAGATTTTGAAGTAGTTCAAAATGGAACAGTCAAAGAAAGAGTTCTTGCCTGTGTTGCAAGGTGTGAAATTCAGTAAGACTCAAAGCCCGACCACGGCAGAAGATAGAAATAGAATGAAAGTCATTCCCTATGCCTCAGCCATAGGTTCTATAAAGTATGCCATGCTGTGTACCAGATCTATTGTATACCCTACACTGTGTTAAGCAAGGGAGTACAGTAGTGATCTACGAGTAGATCACTGGACAGCGGCCAAAATTATCCTTAGTGGAATAAGGAAATATTTCTCAATTATGGAGGTGACAAAAAGGTTCGTCGTAAAAAGTTACGTCGATGCAAGTTTTGACGCAGATCTGGATGACTTGAGTCTCGATCTAGATACATATTGAAAGTGGGAGCAATAAGCTAGATTAGCTCCATGCAAAGCATTGTTGACATAGAAATTCGCAAAATACTTACGGATCTGAATGTGACAGACCCGTTGACTAAAATTATCTCACAAGCAAAACATGATCACACCTTAGTACTCTTTGGGTGTTAATCACATAGCGATGTGAACTAGATTACTGACTCTAGTAAACCCTTTGGGTGTTGATCACATATCGATGTGAACTATGTGTGTTAATCACATGGTGATGTGAACTATTGCTGTTAAATCACATGGCGATGTGAACTAGATTATTGAGTCTAGTGCAAGTGGGAGACTGAAGGAAATATGCCCTAGAGGCAATAATAATGTTATTATTTTATTTCCTTATATCATGATAAATGTTTATTATTCATGCTAGAATTGTATTATCCGGAAACATAATACTTGTGTGAATACATAGACAAACCAAACGTCACTAGTATGCCTCTACTTGACTAGCTTGTTAATTGAAGATGGTTATGTTTCCTAACCATAGACATGTGTTGTCATTTGATTAATGGGATCACATCATTAGGAGAATGATATGATTGACATGACCCATTCCATTAGCTTAGCACCCGATCGTTTAGTATGTTGCTATTGCTTTCTTCATGACTTATACATGTTCCTATGACTATGAGATTATGCAACTCCCGTTTGCCGGAGGAACACTTTGTGTGCTACCAAACATCACAACGTAACTGGGTGATTATAAAGGAGCTCTACAGGTGTCTCCAAAGGTACATGTTGGGTTGGCGTATTTCGAGATTAGGATTTGTCACTCCGATTGTCGGAGAGGTATCTCTGGGCCCTCTCGGTAATGCACATCACATAAGCCTTGCAAGCATTACAACTAATGAGTTAGTTGCAAGAAGATGTATTACGAAATGAGTAAAGAGACTTGTCGGTAACGAGATTGAACTAGGTATTGAGATACCGACGATCGAATCTCGGGCAAGTAACATACCGATGACAAAGGGAACAACGTATGTTGTTATGCGGTCTGACCGATAAAGATCTTCGTAGAATATGTGGGAGCCAATATGAGCATCCAGGTTCCGCTATTGGTTATTGATCGGAGACGTGTCTCGGTCATGTCTACATTGTTCTCGAACCCGTAGGGTCCGCACGCTTAAGGTTTTGATGACAGTTATATTATGAGTTTATGCATTTTGATGTACCGAAGTTTGTTCGTAGTCCCGGATGTGATCACAGACATGACGAGGAGTCTCGAAATGGTCGAGACATAAAGATTGATATATTGGAAGCCTATATTTGGATATCGGAAGTGTTCCGAGTGAAATCGGGATTTTACCGGAGTACCGGGAGGTTACCGGAACCCCCCGGGAGGTATATGGGCCTTAGTGGGCTTTAGTGGAAGAGAGGAGAGGTGGCCAGGGCTGGGCCGCGCGCCCCCCCCCTAGTCTGAATAGGACAAGGAGAGGGGGGCGGCGCCCCCCCCCCCTTCCTTCTCTCTCTCCTCTTTCCCCCTCCCAAATCCTATTCCAACTAGGAAAGGGGGGGAATCCTACTCCCGGTGGGAGTAGGACTCCTCCTGGCACGCCCTCCTCCTGGCCGGCCGCACCTCCCCCTGCTCCTTTATATACGGGGGCAGGGGGCACCCCTAGACACACAAGTTGATCCACGTGATCATATTCTTAGCCGTGTGCGGTGCCCCCTTCCACCATAATCCTCGATAATATTGTAGCGGTGCTTAGGCGAAGCCCTGCGATGGTAGTACATCAAGATCGTCACCACGTTGTCGTGCTGACGGAACTCTTCCCCGACACTTTGCTGGATCGGAGGCCGGGGATCGTCATCGAGCTGAACGTGTGCTAGAACTCGGAGGTGCCGTAGTTTCAGTGCTTGATCGGTCGGGCCGTGAAGACGTACGACTACATCAACCGCGTTGTGCTAACGCTTCCGCTGTCGATCTACAAGGGTACGTAGATCACACTCTACCCTCTCGTTGCTATGCATCACCATGATCTTGCGTGTGCGTAGGAAATTTTTTGAAATTACTACGTTCCCCAACACGACAATGTCGATATTGTGCATCCATTTATTCTCCACGACAAGCTCGTGCAGCGACGCGGAGTGGACCATGCAGTGGGGGAGCAGTGCATTCAGGTCGACCATGCAGCCCGACAGGGACAGCTTCTCGAGCACGGGGAACTCGACGCCAGCAAGCACACGGAAAAAGAAGAGCGCTTCCAGCACAATCGAGGTGGCACGGTGGAAGCTTGGTAGCTCGACGTCGTACGTGTTTCGTGTTGATTAGTCTAGCTAGCAATTCGAACAAATTATAAAAGAAAGGAGACACACTTTGTTGGTATAGGCATGAATGTGTAACAAAGTGGGCTGTCCTTGTCTCTCAGCCGTTTGTAGCCGCAACTTACCGAGGCACCAAAGACCAAAACCAGCTTTACCACGCACCTTGACATACAAGCACTGCCACAAAACCTTCTCCATCATTGGTGCCATGACGGAGATGTTCTTATCAATGTAAGATCCATTTATCTCAATGGCTTGCTGATCATCGGGCAAGTCCACCAATGTCCATACTTTGTTCTGATACATGGATCCTATCTCGGATTTCATGGCTTCTAACCATCTGTCGGAATACGGGCCCACCATCGCTTCTCCATAGCTCGTAGGTTCATTGTTGTCTAACAACATGATATCTAAGACAGGATTACTGTACCACTCAGGAGTAGTACATATCCTTGTCGACCTACGAGGTTCGATAGCAACTTGATCTGAAGCTTCATGATCACTATCATTAACTTCCTCTTCAACAGACGTAGGCGCCACAGAAAACATCTTTCTGTGTTGCATCACTCTCTGGTTGAAGTAAAGGTTCGACAACCTCATCAAGTTCTATCTTCCTCCCACTCAATTCTTTCGTGAGAAACTCCTTGAGAAAGGACCCGTTCTTAGCGACAAACAATTTGCCCTCGGATCTGAGATAGAAGGTGTACCCAACTGTCACCTTTGGGTATCCTATGAAGATGTGTTTGTCCGCTTTGGGTTCGAGCTTCTCCGGCTGAAGCCTTAAGCATCGCAGCCCCAAAAATTAAGAAACGACAACTTTGGTTTCTTGCCAAACCAATGTTCATACGGCGTCATCTCAACAGACTTATATGGTGTCCTATCTAAAGTGAATGCAGCTGTCTCTAATGCATAACCTCAAAATAATAGCGGTAGATCGGTAAGAGACATCATAGATCGCACCATATCTCATAAGGTTCGATTACAACGTCGGGACACACCATAACCCAGTGGTGTTCCAGGTGGCTTCAACTGTGAAACAATTCCACAATGTCTTAAGTGTTTGCCAAACTCATAACTCAGAAATTCTCATTGATCAGATCATAGGAATTTGATCTTCTTGTTATGATGATTCTTAACTTCACTCTGAAATCGCTTGAACTTTTCAGACGTTTCAGACTTGTGCTTCATTAAGTAAATATACCTATATTGTGACACCCCAAAATTTTAACCTTGTTTTATTAATTAAAAATTTTCCAGGAAATTTAAACTTTTAATTTTTCTGGATTTTCTTTTGATTTCAGAGCCATCCTTTTCCTTATTATGGGATTTTTACCTCAAGTGAAAAACTTTCCAAATGTATTATTGGACTTGTTTTCCCCCTCAAGAAAAACATTTCTATTATAAGTGGATTTAATTACATAATTATTTCTCTCTGAGCTTTATTCATTAAAGTGAGTTTTCTTGGGTTTTAGGGCCCCATTTGCACTGCAACCCTTTTATAAATTCATCTAATATTCCAACCAAAATTTGGAGATGTCATGTGATGTTTGTAAATCACTTTTATGCAGAAATATATTCCATTCTTTTAACATTTTGAGCTCTACACCAAGTTTTAAAATCTGGTCCAGAGAGCAATTTTACACTACAACCTATTCAAATATTTCTTTAAAACCTCCACCAAAATTGTGGGATGTTAGTAGTGGTATGTAATTCAACTCTATGCAAAAACCCAGTGGTGTTCTTTGAAAAATTTGAGTGAATCAACCTCTTTTGCTTTCTGATCCAGTTTGGCTTTTTCTACAGCGACCCTAGTTTAATTTGCTCTAGTACCCTTGAGTTTTCTCCTGCTTATAGCCCACCTTGCAAAACCCTTAAGTCCAGAAGAGGGGACCCATTGGAAGATTTCTGGATCATGAAACAATGCCATTTACCTGTTGTCCAGAACTGAAGTTTTGCAGAACTTGCACTAACAAGTGTTTGTTTTTGTTAAACTAACCTCGCCACCCTCTTACTCATCCAAGGAGACACTGATCTGGAGAATTTGGCCACACCAAGAGTTGCCTAGATGCCATTGGCATTTTGTCTAACACCCTAAGTGCATGACCAGTTTTGGCTTAGTTTCTGGTTTGTGTTATGAACTTGATCCCCTGACTAGACCAGCATGTCACATGGATTTTCCCAAGCCTATAGCCCCACCCTGCTAACTCTCTTGTGGATTGGAGCCCCCTAGCATGCCCTGGCATTTGGTCGAACACGTCGCGTACGTGCTCTGGGCGCGCCCAGAGCGCACGTTTTGCACGCGCGTGCACCGAGCCGCCGCGTCGCACTGTCGTCGCCTCGCGCTTGTTTTGGCCCTTCCCCGCTCGCAGCCAACACCCTGCCCCTTCCCCTCGCCGCAGAGCCACCCCTGGCACTCCACAGAGCCACCGTCAGGTCGGCCGTGGCTGCAAGTGGTCGACTACAGCAGCCCTGCCGTGGGCGGCGCCGCCCGAGCCACCCACGCGCGCCAGCTCGCCCCCTTGAGTAGTAGGGAACTCGTCGGAATGCGTCGGCCAGCCCAAACCACCGCAACGTCGCCCTGCAGCACAGTACGGCGGTCATTGACGATCTTATCCCCGGCCACCACGGAACTGCCCTTGGCCGCCTATATAAGAAGCCCCCGAGCTCGTCAGGCCCTCAAGCAACTCATCTCGCTCCCTCACTGACCCTCCCGTAGCAGTGGATAGACCGGAAGTGCTCGTCTTCTCCTTCTCCGGCAACCACAGCCGCCGCCCCTGTCTCGGCCACTCCGGCACCACCAGGGCCTCCCCCACCCTTCCAGCACCACCACCCGACTCCTCTTCGTCTTGCGGAGCCGCCCAGACCCCCAGCTACGACGAAGCACCACCCTAGCCAAGACCGCCAAATCGGCCCAAAGCTATCTCCGCCGCGAAGCTCACCGCCGGCGATTCCTTTCATCCCCACCTACCTAACGACCACCGGGAGGACCGCCCCAGACCCGCGGATCCATCCCCGCCCTCATCTCCCCGCGAGGAACCGCCGTTCGCCGGCGACGATCGCCGGAGCCTCGCCTCCGCTCAGGCAGAGGAAGAGGAGGGAGTGGAGACCAGTCAAACCTGACTAGTGGGCCCATTGGACCCACTGTCAGTGACCCATGCGCGGTCCACGCTGGATAAGTGAAGACGTAAAACACCAGAGTATGTCTTCGCTGCACCGAAAACGCTTTCTTTTTTCGAAACGTTTTCTTTTTCTGTTTATTTTAAAAACAGAGTTTGACGACAACTTTGACTGGCCATAACTTTTTAAATATAAGTCCAAATGAATTGATTCTTTTTCCTACCACTCTCAAATTTCATCTAGTTTATTTTAAGATTTATTTCAAAAATAATTAGGACAACTTTTTGTACTGTTTTTAAAGTATGTGTTGATTTCAAATTTTCTTAAATAGGATTTTTGGAGAGAGAAGAAACTTTCAAAAGTTTTGGAAAGCACCTCACCCCTCCACACCTGGAAGGCAAGCATTCTGAACCCTGGCATAATGTTTTGTGGGTTGTTCGATACGGTTATAACACCACCTCGACATGAAGCATTGGTTATTTTTATATGACGATATGATCATACACCTTGAGTGCATAAATGAAAATTCTTGTTGTTGGAAATGGATAAGCTTGTGATAGCAATCACCCTCATATGCCTCTCATGTCTACCGGGAAGGACCCGGGAAAGTCTCTGTCTTGTGTAGACACGAGCTTGTCCCTCGTCGAGACGGTTATGATCGGTAGGGCAGGGGGGGTATGATAAGTGGTGGTTGTGTCTGATGGCTGTGAAATATAATTCTTGAGCTAACCATGCAGGAAATACTTAAGCCTCCTGAGTCGGCCGTAGATCGAGTCTTGTTCTAGTAACCCCCATACTTGTTTCGTGCTGCCACTTGCCCCTGCCGTAGGTAGGGTACGGTTCAGTAAGTTGTCAACCCCTGTCCTAGCACACACCGTACAGAGAGGCCATGGTGGAAGATACCGGTTGTAGCTGGTAGGCATGCCACCTGGTCCGGGGGCATGGGTGTTTCCGGTTGGGACCGAGAGGGGAGGCTACCCCTTAGAGCGCACGATAAAAATTTGATCCCATGCTACGCGAGGTTGTAGCCTCCCCACTTAGAGTTTTACTTAACAGGTGTCTGGGTGATTCCAGACACGAGTAAAGTTAAGCTGGTGTGTGCAAGTCAGGCGTGTTTTCGACTAAAAGATCGTAGACGGAATTAGTTCCGATGGACTAAAGAAATCCGTTACTCGTGGGTAAAGAGTACACCTTCTGCAAAGATATTGAACCTATTCGAATAGCCGTGTCCATGGTTAAGGACTACAGTCTAGGATGGGTCAAGCGTCTGTCTTAGTGTCGGTCTTCGGAGGAGAAACTACTAAACCAGAATATGGATCATAACTTGTGACATATGATGATTATGATTATTATTTTTATGGACTAATCATTTATGTTATTTGAATTATTGAGTATCCCTGGGACGGTTCTACCTCCTGGATATTCACCGTGATTATTCTTATATAAGCCCTTTATGTGGTGTCGCCCAGACGCCCAACTGTGGCATGTGTGTTATTTCATTTACTTATAATCCCTTTATGTGGTGTCGCACAGACGCCCGACTGTGGCATGTCCGCTATTTCATTTACTTATAAGCCCTTTATGTGGTGTCGCACCGACGCCCGATTGTGGCATGCTTGTTATTCCTTTTATATATAAGCCCTTTCTGTGGTGTCGCTCAGACGCCCGACTGAGGCATGCTTCATATTATTATCCTTTCGAGGCGTCGCTTCAGACACCCGATCGGTGCTTTATATTTTTACACCCTGATTGTTTACTCGTGATTTATTTAAATGATCTACTTGCGTGCATCATGAACCTTATTTCATAACTGACGAAGCGATCATAGAACATTTTAAAGCATGATTTTTAGTGGCTATATTATACCTGTGTTCTTAATGTTTGCGAGTACATTCAAAGTACTCACTGGCTTGTCCCTGGCTATTGTCTTGGCCAGATTTCTTGCGTGTAAAGGAGCGTTGCCATGAAAGCCCCGGAACCTACGTAATGGTGATAGCAGCCTCGCGAAGATAGGAGTTATCCTGGTCAGCTGTTCCTGTGGGAAATGGAGTCCCATAGACGCTGATGATCCGCAAACCACTTCCGCCATCAACCTCTAGAAACAAATTGTTGTACCTATAGGCCAGAATGGTCTTGTACTTCATATTTTGTATTTTGCTTGGAGTTTCTGTAACAAGTTGGTGTCTCATCAGCTAACAGTAATCCTGGGGCTGGTGAGCACAAGGGCCGCTTTTGGGAAATTAATATCCCAAAAGTCCGGTCCTGACAAACTTGGTATCAGAGCCAGGCTGACCATTGGCTAATCCTATCTTAGCCAGGTCGAAAAACCTAGGTAAACCAACCCACCAGATCTTAACCAAGCCCCGGCCAAGCTTCTCGTGTAAGATAGCCTCATAGTGACCCGACACCTTTTGGAAGTCGGTGCCCAACCTATCAGCCTAACCTGTCAGTCACACGCCAGTGACCAGCCCCTAAATAGTCTTTCTCGCAAGCGTGCGAAGGAAGACTCCGTTCCCTTTTTCTATAAAAGGGCACGCTAGCCTCAACCCAGCACAGCACAGCCTCTACCCCACACCAAGCCATAATGCCTGGCCCCATTGTTCACAATGAGACCACAGCAACCAACCTTGGAGGTTTTGTGACCGTGCTAGCAAACCTCACCCGCTGTGCCTTTGCATTAGAAGAGCCCCCGGAGTATGTTGTGTACCAAGGGCCCATGAGCGGTGAGAGCCGTCAATTTTGGGCCACTGTGCACGTCTATGATAGGGGTCTATCGCCAGAACGCCCCTACAGGTTCACTGGAAGGACAACTTCCTTTGAGCCACAAGCCATCCAACTAGCTGCCCGAGAAGCTATAGTTCAACTCCGGCACTTGTCGCCCAGAGTTAACTGTCGCTCCTTCTACTACTTCCCCAGCCGTGACGGGTATGGTAGACCACCCCAAGTCGCCAACGGAGATCACGAGACGGATCCTGCATTATTGCATCTGGTGTGCTATGTAAGTGCACTAGAGGGACTGTTCGATCAAATCACCCTTGATCTAATCGCAGCTCGTGGAGAACTGGTTCGCCGAGCCCCGGCAAGAAGAGAGGCTGAGCCCGACGCCGACAACTCAGGTTGTGCTGTTCGGACAACCGATCGAGACCTAGAGATCAGCCCCGGCCATCGACCAAGGTGCTTTGATGACCCCAGAAGTGCTCCGTCGCCTTTTGGGAACACACTCCAACGGGATTGTGGCCAACAATCCCCGCGATGGTCATCAGCACTACCCCGGCCCTGCAGTTCCTCAACCCCCTCCAGCTAACCCCGACGGTGAAGCCAATGGAGAAGCCTCGGCATCCACAAGGCACGCCCGCTTAGACATAAACGAAGTGGACTAAGTCACTCGAGTAGTACCGAGTCTCAGTATATCCACACCCTATAATTGTGTGATCTCGTATCGCCATATTGGAATACTATCTGCTCGTGCATCCCTATTTTGAATAGTGGCCATGCTTGAGTGCGTTGGTGTACGGCTGCATTTTTATTTCTAGGCGTAACTACCAAAACCAACCCCGACGGCACCCACAGTAACACGTCACTTTTGGGAGATGTGTGTAACTGTGGCTTTGACCCCGACCCCATAGGGCAGAACCGACAAACTAGTTGCCCTTCACCGCGGTAAATAACCCAGCCCAGTTGCTTTATAAAAGGGACACCTCGTGACCTTGCCGAGTACCCCTCATCTTGTGCGCAACCCTCACAACCATTTCTTGCCATGCCGAGCCCTAGCATTTATCTGAGAACCCCGGATGCAACCCCGGGTAGTTTTGTTAAAATATTGTGGGACTTTACCTGCAGTACCATGGGTTCTACCCAGCCACCCCAGTACGAGCTGCTCAAATCGAGGATCACCTCTTCCACCTCGAAATATTGGGCAGTAGTGCACATCCCCCCCGTAAACTCAAATCAGGACCCAACGGAAGTCTCCTTCCTAGGGAAATCTATGCCGACTCCGCAGATGGCCATAGAAGCAGCTGCACACGAAGCGATTGTTCGCCTTCGATTCGCGGTACCCTATGCCAGTAAACGAGGGTATTATTACTTTCCGAGCCGTGCAGCACCCAGGGAAGTGACATCTTTTCCTGGTGGACGAATTGAGAGAGACCCAGTCCGCATCATTGCTTACAATATCTTTCAACTTGGTCTTTCTCTAGGACCGTATTGAAACAGGGAGCTACAACGTGAGCTATTTATCTACAACATATTTGCGAAGACAATTTAGACTATGTTCATGATAATTGAGTTCATCTAATCAAATTATTTAATGAACTCCCACTCAGATAGACATCCCTCTAGTCATCTAAGTGAAACATGATCCGAATCGACTAGGCCGTGTCTGATCATCACGTGAGACGGACTAGTCATCAACGGTGAACATCTCATGTTGATCGTATCTTCTATACGACTCATGTTCGACCTTTCGGTCTTCCGTGTTCCGAGGCCATGTCTGTACATGCTAGGCTTGTCAAGTCAACCTAAGTGTTTTGCATGTGTCCCGAGGCCATGTCTGTACATGCTAGGCTCGTCAACACCCGTTGTATTCGAACATTAGAATCTATCACACCCGATCATCACGTGGTGCTTCGAAACGACGAACCTTCGCAACGATGCACAGTTAGGGGGAACACTTTTCTGGAAATTTTAGTGAGGGGTCATCTTATTTAAGCTACTGTCATTCTAAGCAAATAAGATGTAAAACATGATAAACATCACATGCAATCAAATAGTGACATGATATGGCCAATATCATTTTGCTCCTTTTGATCTCCATCTTCGGGGCTCCATGATCATCGTTGTCACCGGCATGAAACCATGATCTCCATCATCGTGTCTTCTTGAAGTTGTCTCGTCACCTATTACTTCTACTACTATGGCTAACGCTTTAGCAATAAAGTAAAGTAATTACATGACGTTTATGTTGACACGCAGGTCATAAATAAATTAAGACAACTCCTATGGCTCCTGCCGGTTGTCATACTCATCGACATGCAAATCGTGATTCCTATTACAAGAACATGATCAATCTCATACATCACATATATCATTCATCACATCCTTTTGGCCATATCACATCACAAGGCATATGCTGCAAAAACAAGTTAGACGTCCTCTAATTGTTGTTGCAAATTTTTACGTGGCTGCTATAGGTTTCTAGCAAGAACGTTTCTTACCTACGAGAAAACCATAACGTGATATGCCAATTTCTATTTACCCTTCATAAGGACCCTTTTCATCGAATCCGATCCGACTAAAGTGGGAGAGACAGACACCCGCTAGCCACCTTATGCAACTAGTGCATGTCAGTCGGTGGAACCAGTCTCACGTAAGCGTACGTGTAAGATCGGTCCGGGCCGCTTCATCCCACGATGCCGCCAAATCAAGATAAGACTAGTAATGGCAAGTAAATTGACAATATCGACGCCCACAACTGCTTTGTGTTCTACTCGTGCATAGAAACTACGCATAGACCTAGCTCATGATGCCACTGTTGGGGATCGTAGTAGAAATTTAAAATTTTCTACGCATCACCAAGATCAATCTATGGAGTAATCTAGCAATGAGGGGAAGGAGAGTGCATCTACATACCCTTGTAGATCGCTAAGCGGAAGCGTTCAAGTGAACGGGGTTGATGGAGTCGTACTCGTCGTGATCCAAATCACCGATGATCCTAGCGCCGAACGGATGGCACCTCCGCGTTCAACACACGTACGGTTGGGAGACGTCTCCTCCTTCTTGATCCAGCAAGGTGAGAGGAGAAGTTGAGGGAAAACTCCGACAGCACGACGGCGTGGTGGTGATGGAGCTCGTGGTTCTCCGACAGGGCTTCGCCAAGCACTACGGAGGAGGATGAGGTGTTGGAGGAGGAAGAGGGCTGCGCCAGGGGAAGGGTGCGGCTGCCCTCTCTCTCCCTCACTATATATAGGGGGAAGGGAGGAGGGGGAGGCGCCCTAGGGTTCCTTAGGGGAGGGGCGGCGGCCACAGGGGAAACCCTAGATGGGTTTGGGCGCCCCCACCCCCTAGGAAACTTGCCCCCCAAGCCGGGAGGGGCGGCTGCCCTAGGGGTGGCGCCCCCACCTCTCCTGGTTACGTGAGATGGGGTGGGAGGGGCGCTCAGCCCCTTAGTGGGCTGATGTGCCCTCTCCCCTTGGCCCATAAGGCCCCCCAATGCTTGTCGGGGCCTCCGAAACCCCTTTCGGACACGCTGGTCATCACCTGGTACCCCCGGAACAATTCCGGACTCCGATACCCTTTGTCCAATATACCGATCTTCACCTCCGGACCATTCCGGAGCTCCTCGTCATGTCCGGGATCTCATCCGGGACTCCGAACAACCTTCGGTAACCACATACTATTTCCCATAACAACTCTAGCGTCACCGGACCTTAAGTGTGTAGACCCTACGGGTTCGGGAACCATGCAGACATGACCGAGACAACTCTCCGGCCAATAACCAATAGTGGGATCTGGATACCCATGTTGGCTCCCACATGTTCCACGATGATCTCATCGGATGAACCACGATGTCGAGGATTCAATCAATCCCGTTATCAATTCCCTTTGTCCAGCAGTATTGTACTTGCCCGAGATTCGATCGTCGGTATCCGATACCTTGTTCAATCTCGTTACCGGCAAGTCTCTTTACTCGTTCCATAACACATCATCCCATGGTCAACTCCTTGGTCACATTGTGCACATTATGATGATGTCCTACCGAGTGGGCCCAGAGATACCTCTCCGTTTACACGGAGTGACAAATCTCAGTCTCGATTCGTGCCAACCCAACAAACACTTTCGGAGATGCCTTTAGTGTACCTTTATAGACACCCAGTTACGTTGTGACCTTTGGCACACCCAAAGCACTCCTACGGTATCCGGGAGTTGCACAATCTCATGGTCTAAGGAAATGATACTTGACATTAGAAAAGCTTTAGCAAACGAACTACACGATCTTGTGCTAGGCTTAGGATTGGGTCTTGTCCATCACATCATTCTCCTAATGATGTGATCCCGTTATCAACGACATCCAATGTCCATGGTCAGGAAACCGTAACCATCTTATTGATCAATGAGCTAGTCAACTAGAGGCTTACTAGGGACATGGTGTTGTCTATGTATCCACACATGTATCTGAGTTTCCTATCAATACAATTCTAGCATGGATAATAAACGATTATCATGAACAAGGAAATATAATAATAACCAATTTATTATTGCCTCTAGGGCATATTTCCAACAATACCACCTCCTCTCCTTCCTCTTCTTCAACCTTCTCTTCCTACCAGAAGGCAACCTTGGAACTTCTTCTTCATCACTAAGACCAAAATCACCTGGAAAGCAGTATTCATCAGGTTCAGGCACCCAATCTTCAAACCTGGTGTGTTCAGGCTCACTGTGTGACTTGCTAGTTGGGCCTGGATTTCTGACAGGATTAAGCTGCTTTGCCCCTTTCTCTGGTACAACTGAGGGTTCTTCATGTTCAGAAAGGATTTGGTCTTCCTCCCAAAACTCAAAAGGTTCTGAGTTTGCTCCACAATAGTGATCTGCAGGTTCTTCCTCTCCCCTAGTCTTATGGCTTGTCCATGTGCCTGCCTCATCTTCACCCCTACACCAAGCCTTGTATGATATATTCTGCCCTTTGTAATCACCCCTAAAAAACTCAAAATCTGAAGAGGATTTGTCCATCTCATCTTCATCTTCATCTTCATCATGTTCTACTTCTACATCTTCTTCTTCTTCCACAACATTTTTCCCCTTGTTGAAATTACAACTGTGTTGTGTGTTAAGATAGGGCTCCTCAGGGATTGCTGGTGCCAAAGTTGCATTATGGAGTGGATACAGGACACCTTGTTGGGAAACACTATAAACAACAGGTTCACCAACATGATCAATGGGGATCTGCTCCTCAAGCATGATGTGATCCATGTTAACATCTGCTGGGCTTGGATCAGTAGGCTTTCTGACAGTGATGTTCAGGATCTTCTTATCAACAAACCAGTCAAGCATTTCCTCTAATGCCTCCTCATTATCCAGGACCTCCACCCCCTCCAAGCCCTTTCCCTCTTCCTTTACATAAGTCAGACAAGCATCCATTCCATAAACCTCCAACTCAGCCAATGCTAATATGGTCAGATAACTAATGTCTGAAGAAACTGAATAGTTTCTCTCCATGTTATCTGTTCCTTGAAAATGTAGCCTCATGTCCCAAATCTCATCATCTAAGCTGTAGGATTAAATTGACAAACAAATAATTTTTAACTCACTAAAACTTAAAACAATGACCAAATGTACTGAACATTACTGAACTTTCTTCTAATTACAGTGCATGCACTGACCAAATGAACTAACCAAATGCACTTTCTTCTGCAGTGACTTAACCAATAAAATAAAGTACCATGCCAAGAACAAACAATTACTAACCCTAGTTCTAAATTGAACTAAAGGACCCAGAAATTTGTAATTTGAACTAAAAGTAAGAAGGGCCCAGAAATTTCTTACCTCACTCCATCAAAGGATGAAGCCCAAGTGTGGCCGCCTTCTGGATCCGCGTGGATGGACTTCGCCACTGCCCTAGCCGCGCGGACTACTGGATCTGAGCTCGCCGGATCGACCTCAGCCGCGGGCGGTGATGGCTGCTGCAACCGCTGCGCTGGGAAGCTCGAGCTGCCTCGCCCTGGGGCCACCTCTGGATGTCCACCACCCTCCTGGCCGGTGACGCCTTGGCTCAATAGCTCGCCGCCGACGGCATTTGGCTGCACCGCCGCCATCGCCAACCTAGGTCACTGCGGGGGAGAGGGGAGAGGAGGGGGAGACTGAGAGAGAGTGCGGCCCGACCAGCTCCTTTCGTTCCGACCGGGCCGCACGGGCTAACGGCCGTCAACGGCCGCGCTGTGAGTGCGCGTGGCCAGGTGGCCTGACATGTGGGTCCAGACGGTCAGAAAAACAGTTCAATCGCTAGTCACCGGCGTTTTGGGTTTTTTAAAACAGCGAACCGCGCGACTGATAGGTTTCTGAGAAAAATTAAAAAGTGGTAGTTTTTTTAAACCCTAACCTATAAACTAGTAGTTTTATGCTATTTACTTGTATTTATGCTTGATAATGTCTAATCAAAGACCACCTTCGCCAGTTAGCATCTTCCAAGCCCACTTGGCAATCAGGCACCGGTTCCTATGCTTGGTAACACAGAACTCTAATTGGTGCTGTTCCGCTTTCAATCCATGCCACGGCTATTTTTTTTTTTTTTTGAAATAGCAGTGGTGTGGGCATATTTGGTATACCACCACTAATAGGTTACTGGTGGTGTGGCTGCTTTTTCAAATGCCACCGGTGTGTGGGGCCAAGTGTCCTGACCCGGCATAAGTTAGTGGTGGCGTGTGACACGTATGTCGGTACAATTGAAACCAAGGTATACCCAAAAGCATCACCATAATGAGTTAATCTGAAGCGACCTGTTGGCACAGAGAAAGAGACACGACGTAAGATAGAAGATCAAGGATTAACATCCGCGTCCCGGGTAAAAGCAGGAGTAGGGACTGACATGCATGATGGCCAAGGACCCCCAGCACCGGTGGAAGCAAACCTCTATAGTAAGACTAGTCATAATGGGAAGTAACTTAGAGTAGTAACATGCATATGTTATTAGTTTATATTATTACATCCACAGTGGGTAGTAACATATGTATTGTGTCATGCATCACTTTATTTATTACGTTGTAGATTCATCTTTTTTTGTTATGTGTGATGTTCCAGTAACTAGCTATGTTACCACATGTCTCTCTTTGGTCATTAATTACATGCCACATCATCTATTTTACCTAGATAAATGTGATGTTATCACCTACTCCCTTCGTTTTTATTTAGTCCGCATATTAGCTTTGGTCAAAGTCAAACTTTATAAACTTTGACCAAGTTTATAAACAAAAATATTAACATATACAATAACAAATCAATACTATTATATTTATTTTTAAATGTACTTTCACATCATATAGATTTGTTACGGTAAAAGTTTATAATTTTTTTATAAACCTGGTCAAACTTTACAAAGTTTGATTTCAGTCAACTCTAATATGGAGAGTAATAAAAACGGAGAGAGTATGTTACTCCCAGCGTGGGTAATCTAAAAAGTGATCCAACACTTAATGCGAGCACTGGCTACGAACTACACCCCCATCACGGGGTGGGCGCCCACTTCTACATGTACCCGTTCACACAATCACCCAAACCTGTCCCTTAAACCTACCCATACACATTCTTAAAAAATAAAACCTATCCGTACACAGTTTGGATCTGTCAAATGTTTATGTTGTTCAAATGACATGTATAGTGGTTAAAAAGAGTCATCTCATCAACCTGTTCATTTCTCATCCTGTCAACCCAAACATAAAATTGGCTATCCCTAACTACTTCTCATCCTCTCAACCAAACGTAAAAAATGGCTATCCTTAGCGAGTTGATAGGGGATACCCACAATGGCCCAAACATATCCGTCAAATCAAACACGCCCTAAATATCAGACGAATCGTGCTACTCCCCATTTTCTGTTTCCCCACACTTAGCATCGGCTCTCGAAAGTCGAAACACTGACCTCGGCGCTTCGCCTGCTAGCTAGCTAGCTGCCGAGCCTTGAGCAAATTAAAGCCCGGCTCATCGTTTCACTTAGGCTGATCATAGTGGGAGTAACTTAGCAAGTAACATAACACATTCCAAGAAAATTTTGCTTACATGGCATGTATTTAATGTGAAGAGAGATGGTTGGAGTAACATAATACTCCCTCCGTCTCAAAATTCTTGTCTTAGATTTGTCTAGATACGGATGTATCAAGTCACATTTTAGTATTAGATACATCCGTATCTAAACGAATTTAAGACAATAATTTTAGAACGGAGGGAGTATGTTACTGTAACATAACACATACCAAGAAAAAATGAGTCTACATGTTAATAAATGATGACTTGTATGATACCATATACATGTTACTCCCCACTATGAAGATAGTAACATACTAGTCTAAGTTACTCCCCACTATGACTAGCCTTATTACATGGACATGCCACTGAGTTTCCCTATAGAAACTTGTCAGTGACCATTGAGAGCCACCTTCTTGCTGAAAGAACCCCCACAAAGTCTTGCTTGCTTGCATCTTGCATGCACGTTAAACTCGAATTAAACGTAGTGCTCTCAAGCTAGCTAGCTAGCTGCCGCATCCATGCAGAAGACGACATGCACCAAGTCCAGTCTCCATCCACTCTCTAGCTAGCCAGTCACATGCCACACCGGACAAAACGCACGCACAGTAAGATAACGCAGCGGCCGCTAGCTGGCCTGCTGGTGCATGCACATCAGCACATGCATGCTCGTACGTACTACTGGTTTCACGGGTGGCATGGCGCCAAAGGGACACAGGCTCTCCCCGCACTTTTGCGCCTATCGTTGCGCTCCACCGCAGAGCATGTCGCAGCCGTCCGTCCGTGTCCGTACGTGACCAGATCTCACACGAGATCCTCTTGCTACCGCTGCAAATTACGTAGTATACCACCGACGTTGAGAAGAAATAGTATAATCCATGCATGCACTGTCACAGTCATGCATGCATGCATCAACAAACTCCTAGTCACCATCGATGTCCAATCCACTCACGACTAGTCACTCTGGATTGAACAGCTCTGTGAATTATTCATGCCATGGAATGTTACTACTGGTGTTTGCAAGCTTAACCAATTGGCCATCAGCTGTGACCAGGACTGGCTGTGACCACACAATTAAGTAATCAGTACACACACCGATTATCACCTCTTGCACCGATCAAACCAGAGCACGCAGACCTAACCAAACAGATAAAGGAAACCACAAGAAATGAAGAAAAGCAAACACGCACTCATCGATCCCTTCATAGCTGATCGATCAATCTCTTCTTCTTGCTCGCTACGTACTACGACCACGTTCGACATCCTCTCATGTCGATCCATCCATGATCCACCATCTCCACGTGCACTGACTCACCGAGCTTAGCTCGACTAGATGGAGCAGGTTTTCTCAAAAAAAAAAAAAAAAGACTAGATGGAGCAGGTGTAGCCGGTGGGAGGCGTCTTGCCGCAGGTGAGGAGGAGCTGGAGGGCGAGGGGCAGGACGAGGTTGATGTTGAGCAGCTTGAGCCGGATGGTGGTGCACAGGCAGACCGCCGCCTCCAGCTCCACAAGCCCCTCCAGCAGCGGGCAGCACTTGTTCACCACCGGGTCGCCGAGCCCCACGTGCACCAGCCCGCCCAGCAGGTCCACGCACGCGCCGATCTTCAGCGAGTCCACCGGGCACGTTTGCGCCGCGGGCGTCGCCGGTGGTGGCGGAGGGCATGGCGTGTTCACTGGCGGCGTCGGGTACGTGACCGGGGGAGCGGTGACTGGAGGTGAAGGGTAAGTGACCGGAGGGGCGGTCACCGGTGGCGCAGGGTAGGTGACCGGAGGGGTGGTCACCGGTGGCGCTGGGTATGTGACCGGAGGCGCGCTCACCGGCGGCGTGGGGTGGGTCACCGGAGGGCCGACGACGACAGGTGGCTTGGTGACCGGCGGGCGCGTGATGGGGCCCTTGGGCGGACCGTAGACCGGCGGCCGGGGCACGTGGCCCTTCGGCGGGCCGACGACCGGCGGGCGAGGGACGTGGCCCTTCGGCGGGCCGACGACCGGCGGGCGCGGGAGGTGGCCCTTGGGCGCCGGCGACGGGTAGGTGGGGCCCTTGGGTCCCGGCTTGGGGTCCTTGGTGGGGGGCTTGGTCTTGGGCGGGTGGGAGGGCTTGGGGGCCTTGGGCTTGTCGCAGTCGCAGTCGATGGCGGGCGCCGCGACGGCGGCGGTGAGGAGCAGGAGGAGGGTGAGCAGGAGCGGACGGAGCTTCTTCGTGCTCGCCGCCATGGCTGCCAGCTGGTGGTAGTGGTGGACGAGCGTGGTGGTGGACAGGAGGAGTGATGCGTGCTTCTAGGGTTTGTGAGTACTGTAGTTTTATAGAGCGAGCTGGGTGCATGGGATTGGAGGCCCGTGATCTCGTTGGTGGCTAGGGTTTTCAAATTGTGCGTCTGTGACTGAGTGACTTACTGTGGACTGCGATGTGTTGTTCGAAGCTTCACCAATCACCACCCACGGGGCCAAATTATATTACATCCAAACGAAACACACGCGAATTGAGACTTTTCATTTCCTTGCCGTGTAGTGCGGTGCCTGAAAAATTATGTTAGTCAAATTTTTAGACCGTTAGATCACAGTCCAACAGTCACGATCCTGGGTGCACTATTTGTCTTCAACGTCTAGCTGTCTTCCTCCTGCAGCCTGATCCCCCACAGGCCAGCTCACTGCCTGCTTCCACCACCTCCACTCGGCGGCGCTTTCGCGATCGCCTTGCCGCCCCACCCTCCCTTGCCCTCATCGAACACCTGATTTCTTCGGCGACCCCACACCCCATTGCCGCAATCCGCACCAGTCAACATGTTTCTTCGCCTTCACCTAGGACATCGAAGCTCACCGTCTCGAACACATCAAGGGCAAGGTGCAGCCCGAAAGTTGTCGGATGTACCACTGTGGCGTCCGAGCCGGCGACGATGTCCGCGACGGTGAGCACGGATGGGGGGACTGCAGCGTCGGTGCTGGCAGCGGAGCTACGAGACGTCCGGGGTAGAGGAGGAAGAAGAGAGGAGAGAGCAAATGAAATCGATAGGTCAGGAAGTGGATTTGGCGTAATTTGTGATGTTGTTGTGGTGTTAGGTTCGATGTGGAGGTCGTGCCTGGGCCTCCTCATATATACCTTACATTTAGGCTGTAAGGGTGCCGGTCAGCCCGGCGTTTAACACCTGGTTGAAGTGTGCGTAATGGTCGCAAATTTTTTTTTTTACGCCCGGGCGATTGAGGAGCCCGGCCGTAGATGATCTCACATACGATCCTTTTGGTACCACAGCAAATTACCACCACACAAGATTCTCTTGGTACCACTGCAAATTACCACCGACATTGAAAAGAGATACAATCCGTGCATGCACTGTCGCAGTCATGCCTGCTTGCACCAACATACTCCTAGTCAAGATCGATGTCTAATCCAATCACGACTGGCCACTCTGGAACAGCTCTGTGAATTATTCATGACATGGAATCTTACTACTACTGTTTACTTGTTTTCTTCTTATTATTTGCTAGCTTAACCAGTTGGTCATCAGTTGTGACCAATTAATTAATCAGCACACATCGATTATCACCTCTGGCATCAAACCACAACACGCAGGCCTAGCCAAACACAAAATAAAAATCACAAGAAAAACAAACACTCATCGATGCATTCTTAGCTGATCGATCGATCTCTTCTTGCTCGCTACTAGCTACTAGCTAGACGACGACCATGCATCGACATCCTCTCATGTCGATCCATCCATCCATCCGTCTCCACGTGCACTGGCACTGTGGCACACTGACTCGCCGAGGTTAGGTCGACTAGATGGAGCAGGTGAAGCCGGGTGGCGGGGTCTTGCCGCAGGTGAGGAGGAGCTGGAGGGCGAGGGGCAGCGCGAGGTTGATGTTGAGGAGCTTGAGCCGGATGGTGGTGCACAGGCACACCGCCGCCTCCAGCTCCACCAGCCCCTCCAGCAGCGGGCAGCACTGGTTCACCACCGGGTCGCCCAGGCCGATATGCACCAGCCCGCCCAGCAGGTCCACGCACGCCCCGAGCTTCAGCGTGTCCACCGGGCACGTCTGCGTCGCCGGCGGCGCTGGCGCTGGCGGCTGCGAACCGCAGCCGCACCCCGGCGACGACGGGGGAGTGTTCCCCGGCGTCGACGGGGGAGCGGTGACCGGCGGAGACGGGGGAGTGGGAGTGGCGGCCGGCGGCGACGGGGGAGTGGTGACCGGAGGGGCGATCACCGGTGGCGCGGGGTATGTGACCGGCGGCCCGACGACGACGGGAGGAGTGGTGACCGGCGGGCGCGGGGTGGGCCCCTTGGGCGGAGGGTTGGTGATGGGCGGGTAGGTGACCGGTGGGCCGACGACGACGGGAGGAGCGGTGACCGGCGGACGCGTGATGGGCCCCTTGGGAGGGCTGTAGACCGGCGGGCGAGGGACGTGGCCCTTGGGTGGGCCGACGACCGGCGTCGGCGTGTGAGGGGCGTTGCCCTTGGGCGGGCCGACGACCGGCGTGCGAGGGAGGTGGCCCTTGGGCGGGCCGTAGACCGGAGGGCAAGGTACGCGGCTCTTCGGCGGGTGGGCGGGGGCCTTGGCCTTGGGCGGGTGGGAAGGCTTTGGGGCCTTGGGGGGCTTGTGGCACTCATCGCAGGCGAGGGTGGGTGCCGCAATGGCGGTGGTGATGAGGAGGAAGAAGGTCAGCAGGAGTGATCGGAGCTTCGTCCTGCTCGCCGCCATGGCTGCTACCTAGCAGCTAGCTTCTGGTGTGGAGCACGAACGAGGTGGAGCACTGATGTGTGCTTCTAGAGTTTGTGAGTAGTGTGGCTTTATAGAGCGAGGAGCGTGCACTGGAGGCCCGTGATCTCTACGGTGGCTAGAGTTTTCATACTGTGCGTGTAGGTGACTGGGGAGTGACTTACTGTGTACTGTCATGTGTTGTTCGAAGCTCCATCCCGCGCGGGAGCAAATTATGTTAGTTCGTTTAGATCATAACAAAACACGCGTGAAAATGAGACTTTCTATTTCCAGGTCGTGTGGTTGTTTTAAATTAAGGAGTGCCTAATCAATTAGTCAAGATGCCTGAAAAAAAATCACGTCAGTCAAATTTTTGCATGCACAGTTTGGGCATTTCAACTTTTCAAGCCAATCTCTTATATTTGAACTCCTTATATGCCATTTAATCTTGACTACTTGTACTTTGAGGAGCTAAACGATGGCCAGACGTAGCAGAACCCTTATATTTAACCCTCTAGTTTCTTTTCTTTTTACCAATTCTTCTAGCCTATGTCACATACTCCCTCGGTAAAGAAATATAAAAGCGTTTAGATCACTACTTTAATGATCTAAATGCTCTTATATTTCTTTACGGAGGGAGTACATTTCAAATAATTTCATGATATTTCATGAATCATTTGAATGACTTAATTTGAATATACACAAACAAATCAACCGTAAACATGCATATGGTTCATCTAATCTAGCAATTCAAACTAAAGCATGCATGTAGTTCATCCAAAGGGCACCACGTCGATCAAGTTTGATCCAAAATCACCACACCATAGTATGGTCCTATGGCGTGGATCGAGCCCTACCAAAGACATGTTTCATGCTCGCCAAGTCAAGCACTTTTGTGGTCATCACCTCCAAAGAAATCATCAACACCCCACCACCATCATCCCCACGGCCACCACAGCCTCCATGGACACCACCACCATCACCCCCACGACCACAACCATATCACCCCCACAAGAGGCCTTCGATTGGACATGTGGTCTCTAAACGAGTGAGCTCCATTTCTTCGGCCTTCATCCCAATACGTGTTTGCCACGACATCCGTCATGCTTGGGTCCATGAACATGGTAGCCCTCTCTTCGGCCTTCTTCTCTTTTGCAAACCTTTCCTCCTCGAGTGCAATCATATGCTCCTCCTTCTCTTCACCTTCCTCTCTTTGGCCGCCAACTTTGACCTCCACTTCTCGTCCTCCAAGCACTTGACCTGGTTCCACCTTGTCTTCTTTGTGTTCGGCGTCCAATGCTTTTCTTGGTCTCAATCATAGCACAGAGCTCTCCTTCATGTAGGTATCGGCGCTTCCACACGGTTCTTCCTCTCTTTTGCAAGCTTTTGCACATCCGGCCTCCTGTAAGGATTTTCATCCTCCTCGTCATCGCTCGCTGCACCCACACCCACTCCTTACACACCGTCTGATCTTGTTCTTCCACAGTTCACATGGCTCCATGCCGCCAAATAAGGTGCTTCATCTAAATCTTCAAGACTGCTAAAACCCTAACCCTAACTCTTAACCAAAGTTTTAAATCGTGGGAGAAATGATTTTGTGACAACTTCTCTCGGCATCTATAGTGGGTGCTATTGAGGATAATCATTGATGTAGCAAGCACTTTTCCAGTCGGAGGAGATTATTTTCATAGGTTATTGCTCAATTTCGGGCGTTTAGCTACATTTCTGTAGGATTTCGCAATGGTGGCCCCCTAGCAGCTATAGCTCCGCTATAGCGGCAATTTCGTGGGACATTTAGTTTCATGCTCTTAGCTCGTCTCTCTTCCGGCTGGAAGGGGTGTGCGCCCTTTACATGAAGTCCCTACCTCGGTTCAAAATGTTCTTCCCATCATTGAGTCCAATCTGGCTTGCTAGACAAGAAGAAGATGAAAGATCAAGGAAGAGGACATATCTTGAATGAAAAGAAAAACTTTGGTTGTCGATCACTAAATATAAAACAATAGATGTAAGTTAGTACGTCAATGCAACCAACAGGAAACAGTATCAGACGGTAACTAGATAGGCAATGATACAAATAATGCCTTTGGAGCACGGCAGATTGAGCCCCTTTTTAAGTTAAAAAAGAATTATGGCCTGAAAAATTCCAAAATTTTGTGTACCTGTAGTATAGTAGTGTACTATAATTGAGCAAATTTATATCAATATACGTGCTTGCATGTGAAAGACACAAAAAGGACAAATACATGAAAAAAATTGGATTTTTTGTTGATTTTTGGGCCAGAAGTTTGTCTTCTTTGGTTAGCGTGCAATACAACATACTATTGAATGAAATTTAACATACACTTAGACCACGTGCATGTGTATTCATGTAAAATAATCAAATCTTTTCGAAATTTTTAAGCACCATTTTTTAGGGGTTTAAAAAACGTTTTATAATGCAACCGTGCTCCAAAAGTCCGCTTTAGGCAATGATACAGCTACTATATATGAGTAGTATTTTTGAAATAAACTATATATGAGTAGTATGTTGAAAGGAGTTGCAAGTGCCGGTGATTTCGGCCTGGGTACAGGATCGCCGTCTCATGACTAATGTACGGCGATGGTGCTCTCTTCCTAGGTTGTTGTTCTCCGTTGAATAGAAGACAATGGAGTACAGTACGTATTTTGTACTCCTACGTACATACGTACGTTTCGCGTCGAGATGGATCTGCACATGCATGCTATATCCTTCCATCCGATTGGACATGACAAATCAATCCGCATTTTCATGGAAGCCTCATTTTTCATGCACGCGTGAGAGCGTCATCTAGCTAGCCCCCAAGGAGCCCCAAATGAATGTACAGTACTGTGCTGAGTATCTCTGACCGACTGAGCTTAAGAAAACGGAAATGCTTTCTGGCGTCTGTTCCCCAGGAGGAAATCCCCAGAGAACATCCCTCGTAGCCACAGGATTAAGATCTGACTATGGCAGTTTTTAAATAAAAATAAACGAAATGCCATTGAGGCCCTTTCTTAGAAGTTAAAAAATGAAACTTTATGTCCTGAAAAATTCTAAAAAAAAGTGCTTGCAGTAGTAGTGTACTATAATTGTGCAAATTTATATCAATATATGTGCTTGCATGCGAGAGACACAAAAAGACAAATACTTGCAAAAAAATAGGATTATTTTTTTGTTGATTTTGGGGCTGGAATTTTGTTCTTTTTGTGTAACATACAACTACAACGTATTATTGGATAAATTTTAACATGTACTTAAACCACATGCATGTGTATTCATCTCAAAAAAACAAATCTTTTCGAAATTTTTAATCACCATTTTTAGGGGTTTAAAAAACATTTTCCAATGCAATCGGGCTCAAAAAGTCCGCTTTAGGCCCTCTATTTCAAAATATAGTGCGCCCGCGCTTTTTGAGGTCCAACTTTGACCATAAATTTAACCAACGAGACCAACTGTGGGCGGAGAAAAAATTATATAATTGAAAACTTCTTTCGAATACGAATTCACTGGTATAATTTTTGCTCCCGCCGCAATCGGTTTTGGTAGTTAAATTTACGGTCAAAGTTAAAGCACGTAGATAGAGGAAGCACTATATTGTGGAATGGAGTGAGTACTATATTTTTTTTTTGAAACGGAGGCAAAAGATTTGCCTCATCGATTAATTAAGAAGAAGAGAATTGCCCAGTTAATTTTTGGAAAACCGGGCAAAAACTGATACAAACAACCCAAGGTCGTACTACTCACAGAACAGGAAACATCGTGACCGCACATGTGGCCCTCCCAATGCACCACAACCGAAACCCTTGACACTTGTACAACACAGCGGAGCTTCACATAAGAACATCGACCACGATAAAAACGGAGCACCCTCCATCATGAAATCGTGGGCGTCTTCCGAATAACACCGCCCTTCTTGCTTTTGTTTCTCTTTGCTTTCTCCCTATTGGGTTTCTTCTTGGGGAGGCAACCACTTGTGATGCCGGGTCCAGACTGATCCGCCACCCATTTGTCAAGAAAATCATAGAACTCATTGTACTTCTTGATGTAGTTGTCATCAACCAAGGGGCTCCTACTAGGGGCAGGCACCAACAAACCGGCCGCATCGACATCATCGGCCCGAGGAACCCCCAACACATCATCCTCCACCACAGGAACCATCGACACAATGGACTTCGGTGCCTCCAGTTGCTCACACGACAGAGGCAAAACATGCCCCTCACACAAGGTTGTCGACGAGTCCACTTCCAACCGCTCCAAGGACAGAGGCGAAGCAGGGCTCGAACATATATCCCGAAGCTCGGGCATGAGCTGTAGCACCGGAGTCGCAAGCACAGCGATGGACTCGCCCACATCGACATGCACAACAGACGAAGCAGACATCAATGATGAATTGTCCCGAACACGAGGGGAGAAACAACCATAAGGATCTGCCCCTTCGTCCTCCATGGAGCCAACATGAGGGAGTGGTGTCTGCGTGGCCAGAAACGTAGCCGGCAAAAAGGAGAGCCTGCTCAAAGCAGCCTCAGCCCGTTCCAGGAAGCTCTCAATACGTGTCTGCCAACCCTGAAGCAACTCGGTCTGATCAGCCAGAGCGGTCTGAAGCACATCAATGGATGGGGATGCCGGGCTAGCGGAAGCAGAAACCACAGACGCCCAAGATCCACGGTGAAGCGCAACGGAAGGGAGTGTGGATTTTAATTGGGCCTCTCTTGGAGTAGGAGGTTGACAATGTTGGATGCCAAGGCGAGAGACGGGCGGGACAACAAGATATGCCAGAGAGCTGAGAGAACGCCATGGGTTGCGGCAGTCACAAGCACGATGACCGTTCTCCAAGCAACGAGAGCATCGGAAGGGATCTCTGCAAACCGCCGCCCGGTGTCCAGGGGCGAGGCATCTGCAGCATCGACCGCGAAGCCAGGCAGGGATAGGCCGGGGAGCCAGAGCCAATGTCGGCGACGCCAAACGACGCCGGCCCCCCACCTTCACCCATCCCTGGTCCAAAGACGCCTCAGGAGCAGCAGCGACAACAGCAGCGGCAGCCGGATCGCTCACCCCACTGGAGCACCTGGCAGCCAACGGCGTCAGCGGGGCGAGCTCGTCTTCATCATCAATGCTGCAGACGTTGTCCGCGAGGGAAGCCCACGACACGGCCAATGGCGGCTGCGGGGTCCGCACAGCGGCGTCGGGGGCTGCAGCTAAATCGGGGCCAACAAAGGGAGCTCCATGAAGACCATCGTCTTCGGCAGCAGCGACAGGCGGCGTGGTAGGCGTCGGAGTCGCCAGGCTCAGATCGGAGCTGGCCCGCGTCTTGGTTGTGGAGGGCCGCAGCAGTTGCAGGCGTCCCCGCACGGCCGGGTCGGCCTTGCGGAAGGCAAGGAAAGTCGCGGCGGCGCCATTCACAGAGGGCAGCGGCAGACAGGCTGAGGTGGCCTCCGTCGTTATAGCAGTGGTGGTGCCGTCAGAAGGAGTCAGAGAGGCCGGGGCGGCCTCCGTCGTCGTACCGGCGGTGGCGCCGGCAGGAGGCGCCCGAAAGGCCGGAGCGGGCGCCGTCGTTGAAGCAGGGAGGACACCGGCAGGAGGTTCCCAAGAGGTCGGGGCGGCCGCCGACATCGGAGCTTGGGGAGCCATGGCGGGCGAATGAACGGAGAGGCAGACTGAAGGAGAGGAGAGAGCGCGGCACGGGGGTGCCGGATCTGGGCACGCCGGACGCGCAGCAGACCGGAGCGAGGAGATCAAGGCGGCGGCGGCCGCGCGGGTACGCGCACCAGGGCAGTCGCCATCTCCGTCGCGGCTGTAGTTTGACTGGAGTTCTGCTGAGTACTATATATGAGTAGTATGTTGAAAGGAGTTGCCAACTGCCGGTGGTTTCGGCCTGGGTACATGATCGCCGTCTCGTGACTATATGCACAGTACGTATGGCTCTTCCTAGGTTGTTGTTCTCCGTTGAATAGAAGACGACGGAGTACAGTACGTATTTTGTACTCCGACGTACGTACGTTTCGCGTCGAGAACTCGAGATGGATCTGCACATGCATATCCGATTGGACATGAGAAATCAATCCGCATTTTTATGGAGGCCTCATGTTTCATGCACGCACGAGAGCGTCATCTTGCTAGAAGCCCCCAAAGAGCCCCAGATGAATGTACAGTACAGTGCTGAGTATCTCTGGCCGACTGAGCTTAAGGAAAACGGAAATGCTATCTGTCGTCCGAGGAAATCTCCAGCGAACATCCCTCATAGCAACAGGATCAAGATCTGACGGTGTGGCAGTTTTTGAGTGAAACAAACACTAAAATAAATGAAATGCCATGCTTTTGGCAAAATGCCATCCCAGAATACCTAAAATGCCAGCCGCGAGTGCCATCTAGCTGGCTATTGCAGTCCAAAGAAAATTGTCGCGTCATTTGAATCACCGCAGCATGCAATGCTGCATCAGCGCGTACGTCCGGACCGTGTGGCTGGTGGAGCTTTGCTACCTAGGTACACTCCGTACTCCTACATCTAGTACATGCCTGCATGCATGGCCAGCCGGCCCACAGTCCTCTGCACTCTGCACTGTGCTACGCGTGCCGCTGGGGCCACGCACGAGACCGGCTAGCCACCACTCGGGTCCTCTAGCTACGTCTCTAGCCGCACTCGCGGTGCTACATGGCCGATATTTTGCGGCCGACTTCCCTATCCCTACGACACAAATCGCAGCCAGCCATGTATCCCATTCGGTCAGTGGCTACAGCCGTCGACCGATTTTCGTACGCTAACTATCGTCTTCACTGTAATTCCGATATCCTCCTCTTTGGCTGTATCGGTTGTCCCTTCCCTCCTGCGACTACACACGCGTATATACATACTCTCTCGGTCTCTCCAATTCATGTCAGTTGTCAATGATTTAGCCCACAGTTGTACTAAATCAGCGACAATTTATATGGATTTCGTAATTTGCCGAAGAGCGATAAAATCAGAGGACGAGGGCTACACGTGCATGCATGCATGCATGCTGGGTTTGCACCAGGTGTGGTGTGTGTGGTGGATCAAGTCGGGCGGAGGGAGGTAGCTAGCCGTCCGTGATCCTGGTGGGGCAAGTGTGAAGTTGGATCCATGCGGCTCCGTGACCCGGCCGGCAGCCACGTCCTATCCTGTTCCAAGATACTCCTCCAGTCCTCCTCGCTAGCCCTCCGTCCGACGCTACTCGTCGTCTTGTCCAAAATTGTTCTCCTCCCTCGCAAAGCGCAAATCTATGGGAGCCAGCGCGCGGTTTCACGTGGGCTCACTGCTCACAGCTCCGATTGGACGGGTGGTACGTGGCTTTGTTTAGGCGACAGCACGTACGGACGGTTCAGGATGCATGCAATGCAGTCGACCCGCTGCCGTCTCATGTCCGTACTGTTCACATTGCTTGAATTCTATTCTTTTTCTTGCATTAGAAACGAGTAGTATATTGTTTAGAGCTTTACTTAGCTTGGAGGTCGACGTACTGTGTGCAAATTAAGTCCATGCGTACGTTACGAATCTCTCTTACATTGGTCGTGTGCGCCCATGCAATATATACACACATTCTTGGCGGTGGAGCCCATGTGCGATCTTGGCATGTATACTCCACGAGATACATCATACATCTTCTGACACAGCAAAGAACAAAGGTGTACTCCCTCCATTCCACAATGTAGTGATTCTTTTATCTCCGTGCTTCAACTTTGATCGTAAATTTAACTACCAAGACCGATTGCGGCGGGAGCAAAAGTTATATCAGTGAATGCGTATTCGAAAGAAGTTTTTAATTATGTAGTTTTTTTCTCCCGACGCAGTCGATCTCGTTCGTTAAATATATGATTAAAGTTTGACCTCGAAAAGCGTGGACATACTATATTTTAAAATGGAGAAAGTATCTTTTCAACTCCACCTCATCAAAAACCATTGTGTGAGGTGTTCTTGCCACGGCACGCATGTGCCCGTCCTTTGGCCCGATCTCCCGGTAATTCTCCGGTACAATCGAAGGAGGCAATAAGCTTTCTTTTTGTTTGTTTGAAATTGCTGGCAAATAATAAGCTTTCGTCTCAGCGCGTCGGCAGGCATGCTATCATATCACCTTGTGCCACTTGCTCAACTGGCGCTGGGTGCCAAAGAGATGTTCCAAAGCTAGTCAAATAGTGGGGGTGACCCACTGCCATCCACTTCTGTTTTGCCTTGTGTTCTTTCCAAAGCAGAGGAGGGCACGAGATTACAGGAGCAGGCTCAATATTTATTTCATATAAATTCACTTTGGAAAGGGTTTGAACTTTTAGCAGAGTTTAAAGGAAACACCTCGTTGCAAGGAACGATACCAACTTTCCACATTTGTTCTCTATCTTTTAGGCAAATTTAAGAGTGCTATTCAAGTGAGGTTAATCAGGCGTGCCATGTCCAACATAAAGCACTTGGGCAGGCGCTTAAGAAAATACTCACTCTGTTCCATAATATAAGACTTTTTAAAGCTATTTTAGCTTACAAAAAACATCTTATGTTGTGGGATGGAGAGAGTGTAAATTATTATTTTTAGCTTAACAGTTTTGCTACCACCTCCATTCCCAACATAAACAGCTATGAGCTACCCAGCAGGCACCTCACCTTGATTCTTTCTGTACTCATACCTGGAACTCTCGCCCTAGAGTCAGGAGACTTAGTCGGCATCGATGCAAAGTAAAATCCTAGGATTGCTGGCTCGCTAGGGTAACGCCGTAACGGCCAGGAAATTCATCTTGGTGCCTTGTGCTAGCGCCCTCGTTGGAGGTGCTCTTCAGACTCATCGTTGGCGTCGCTCCCTTATAGTGAATTCTCCTAAGGCACTAGGAAGCCATGAGTGCAGGCATAAGTAACACACATGCTTTTCTCCGGGGCGAAGGCCCATTATCTCTCCTTGCCGTCAGACCAGATAGCATTAATGTACGGGCATCATAACCATGATGAAACAACAATTTTGACTTGAAGAGGTGATGTACCCATGTTTGGGCTAGATGGTTTTCACTTTCAATGAGATTTTTATGAAATTCATTAATTCCAGTCATCTCACCAAACAATGAAATATTTACCTTTTGGCCAAAATACTATGGGAATTTCATTAATACATAGGAATTCAAATATTTTCCATAAATTTCAAATATTTAATTGAATTCAAGTGAATTTTTTGTCCGTTTGGCTGAAATGCAAACAAAAATCACTGAAATTTCAGTGATTTTAGCTAGTGCTAAGAATTATCTGGAACTGAAATTGGAAACCATGGGCCTGGTTGGACCTTAAAAAATCGGCATATGAGCGGAGATCTCTCTTGAAAGTGTTGTCTTGTAGGGTTGTGCTTTGTGTTAGATTAACTCTAGTTTTCTACTGGTGGATACGTTCGACACTAGGTTAGCGATAGTTCGTGGGGAATATAGCTATGGCTTTTGAGGCTAGTGTAAAGATGATGGCCTCTAACTTCCGTTGAGAGGATGTTTCGGTCTTAATGTCCGACATCATCTTTGATATAAAATTTGCTTCATTTTCAAAGAAAGGAAAATCTTACAGGATACCTTAATTTTGCCCCGGTTTATTCAATGATCTTATCATTTAACCATGCATGACACAGAGAGATTGAACTGCCATGTGTTTAGAATTCTACAAATAAAAAATACCATGTTTTTTCAACAACAAAAAAATACAGGCCATGCACGTTCTAGTCCCAGCTATAAGCACGCTGGAGGTCATATTGGTCCATCTTTATCTGAAGGGCATACTGTCCATTTTCGCCAATCAAGTTGACTACGTGAATTAGCACTCGTTCGATAATCCACAAAGCTCTATTTTCCTGTGAACAACAGAAAATCCACAAATGGCTGCCCCAAACGACAAAAGGCCCAAAGCCTCAAAGGCCCACGATAAAGCTCTCTTCTGATCCCGGCGGGAAGCAGCACAGCGCTCCACGGCTCCACCCATTCCCCAGTATGAAGCGCAGAGCAACGACCACCTAGTTTAGTCCCACCTCGGCTAGCGAGGAGGAATTCGACCGGCTTAAATAGCTCGCTCCACCTCCAGAATCGCCGAGCTCAGTAGCGAGAGCTTGTCACCCAAGCGGGGGCTTTGAGGTGGTGTTGGACGGTGTTGTGGTGCTGTGGGCCTGGTCCAGTTGTGCTGTTGCTGGCCCGCCCGTTCCAAGTTGAGTAGTCGTCCGGCGGGGCTTATGCGAAAGCTGGGCTTCACGGGCCATGATGTGGCAGGCACGGCGTGAGGCTGGCCTAACAGAGCAGCGACTACTGCCCGCTTCCAACGGTGGAAGGATAACGGGCCGCTGTACATCCGGGCCGCTTGGGCCTCACAACTCCAGCGAACCACCATTTTTTTGACTACAAAATTTTAGCTACAGTTTGTGTCCCAAAAACACATTGGTCCTTCATTTTTCATGTGCATTGTCTACTTATAGTGTCTTGAATTTTCCTGTAATATCTCCCAAGCGGACATGGGGATCAACTTATTTCCTTTTGAACCTAGGGAACCAGGAGGGCTCTCAGTCCCACTGATGATCTAAAAGGCAGCGACACGGCAATGCAATCACACTACACATGACCATCATGGCATCATCACACAAGTATGCCCACAGCCTGAGCATAGAAAGATCCAACCCAAGCACATAAACGTTCTTACAGCAGCACAGGTTGTAATCAAGCACACCTTATTGACTCGTAAAGCCACATTGGGACGGCAAATAGATCCCAGATATCCAACAAGCGCTGCACATCTTACGGAAGCACAAGTTATCAACAACCCTAACATGACAACCGAATGATAGTTTGAGCAAACATGGCATACCACAAGGAACTGAGACAGCACGCCAGCAACAGCGTTGCACAAATATACCCCATGCTAGATAAAAGCAGATGCGGAAGAAAAAAAAACTTCAAACGCAGCAACACAAGATGTTCTCAAGCTCATATATTATTACTGACTCATAATATCAATATCACACTCCGTTTCGGAATAACACGTCATATCACACAGCAGCGTTTAAATCAGTTCCACATAGAGATCCCAGACAAAGAGAGCGCCCACTTGGGCGTTAACAATATTTACGGGGCTGTCAGATATGAGCAGCCCTTGACAAGTGACGGCGAAGCGAGTGAACATTGCATGAGCCGTACCTGCAAAACAGAGAGAATAGAGTAAGATGTTAGTTCGTCACAGAATGAAACTGTTCAAGAATTAAAGGAAGGATAGGTCTCGACTAAGAGCCATCTCAACTGAGGAAGAATAGAGTAAGATGTTAGTTCGTCACAGAATGAAACTGTTCAAGAATTAAAGGGCGTGTGTGTGTCAGCAGTGTCATGCTGTACTACATAATACTGTGTGTTGACAAGTACCACTTTGCCATGGTAAATTGGTAGTGCATATGGCAGCCAGCAGTGAAGGAGTTTAATAATTAGTTTCCATGTCTGTTATTTCATTAAGATTAAGTGCTAACCTTTGGGTTTGTTTATTATCACTACTAGCATACCAGAAACTATCCTATGCCACGCCCTTTAATCTGAATCCAATTTCAATCTGAAGGGGAGCCTTGGCGCAGTGGTAAAGCTGCTGCCTTGTGACCATGAGGTCACGGGTTCAAGTCCTGGAAACAGCCTCTAGCGAACCACCATTTTTTTCCCTTCATTTTTTTGACTACAAAATTTTAGCTACAGTTTGTGTCCCAAAAACACATCTTCCAACGGTGGAAGGATAACGGGCCGCTGCACATCCGGGCCGCTTGGGCCTCACAACTCCAGCGAACCACCATTTTTTTCCCTTCATTTTTTTGACTACAAAATTTTAGCTACAGTTTGTGTCCCAAAAACACATTGGTCCTTCATTTTTCATGTGCTTATAGTGTCTTGAATTTTCCTGTAATATCTCCCAAGCGGACATGGGGATCAACTTATTTCCTTTTGAACCTAGGGAACCAGGAGGGCTCTCAGTCCCACTGATGATCTAAAAGGCAGCGACACGGCAATGCAATCACACTACACATGACCATCATGGCATCATCACACAAGTATGCCCACAGCCTGAGCATAGAAAAGATCCAACCCAAGCACATAAACGTTCTTACAGCAGCACAGGTTGTAATCAAGCACACCTTATTGACTCGTAAAGCCACATTGGGACGGCAAATAGATCCCAGATATCCAACAAGCGCTGCACATCTTACGGAAGCACAAGTTATCAACAACCCTAACATGACAACCGAATGATAGTTTGAGCAAACATGGCATACCACAAGGAACTGAGACAGCACGCCAGCAATACCGTTGCACAAATATACCCCATGCTAGATAAAAGCAGATGCGGAAGAAAAAAACCTTCAAACGCAGCAACACAAGATGTTCTCAAGCTCATATATTATTACTGACTCATAATATCAATATCACACTCCGTTTCGGAATAACACGTCATATCACACAGTAGCGTTTAAATCAGTTCCACATAGAGATCCCAGACAAAGAGAGCGCCCACTTGGGCATTAACAATATTTACGGGGCTGTCAGATATGAGCAGCCCTTGACAACTGACGGCGAAGCGAGTGAACATTGCATGAGCCGTACCTGCAAAACAGAGAGAATAGAGTAAGATGTTAGTTCGTCACAGAATGAAACTGTTCAAGAATTAAAGGAAGGATAGGTCTCGACTAAGAGCCATCTCAACTGAGGAAGAATAGAGTAAGATGTTAGTTCGTCACAGAATGAAACTGTTCAAGAATTAAAGGGCGTGTGTGTGTCAGCAGTGTCATGCTGTACTACATAATACTGTGTGTTGACAAGTACCACTTTGCCATGGTAAATTGGTAGTGCATATGGCAGCCAGCAGTGAAGGAGTTTAATAATTAGTTTCCATGTCTGTTATTTCATTAAGATTAAGTGCTAACCTTTGGGTTTGTTTATTATCACTACTAGCATACCAGAAACTATCCTATGCCACACCCTTTAATCTGAATCCAATCTCAATCTGAAGGGGAGCCTTGGCGCAGTGGTAAAGCTGCTGCCTTGTGACCATGAGGTCACGGGTTCAAGTCCTAGAAACAGCCTCTAGCGAACCACCATTTTTTTCCCTTCATTTTTTTGACTACAAAATTTTAGCTACAGTTTGTGTCCCAAAAACACATCTTCCAACGGTGGAAGGATAACGGGCCGCTGCACATCCGGGCCGCTTGGGCCTCACAACTCCAGCGAACCACCATTTTTTTCCCTTCATTTTTTTGACTACAAAATTTTAGCTACAGTTTGTGTCCCAAAAACACATTGGTCCTTCATTTTTCATGTGCATTGCTCTGCTTATAGTGTCTTGAATTTTCCTGTAATATCTCCCAAGCGGACATGGGGATCAACTTATTTCCTTTTGAACCTAGGGAACCAGGAGGGCTCTCAGTCCCACTGATGATCTAAAAGGCAGCGACACGGCAATGCAATCACACTACACATGACCATCATGGCATCATCACACAAGTATGCCCACAGCCTGAGCATAGAAAAGATCCAACCCAAGCACATAAACGTTCTTACAGCAGCACAGGTTGTAATCAAGCACACCTTATTGACTCGTAAAGCCACATTGGGACGGCAAATAGATCCCAGATATCCAACAAGCGCTGCACATCTTACGGAAGCACAAGTTATCAACAACCCTAACATGACAACCGAATGATAGTTTGAGCAAACATGGCATACCACAAGGAACTGAGACAGCACGCCAGCAACAGCGTTGCACAAATATACCCCATGCTAGATAAAAGCAGATGCGGAAGAAAAAAAAACTTCAAACGCAGCAACACAAGATGTTCTCAAGCTCATATATTATTACTGACTCATAATATTAATATCACACTCCGTTTCGGAATAACACGTCATATCACACAGCAGCGTTTAAATCAGTTCCACATAGAGATCCCAGACAAAGAGAGCGCCCACTTGGGCATTAACAATATTTACGGGGCTGTCAGATATGAGCAGCCCTTGACAACTGACGGCGAAGCGAGTGAACATTGCATGAGCCGTACCTGCAAAACAGAGAGAATAGAGTAAGATGTTAGTTCGTCACAGAATGAAACTGTTCAAGAATTAAAGGAAGGATAGGTCTCGACTAAGAGCCATCTCAACTGAGGAAGAATAGAGTAAGATGTTAGTTCGTCACAGAATGAAACTGTTCAAGAATTAAAGGGCGTGTGTGTGTCAGCAGTGTCATGCTGTACTACATAATACTGTGTGTTGACAAGTACCACTTTGCCATGGTAAATTGGTAGTGCATATGGCAGCCAGCAGTGAAGGAGTTTAATAATTAGTTTCCATGTCTGTTATTTCATTAAGATTAAGTGCTAACCTTTGGGTTTGTTTATTATCACTACTAGCATACCAGAAACTATCCTATGCCACACCCTTTAATCTGAATCCAATCTCAATCTGAAGGGGAGCCTTGGCGCAGTGGTAAAGCTGCTGCCTTGTGACCATGAGGTCACGGGTTCAAGTCCTGGAAACAGCCTCTAGCGAACCACCATTTTTTTCCCTTCATTTTTTTGACTACAAAATTTTAGCTACAGTTTGTGTCCCAAAAACACATCTTCCAACGGTGGAAGGATAACGGGCCGCTGCACATCCGGGCCGCTTGGGCCTCACAACTCCAGCGAACCACCATTTTTTTCCCTTCATTTTTTTGACTACAAAATTTTAGCTACAGTTTGTGTCTCAAAAACACATTGGTCCTTCATTTTTCATGTGCTTATAGTGTCTTGAATTTTCCTGTAATATCTCCCAAGCGGACATGGGGATCAACTTATTTCCTTTTGAACCTAGGGAACCAGGAGGGCTCTCAGTCCCACTGATGATCTAAAAGGCAGCGACACGGCAATGCAATCACACTACACATGACCATCATGGCATCATCACACAAGTATGCCCACAGCCTGAGCATAGAAAAGATCCAACCCAAGCACATAAACGTTCTTACAGCAGCACAGGTTGTAATCAAGCACACCTTATTGACTCGTAAAGCCACATTGGGACGGCAAATAGATCCCAGATATCCAACAAGCGCTGCACATCTTACGGAAGCACAAGTTATCAACAACCCTAACATGACAACCGAATGATAGTTTGAGCAAACATGGCATACCACAAGGAACTGAGACAGCACGCCAGCAACAGCGTTGCACAAATATACCCCATGCTAGATAAAAGCATATGCGGAAGAAAAAAAAAACTTCAAACGCAGCAACACAAGATGTTCTCAAGCTCATATATTATTACTGACTCATAATATCAATATCACACTCCGTTTCGGAATAACACGTCATATCACACAGCAGCGTTTAAATCAGTTCCACATAGAGATCCCAGACAAAGAGAGCGCCCACTTGGGCGTTAACAATATTTACGGGGCTGTCAGATATGAGCAGCCCTTGACAAGTGACGGCGAAGCGAGTGAACATTGCATGAGCCGTACCTGCAAAACAGAGAGAATAGAGTAAGATGTTAGTTCGTCACAGAATGAAACTGTTCAAGAATTAAAGGAAGGATAGGTCTCGACTAAGAGCCATCTCAACTGAGGAAGAATAGAGTAAGATGTTAGTTCGTCATAGAATGAAACTGTTCAAGAATTAAAGGGCGTGTGTGTGTCAGCAGTGTCATGCTGTACTACATAATACTGTGTGTTGACAAGTACCACTTTGCCATGGTAAATTGGTAGTGCATATGGCAGCCAGCAGTGAAGGAGTTTAATAATTAGTTTCCATGTCTGTTATTTCATTAAGATTAAGTGCTAACCTTTGGGTTTGTTTATTATCACTACTAGCATACCAGAAACTATCCTATGCCACACCCTTTAATCTGAATCCAATCTCAATCTGAAGGGGAGCCTTGGCGCAGTGGTAAAGTTGCTGCCTTGTGACCATGAGGTCACGGGTTCAAGTCCTGGAAACAGCCTCTAGCGAACCACCATTTTTTTCCCTTCATTTTTTTGACTACAAAATTTTAGCTACAGTTTGTGTCCCAAAAACACATCTTCCAACGGTGGAAGGATAACGGGCCGCTGCACATCCGGGCCGCTTGGGCCTCACAACTCCAGCGAACCACCATTTTTTTCCCTTCATTTTTTTGACTACAAAATTTTAGCTACAGTTTGTGTCCCAAAAACACATTGGTCCTTCATTTTTCATGTGCTTATAGTGTCTTGAATTTTCCTGTAATATCTCCCAAGCGGACATGGGGATCAACTTATTTCCTTTTGAACCTAGGGAACTAGGAGGGCTCTCAGTCCCACTGATGATCTAAAAGGCAGCGACACGGCAATGCAATCACACTACACATGACCATCATGGCATCATCACACAAGTATGCCCACAGCCTGAGCATAGAAAAGATCCAACCCAAGCACATAAACGTTCTTACAGCAGCACAGGTTGTAATCAAGCACACCTTATTGACTCGTAAAGCCACATTGGGACGGCAAATAGATCCCAGATATCCAACAAGCGCTGCACATCTTACGGAAGCACAAGTTATCAACAACCCTAACATGACAACCGAATGATAGTTTGAGCAAACATGGCATACCACAAGGAACTGAGACAGCACGCCAGCAACAGCGTTGCACAAATATACCCCATGCTAGATAAAAGCAGATGCGGAAGAAAAAAAAACTTCAAACGCAGCAACACAAGATGTTCTCAAGCTCATATATTATTACTGACTCATAATATCAATATCACACTCCGTTTCGGAATAACACGTCATATCACACAGCAGCGTTTAAATCAGTTCCACATAGAGATCCCAGACAAAGAGAGCGCCCACTTGGGCGTTAACAATATTTACGGGGCTGTCAGATATGAGCAGCCCTTGACAACTGACGGCGAAGCGAGTGAACATTGCATGAGCCGTACCTGCAAAACAGAGAGAATAGAGTAAGATGTTAGTTCGTCACAGAATGAAACTGTTCAAGAATTAAAGGAAGGATAGGTCTCGACTAAGAGCCATCTCAACTGAGGAAGAATAGAGTAAGATGTTAGTTCGTCACAGAATGAAACTGTTCAAGAATTAAAGGGCGTGTGCGTGTCAGCAGTGTCATGCTGTACTACATAATACTGTGTGTTGACAAGTACCACTTTGCCATGGTAAATTGGTAGTGCATATGGCAGCCAGCAGTGAAGGAGTTTAATAATTAGTTTCCATGTCTGTTATTTCATTAAGATTAAGTGCTAACCTTTGGGTTTGTTTATTATCACTACTAGCATACCAGAAACTATCCTATGCCACACCCTTTAATCTGAATCCAATCTCAATCTGAAGGGGAGCCTTGGCGCAGTGGTAAAGCTGCTGCCTTGTGACCATGAGGTCACGGGTTCAAGTCCTGGAAACAGCCTCTAGCGAACCACCATTTTTTTCCCTTCATTTTTTTGACTACAAAATTTTAGCTACAGTTTGTGTCCCAAAAACACATCTTCCAACGGTGGAAGGATAACGGGCCGCTGCACATCCGGGCCGCTTGGGCCTCACAACTCCAGCGAACCACCATTTTTTTCCCTTCATTTTTTTGACTACAAAATTTTAGCTACAGTTTGTGTCCCAAAAACACATTGGTCCTTCATTTTTCATGTGCTTATAGTGTCTTGAATTTTCCTGTAATATCTCCCAAGCGGACATGGGGATCAACTTATTTCCTTTTGAACCTAGGGAACCAGGAGGGCTCTCAGTCCCACTGATGATCTAAAAGGCAGCGACACGGCAATGCAATCACACTACACATGACCATCATGGCATCATCACACAAGTATGCCCACAGGCTGAGCATAGAAAAGATCCAACCCAAGCACATAAACGTTCTTACAGCAGCACAGGTTGTAATCAAGCACACCTTATTGACTCGTAAAGCCACATTGGGACGGCAAATAGATCCCAGATATCCAACAAGCGCTGCACATCTTACGGAAGCACAAGTTATCAACAACCCTAACATGACAACCGAATGATAGTTTGAGCAAACATGGCATACCACAAGGAACTGAGACAGCACGCCAGCAACAGCGTTGCACAAATATACCCCATGCTAGATAAAAGCAGATGCGGAAGAAAAAAAACTTCAAACGCAGCAACACAAGATGTTCTCAAGCTCATATATTATTACTGACTCATAATATCAATATCACACTCCGTTTCGGAATAACACGTCATATCACACAGTAGCGTTTAAATCAGTTCCACATAGAGATCCCAGACAAAGAGAGCGCCCACTTGGGCGTTAACAATATTTACGGGGCTATCAGATATGAGCAGCCCTTGACAACTGACGGCGAAGCGAGTGAACATTGCATGAGCCGTACCTGCAAAACAGAGAGAATAGAGTAAGATGTTAGTTCGTCACAGAATGAAACTGTTCAAGAATTAAAGGAAGGATAGGTCTCGACTAAGAGCCATCTCAACTGAGGAAGAATAGAGTAAGATGTTAGTTCGTCACAGAATGAAACTGTTCAAGAATTAAAGGGCGTGTGTGTGTCAGCAGTGTCATGCTGTACTACATAATATTGTGTGTTGACAAGTACCACTTTGCCATGGTAAATTGGTAGTGCATATGGCAGCCAGCAGTGAAGGAGTTTAATAATTAGTTTCCATGTCTGTTATTTCATTAAGATTAAGTGCTAACCTTTGGGTTTGTTTATTATCACTACTAGCATACCAGAAACTATCCTATGCCACACCCTTTAATCTGAATCCAATCTCAATCTGAAGGGGAGCCTTGGCGCAGTGGTAAAGCTGCTGCCTTGTGACCATGAGGTCACGGGTTCAAGTCCTGGAAACAGCCTCTAGCGAGCCACCATTTTTTTCCCTTCATTTTTTTGACTACAAAATTTTAGCTACAGTTTGTGTCCCAAAAACACATCTTCCAACGGTGGAAGGATAACGGGCCGCTGCACATCCGGGCCGCTTGGGCCTCACAACTCCAGCGAACCACCATTTTTTTCCCTTCATTTTTTTGACTACAAAATTTTAGCTACAGTTTGTGTCCCAAAAACACATTGGTCCTTCATTTTTCATGTGCTTATAGTGTCTTGAATTTTCCTGTAATATCTCCCAAGCGGACATGGGGATCAACTTATTTCCTTTTGAACCTAGGGAACTAGGAGGGCTCTCAGTCCCACTGATGATCTAAAAGGCAGCGACACGGCAATGCAATCACACTACACATGACCATCATGGCATCATCACACAAGTATGCCCACAGCCTGAGCATAGAAAAGATCCAACCCAAGCACATAAACGTTCTTACAGCAGCACAGGTTGTAATCAAGCACACCTTATTGACTCGTAAAGCCACATTGGGACGGCAAATAGATCCCAGATATCCAACAAGCGCTGCACATCTTACGGAAGCACAAGTTATCAACAACCCTAACATGACAACCGAATGATAGTTTGAGCAAACATGGCATACCACAAGGAACTGAGACAGCACGCCAGCAACAGCGTTGCACAAATATACCCCATGCTAGATAAAAGCAGATGCGGAAGAAAAAAAAACTTCAAACGCAGCAACACAAGATGTTCTCAAGCTCATATATTATTACTGACTCATAATATCAATATCACACTCCGTTTCGGAATAACACGTCATATCACACAGCAGCGTTTAAATCAGTTCCACATAGAGATCCCAGACAAAGAGAGCGCCCACTTGGGCGTTAACAATATTTACGGGGCTGTCAGATATGAGCAGCCCTTGACAACTGACGGCGAAGCGAGTGAACATTGCATGAGCCGTACCTGCAAAACAGAGAGAATAGAGTAAGATGTTAGTTCGTCACAGAATGAAACTGTTCAAGAATTAAAGGAAGGATAGGTCTCGACTAAGAGCCATCTCAACTGAGGAAGAATAGAGTAAGATGTTAGTTCGTCACAGAATGAAACTGTTCAAGAATTAAAGGGCGTGTGCGTGTCAGCAGTGTCATGCTGTACTACATAATACTGTGTGTTGACAAGTACCACTTTGCCATGGTAAATTGGTAGTGCATATGGCAGCCAGCAGTGAAGGAGTTTAATAATTAGTTTCCATGTCTGTTATTTCATTAAGATTAAGTGCTAACCTTTGGGTTTGTTTATTATCACTACTAGCATACCAGAAACTATCCTATGCCACACCCTTTAATCTGAATCCAATCTCAATCTGAAGGGGAGCCTTGGCGCAGTGGTAAAGCTGCTGCCTTGTGACCATGAGGTCACGGGTTCAAGTCCTGGAAACAGCCTCTAGCGAACCACCATTTTTTTCCCTTCATTTTTTTGACTACAAAATTTTAGCTACAGTTTGTGTCCCAAAAACACATCTTCCAACGGTGGAAGGATAACGGGCCGCTGCACATCCGGGCCGCTTGGGCCTCACAACTCCAGCGAACCACCATTTTTTTCCCTTCATTTTTTTGACTACAAAATTTTAGCTACAGTTTGTGTCCCAAAAACACATTGGTCCTTCATTTTTCATGTGCTTATAGTGTCTTGAATTTTCCTGTAATATCTCCCAAGCGGACATGGGGATCAACTTATTTCCTTTTGAACCTAGGGAACTAGGAGGGCTCTCAGTCCCACTGATGATCTAAAAGGCAGCGACACGGCAATGCAATCACACTACACATGACCATCATGGCATCATCACACAAGTATGCCCACAGCCTGAGCATAGAAAAGATCCAACCCAAGCACATAAACGTTCTTACAGCAGCACAGGTTGTAATCAAGCACACCTTATTGACTCGTAAAGCCACATTGGGACGGCAAATAGATCCCAGATATCCAACAAGCGCTGCACATCTTACGGAAGCACAAGTTATCAACAACCCTAACATGACAACCGAATGATAGTTTGAGCAAACATGGCATACCACAAGGAACTGAGACAGCACGCCAGCAACAGCGTTGCACAAATATACCCCATGCTAGATAAAAGCAGATGCGGAAGAAAAAAAAACTTCAAACGCAGCAACACAAGATGTTCTCAAGCTCATATATTATTACTGACTCATAATATCAATATCACACTCCGTTTCGGAATAACACGTCATATCACACAGCAGCGTTTAAATCAGTTCCACATAGAGATCCCAGACAAAGAGAGCGCCCACTTGGGCGTTAACAATATTTACGGGGCTGTCAGATATGAGCAGCCCTTGACAACTGACGGCGAAGCGAGTGAACATTGCATGAGCCGTACCTGCAAAACAGAGAGAATAGAGTAAGATGTTAGTTCGTCACAGAATGAAACTGTTCAAGAATTAAAGGAAGGATAGGTCTCGACTAAGAGCCATCTCAACTGAGGAAGAATAGAGTAAGATGTTAGTTCGTCACAGAATGAAACTGTTCAAGAATTAAAGGGCGTGTGTGTGTCAGCAGTGTCATGCTGTACTACATAATACTGTGTGTTGACAAGTACCACTTTGCCATGGTAAATTGGTAGTGCATATGGCAGCCAGCAGTGAAGGAGTTTAATAATTAGTTTCCATGTCTGTTATTTCATTAAGATTAAGTGCTAACCTTTGGGTTTGTTTATTATCACTACTAGCATACCAGAAACTATCCTATGCCACACCCTTTAATCTGAATCCAATCTCAATCTGAAGGGGAGCCTTGGCGCAGTGGTAAAGCTGCTGCCTTGTGACCATGAGGTCACGGGTTCAAGTCCTAGAAACAGCCTCTAGCGAACCACCATTTTTTTCCCTTCATTTTTTTGACTACAAAATTTTAGCTACAGTTTGTGTCCCAAAAACACATCTTCCAACGGTGGAAGGATAACGGGCCGCTGCACATCCGGGCCGCTTGGGCCTCACAACTCCAGCGAACCACCATTTTTTTCCCTTCATTTTTTTGACTACAAAATTTTAGCTACAGTTTGTGTCCCAAAAACACATTGGTCCTTCATTTTTCATGTGCATTGCTCTGCTTATAGTGTCTTGAATTTTCCTGTAATATCTCCCAAGCGGACATGGGGATCAACTTATTTCCTTTTGAACCTAGGGAACCAGGAGGGCTCTCAGTCCCACTGATGATCTAAAAGGCAGCGACACGGCAATGCAATCACACTACACATGACCATCATGGCATCATCACACAAGTATGCCCACAGCCTGAGCATAGAAAAGATCCAACCCAAGCACATAAACGTTCTTACAGCAGCACAGGTTGTAATCAAGCACACCTTATTGACTCGTAAAGCCACATTGGGACGGCAAATAGATCCCAGATATCCAACAAGCGCTGCACATCTTACGGAAGCACAAGTTATCAACAACCCTAACATGACAACCGAATGATAGTTTGAGCAAACATGGCATACCACAAGGAACTGAGACAGCACGCCAGCAACAGCGTTGCACAAATATACCCCATGCTAGATAAAAGCATATGCGGAAGAAAAAAAAAACTTCAAACGCAGCAACACAAGATGTTCTCAAGCTCATATATTATTACTGACTCATAATATCAATATCACACTCCGTTTCGGAATAACACGTCATATCACACAGCAGCGTTTAAATCAGTTCCACATAGAGATCCCAGACAAAGAGAGCGCCCACTTGGGCGTTAACAATATTTACGGGGCTGTCAGATATGAGCAGCCCTTGACAAGTGACGGCGAAGCGAGTGAACATTGCATGAGCCGTACCTGCAAAACAGAGAGAATAGAGTAAGATGTTAGTTCGTCACAGAATGAAACTGTTCAAGAATTAAAGGAAGGATAGGTCTCGACTAAGAGCCATCTCAACTGAGGAAGAATAGAGTAAGATGTTAGTTCGTCATAGAATGAAACTGTTCAAGAATTAAAGGGCGTGTGTGTGTCAGCAGTGTCATGCTGTACTACATAATACTGTGTGTTGACAAGTACCACTTTGCCATGGTAAATTGGTAGTGCATATGGCAGCCAGCAGTGAAGGAGTTTAATAATTAGTTTCCATGTCTGTTATTTCATTAAGATTAAGTGCTAACCTTTGGGTTTGTTTATTATCACTACTAGCATACCAGAAACTATCCTATGCCACACCCTTTAATCTGAATCCAATCTCAATCTGAAGGGGAGCCTTGGCGCAGTGGTAAAGTTGCTGCCTTGTGACCATGAGGTCACGGGTTCAAGTCCTGGAAACAGCCTCTAGCGAACCACCATTTTTTTCCCTTCATTTTTTTGACTACAAAATTTTAGCTACAGTTTGTGTCCCAAAAACACATCTTCCAACGGTGGAAGGATAACGGGCCGCTGCACATCCGGGCCGCTTGGGCCTCACAACTCCAGCGAACCACCATTTTTTTCCCTTCATTTTTTTGACTACAAAATTTTAGCTCCAGTTTGTGTCCCAAAAACACATTGGTCCTTCATTTTTCATGTGCATTGCTCTGCTTATAGTGTCTTGAATTTTCCTGTAATATCTCCCAAGCGGACATGGGGATCAACTTATTTCCTTTTGAACCTAGGGAACCAGGAGGGCTCTCAGTCCCACTGATGATCTAAAAGGCAGCGACACGGCAATGCAATCACACTACACATGACCATCATGGCATCATCACACAAGTATGCCCACAGCCTGAGCATAGAAAAGATCCAACCCAAGCACATAAACGTTCTTACAGCAGCACATGTTGTAATCAAGCACACCTTATTGACTCGTAAAGCCACATTGGGACGGCAAATAGATCCCAGATATCCAACAAGCGCTGCACATCTTACGGAAGCACAAGTTATCAACAACCCTAACATGACAACCGAATGATAGTTTGAGCAAACATGGCATACCACAAGGAACTGAGACAGCACGCCAGCAACAACGTTGCACAAATATACCCCATGCTAGATAAAAGCAGATGCGGAAGAAAAAAAAACTTCAAACGCAGCAACACAAGATGTTCTCAAGCTCATATATTATTACTGACTCATAATATCAATATCACACTCCGTTTCGGAATAACACGTCATATCACACAGCAGCGTTTAAATCAGTTCCACATAGAGATCCCAGACAAAGAGAGCGCCCACTTGGGCGTTAACAATATTTACGGGGCTGTCAGATATGAGCAGCCCTTGACAAGTGACGGCGAAGCGAGTGAACATTGCATGAGCCGTACCTGCAAAACAGAGAGAATAGAGTAAGATGTTAGTTCGTCACAGAATGAAACTGTTCAAGAATTAAAGGAAGGATAGGTCTCGACTAAGAGCCATCTCAACTGAGGAAGAATAGAGTAAGATGTTAGTTCGTCACAGAATGAAACTGTTCAAGAATTAAAGGGCGTGTGTGTGTCAGCAGTGCCATGCTGTACTACATAATACTGTGTGTTGACAAGTACCACTTTGCCATGGTAAATTGGTAGTGCATATGGCAGCCAGCAGTGAAGGAGTTTAATAATTAGTTTCCATGTCTGTTATTTCATTAAGATTAAGTGCTAACCTTTGGGTTTGTTTATTATCACTACTAGCATACCAGAAACTATCCTATGCCACACCCTTTAATCTGAATCCAATCTCAATCTGAAGGGGAGCCTTGGCGCAGTGGTAAAGCTGCTGCCTTGTGACCATGAGGTCACGGGTTCAAGTCCTGGAAACAGCCTCTAGCGAACCACCATTTTTTTCCCTTCATTTTTTTGACTACAAAATTTTAGCTACAGTTTGTGTCCCAAAAACACATCTTCCAACGGTGGAAGGATAACGGGCCGCTGCACATCCGGGCCGCTTGGGCCTCACAACTCCAGCGAACCACCATTTTTTTCCCTTCATTTTTTTGACTACAAAATTTTAGCTACAGTTTGTGTCCCAAAAACACATTGGTCCTTCATTTTTCATGTGCTTATAGTGTCTTGAATTTTCCTGTAATATCTCCCAAGCGGACATGGGGATCAACTTATTTCCTTTTGAACCTAGGGAACCAGGAGAGCTCTCAGTCCCACTAATGATCTAAAAGGCAGCGACACGGCAATGCAATCACACTACACATGACCATCATGGCATCATCACACAAGTATGCCCACAGCCTGAGCATAGAAAAGATCCAACCCAAGCACATAAACGTTCTTACAGCAGCACAGGTTGTAATCAAGCACACCTTATTGACTCGTAAAGCCACATTGGGACGGCAAATAGATCCCAGATATCCAACAAGCGCTGCACATCTTACGGAAGCACAAGTTATCAACAACCCTAACATGACAACCGAATGATAGTTTGAGCAAACATGGCATACCACAAGGAACTGAGACAGCACGCCAGCAACAGCGTTGCACAAATATACCCCATGCTAGATAAAAGCAGATGCGGAAGAAAAAAAAACTACAAACGCAGCAACACAAGATGTTCTCAAGCTCATATATTATTACTGACTCATAATATCAATATCACACTCCGTTTCGGAATAACACGTCATATCACACAGCAGCGTTTAAATCAGTTCCACATAGAGATCCCAGACAAAGAGAGCGCCCACTTGGGCGTTAACAATATTTACGGGGCTGTCAGATATGAGCAGCCCTTGACAAGTGACGGCGAAGCGAGTGAACATTGCATGAGCCGTACCTGCAAAACAGAGAGAATAGAGTAAGATGTTAGTTCGTCACAGAATGAAACTGTTCAAGAATTAAAGGAAGGATAGGTCTCGACTAAGAGCCATCTCAACTGAGGAAGAATAGAGTAAGATGTTAGTTCGTCACAGAATGAAACTGTTCAAGAATTAAAGGGCGTGTGTGTGTCAGCAGTGTCATGCTGTACTACATAATA
>NC_041392.1:714624897-714644343 GCF_002162155.2 Triticum dicoccoides
GGTGTTGGTCACATCTTATTTCCCCGCCACAGAGTCACCGCCACCATATCTCCCCGGCACATCTTGTCCCTGCCACAGAGACGTCCACTCCTCCCTCCCCCTCTCCCAGCGTCGTCTGCCTCCTCCACTCCCCACAAACCTCTAGTGTTTGTCGCCTCGGCATTGAGCCCGCATGCCCACCAGTATGGCATACTCAGCATCTGGATCCAACTTGGAGGGAGGGGGCATAGCGCCCTAGTCATCGGTCCCCGTCAATCTGCGCCAAGCATAGTTGCGTTGTGGCATCCTCGGTCTTAATGAGGAGGCCATCTCAGGTGGATTCCTAGTTCCAATGAGTGCACAGCATCACACTAAGGGCGACCACTACGGCGACATGACCTACTGCTAACCGAAGTGTCGCCACCTTCTCCGACTGCAGCGTCCACCGGAGGATTGACGCCATTGATTCTTAGGTTCTCCCTGCCTGTCCCATCCACCCTACTCGTTTGTTGCTGCTGCCAGCACAGCCGCGCTTCCTCTCCATTAGGCCAATGAAGAAAAGATGTCGTGATTGATCTACTCCCTACTCGTACAATAGAAGTTTTAGGTTTATATATGTATGTTGCTTCTATGCTATCATGAAAAGGACTACACTAAAAAAATTAGGCTCTATTGGATTGATGCGATACAAACTCAGGTTTTTGTTCATATTTTTCCAGTTTATCAATATGTACAAATAGATGCATAGACCCCAAAGGTTTAAATAAGCATTCTATTATGAGAAGTCTCATTTTCTGTTTGAGTTTTCCGAAGGGATTAATCTTAAGAACTTTGCATAACTTGACACCAATTAGATACATGGACTATTGCTGCAATTTATACACTAGAAGACTAAGAATGGCTAATTTTGGTCTTTTTTTGGTTCGTTGTGGATCGTTTGATCTAGATTCCCCCAACTCTCTCACACACCCTCTCACACCGCACATGAAGAGTTTCCCTATCTAAAAAAATTAAGGATAAGCTAGCTCTAGAATTTGTTACCAGTAAGTAGCTATTAATTACAAGCATAACTTTGAGATCAATGCACCAATGTTTGTCGTGCATGAGGGTAACATGTGGCGCAAGTTGTGGCGGCTAACATGTGCTAATTGTTCATGTGCATCCAGATCTCCAAGTATTAGCACAAGAAACCCTTCAGTTGTAACACACCTAGCCATGGCTGAAAAGGGATTACTTGAATGCTCTGCTCGGTAAATTATTACCTAGAGCATATAGTTTCACCTATTTTGAACAAATGGACTGGATCGCTTAGTAAGTATTTTTCAAGCAATGAAAATAATATCACATGTGACACAAATACTTTTGAAGCTTTCATTTTACAATACTAGCTAAAAGAATTAAGAATCAAGATGGCAATAAACACGAACACGACTCCGTTAAAAGAATTAAGAATCAAGATGGCAATACCGAGATCTATTCTCGCTTTTATGCCTAGCTAGGGGCGTTAAACGATAGCGCTTGTTGGGACACAACCCAATTTCATTTTTAGTTTTTTTGCTTTTGCTTCTGTTTAGGAATAAATCTTTGATCTAGCCTCTGGTTAGATGTGTTTTTATGTTTTAGTTAGTGTTTGTGCCAAGCTAGACCTATAGGATCTTCTTGGATGATAGTTATTTGATCTTGCTGTAATTTCCAGAAATTTCTGTTCACGAAAACAAATGTTAAAAATCACCAGAACGTGATAAAATACTGATTTCAATTGTTGCTAATCAATAAACAAATTGTCTAGGTCGTACTATTTTGGTAGATGTTTTGGAGTTCCAGAAGTTTTCGTTAGTTAAAGATTACTACAGACTGGTCTGTTTTTGACAGATTCTGTTTTTCGTGTGTTGTTTGCTTATTTTGATGAATCTATGGCTAGTAAAATAGTTTATAAACCATAGAGAAGTTGGAATACAGTAGGTTTAACACCAATATAAATAAATAATGAGTTCATTACAGTACCTTGAAGTTGTCTTTTGTTTTCTTTCGCTAACGGAGCTCACGAGATTTCTATCGAGTTTTGTGTTGTGAAGTTTTCAAGTTTTGGGTGAAATCTTTTGATGGATTATGGAACAAGGAGTGGAAAGAGCCTAAGCTTGGGGATGCCCATGGCACCCCCAAGATAATCTAAGGACACCAAAAAGTCAAAGCTTGTGGATGCCCCGGAAGGCATCCCCTCTTTCGTCTACTTCCATCGGTAATTTTTCTTGGAGCATCTTGTATGATTTGAGTATTTGTTTGTTAGTTTACCACAATCATCCTTGCTGTACACACCTTTTGAGAGAGCCATACATGAATTGGAATTTGATAGAATACTCTATGTGCTTCACTTATATCTTTTGAGCTATATAGTTTTGCTCTAGTGCTTCACTTATATCTTTTAGAGCACGGTGGTGGATTTGTTTTATAGAAACTATTGATCTCTCATGCTTCACTTAGATTATTTTGAGAGTCTTAAATAGCATGATAATTTGCCTAAAAATTTAATATGCTTGGTATTCAAGATTTGTAAAGCTTTCTTTTGAGTGCGTTGAATACTAAGAAAAGTTTGATACTTGATAATTGTTTTGAGATATGGAGGTGATAATATCAAAGTCATGCTAGTTGAGTGTTGTGAATTTGAGAAATGCTTGTGTTGAAGTTTGCAAGTCCCGTAGCATGCACGTATGGTAAACATTATGTAACAAATTTGAAACATGAGGTGTTCTTTGATTGTCTTCCTTATGAGCGGCGGCCGGGGACGAGCGATGGTCTTTTCCTACCAATCTATCCCCCTAGGAGCATGCACGTAGTGCTTTGGTTTTTGATGGCTTGTAGATTTTTGCAATAAGTATATGAGTTCTTTATGACTAATGTTGAGTCCATGGATTATAGGCACTCTCACCCTTCCATCATTGCTGGCCTCTTCGGTACCGTGCATTATCCTTTCTCACATTGAGAGTTGGTGCAAACTTCGCCGGTGCATCCAAACCCCGTGATATGATACACTCTTTCACACATAAACCTCCTTATATCTTTCTCAGAACAGTCACCATACCTACCTATTATGGCATTTCCATAGCCATTCCGAGATATATTGCCATGCAACTTTCCACCATTCCGTTTGTCATGACACATTCATCATTGTCATATTGCTTAGCATGATCATGTAGTTGACATAGTATTTGTGGCAAAGCCACCATTCATAATTCTTCCAGACATGTCACTCTTGATTCATTGCATATCCCGGTACACCGCCAGAGGCATTCATATAGAGTCATACTTTGTTCTAGTATCGAATTGTAATCATTGAGTTGTAAATAAATAGAAGTGTGATGATCATCATTTAATAGAGCATTGTCCCAATAAAAAAAGAGAAAGGCCAAAAAAAGAAGGCCCAAAAAAAAGAGAAATAAAAAGGGGCAATGCTACTATCCTTTATCCACACTTGTGCTTCAAAGTAGCACCATAATCTTCATGATAGAGAATCTCTTGTTTTGTAACTTTCATATACTAGTGGGAATTTTTCATTATAGAACTTGCCTTGTATATTCCAACAATGGGCCTCCTCAAGTGCCCTAGGTCTTCGTGAGCAAGCAAGTTGGATGCACACCCACTTAGTTTCTTTTGTTGAGCATTCATACATTTATAGCTCTAGTGCATCCGTTGCATGGCAATCCCTACTCCTTGCATTAACATCAATCGATGGGCATCTCCATAACCCATTGATTAGCCTCGTTGATGTGAGACTATCTCCTTTTTTTTCTTCTCCACATAACCCCCATCATCATTATTCTATTCCACCCATAGTGCTATATCCATGGCTCATGCTCATGTATTGCGTGAAGGTTTATAAGTTTGAGATTACTAAAAGTATGAAACAATTGCTTGGCTTGTCATCGGGGTTGTGCATGATGAGAGCATTCTTGTGTGACGAAAATGGAGCATGACTAAACTGTATGATTTTGTAGGGATGAACTCTCTTTGGCCATGTTATTTTGAGAAGACATAATTGCTTAGTTAGTATGCTTGAAGTATTATTATTTTTATGTCAATATGAACTTTTGTTTTGAATCTTTCGGATCTGAATATTCATACCACAATTAAGAAGAGTTACATTGAAATTATGCCAAGTAGCACTCCGCGTCAAAAATTCTTTTTTATCATTTACCTACTCGAGGACGAGCAGGAATTAAGCTTGGGGATGCCTGATACGTCTCCAACGTATCTATAATTTGGTGGGATCGTCAAGGAAAATCACTTTCAGACCTTCCCTCCGGCAGACCCGAATGGTCCTGCTTGTACATGGTGCATGCGGAGGCATGCATGAGATGACCCCAACTTTTGGGACCATGTGGGCATGGCCAATGTGGTCCCCCAGGCAAGGTGTGCACAAATTTGGACACAAAACGCATGTTGCGTCACGTGGGGGCAGTGTTGTAGGGTTTTGTCGCCGGAAAAACCCTAGAAATGCATCGAGTGTCGGAAATGAACGATACTCGCCATGCATGCTTCCCATGGTCATTGTAGGGTGTCCATACAGTTTGGTCTCAATTGGTGAGACCGAGAAGATAAACCTGCTTCTAGTACATGGTGCATGTGGAGGCATGCATGCGATTGTCCCAACTAGATTTGATTTAATTTCAAGTATCAAACAGAAAATAAAATTTATAATTAGGAAGGACAACATATTATGTTACATTTAAAAAATAATTCAAATGTAAAAAAGATAAGATCAGTCAGAATGAAGAAGTGAAATAGAAGATAACATATTATCTTACGTTTTGGAAATATTTCAAATATAAAGAAGAGAACAAATATTAGAATGAAGAAGTGAAATAAAAAGAACATTTTATTTTACAAACTAAAAAAATTTCAAATATAATAAAGATAAGAAATATTAGAATGAAGAATTGAAATAGAACACACCATTTTAGTTTATATTTCGTAAATATTATCAATATAAAAAAGAGAACGAACAAATGAAATAAAACACAACAGAATTTGGCATATTTTTTTAATTTTAGTAAACATTGTTAGAAATAATATGGAAAAAAGAGATTTGATTTTAAATATTAGAAATATAAATAAGAAAAGAAAATTTTGGAGTTAAGAAGTGAAAAACAAAGAAAATATAAAACAGATCAGCGCGCGGGTAAGGCTGCCCTCGGCCAGCCCGCCCGAATTGGGCCCAAGGCAGAGCCGCGTAGGGCACAACCCAGCGCACAGCCGTGGGGTGGTGGGAGTTTAGTCCCACCTCGGCAAGCGAGAGAGCGCCGCACTGGTTTATATACCCGGCTGCGACTCCCCTCCCAAGCTCCTATCATATGCAGGCAGTACATTGCCTAACTCTCGTCCCCTCTGCCTCGTGGGCCTACTAGCAGCAGAGATATTATGCACCACGGGTCTGCATCCTGGCCCATGAACGGCAGGGTTTCTAGTTGTATGCAGGCCGTGGTGTATGAATTCTCCTGCTCTGGTAGGTGCGCACTTTTTTTTGGCATATTGCCATGTGTTTTGATCTTCAAATGACACACTAAATTATACACATGCTCACTTGCATTCAATACACATTTTTTTGCATATATGACAAGTTAATGTTTTGACCTTCAAATCATCTAATAAATTTTACACATGCTCACTTACATGTAATACACATTGATATTAATGGGATTTCAACAAAAATGAGGTCGTGGTGTATGAATTCTCCTCCCACATGCATGCCATGGTCATGGTAGGGTGTGCAAACAGTTTGGGATCATTTGGTGGGACCGGCAAGGAAAACCTCTTTCAAACTTGCCCTCCGGCAGATCCGAATGTTCCGGCTTGTACATGGTTCATGTGGAGGCATGCATGAGATGACCCCAACTTATTGGGAGCATGTGGGCATGGCCAATGTGGCCCCCCAGGCAAGGTGTGCAGGAATTCGGACACAGTACGCATGTTGCGTCACGTCGGGACACTGTTCTAGGGTTTTATCACCGCAAAACGCCTACAAAATGCATCGAGTGCCGAAAATGAACGGTAGTTAACATGCATGCTTGCTATGCTCATCGTAGGGTGTGCATAAAAGTTTGGTATCAATTGGTGAGACCGAGAAGAAAAACCTGCTTCTAGTACATGGTGCAAGTGGAGGCATACATGCGATTGTCCCAACTATATTTGATTTCATAATATTTCAAGTATGAAACAGAAAAGAAAATTTATAATTAGGAAAGACAACCATGAAAAGTGAAATAAAAGACAACATTATATCATACATTATTTAAATTTATAACTGTAAGAACAAAGAAAATAGGAGAATATAGATAAGAGAAGAAAAACTTGAATGAATAAGTGCAATAAAAGACAACATATTATTTTACATTTAAAAAATAATTCAAATGTAAAAAAGATAAGATCTGTCAGAATGAAGAAGTGAAATAGAAGATAACATATTATCTTACATTTTGGAAATATTTCAAATATAAAAAAGAGAACAAATATTAGAATGAAGAAGTGAAATAAAACAGAACATTTTATTTTACAAACTAAAACTATTTCAAATATAATAAAGATAGAAATATTATAATGAAGAATTGAAATAAAACACACATTTTTAGTTTATATTTCGTAAATATTATGAATATAAAAAAGAGAACGAACAAATGAAATAAAACACAACAGAATTTGGCATAGTTTTTTAATATTAGTGAACACTCTTAGAAATAATATAGAAAAAAATAGATTTGATTTTAAATATTAGAAATATAAACAAGAAAAGAAATTTTGGAGTTAAGAAATGAAAAACAAAGAGAATATAAAACAGATCAGCGCGCGGGTAAGGCTGCCCTAGGCCAGCCCACTAGAATTGGGCCCAAGGCAGAGCCGCGCAGGGCACATCGTAGCGCACACCCGTTGGGTGGTGGGAGTTTAGTCCCACCTCGCCAAGCGAGAGAGCTCTGCACCAGTTTATATACCCGGCTGCGACTCCCCTCCCAAGCTCCTATCATATGCAGGCAGTACATTGTCTAACTCTCGTCCCCTTTGCCCCGTGGGGCCTACTAGCAGCAGAGATATTCTGCACCACGGGCCTGCATCCTGGCCCACGAACGGCAGGGTTTCTAGTCGTATGCAGGCCGTGGTGTATGAATTCTCCTGCTCTGGTAGGTGGGCACTTTTTTTTGGCATATTACCATGTGTTTTGATCTTCAAATGATACACTAAATTATACACATGCTCACTTGCATTCAATACACATTTTCTTTTGCATATATGACAATTTAATATTTTGACCATCAAGTCATCTAATAAATTTTACACATGCTCACTTACATGTAATACACATGGATATTAATGGGATTTCAAGTCATCTAATAAATTTTACACATGTTCACTTACATGTAATACACATGGATATTAATGGGATTTCAACAAAAATGAGGCTGTTGTGTATGAATTCTCCTCCCGCATGCATGCCATGGCCATGGTAGGGTGTGCAAAAAGTTTGGGATCATTTGGTGGGGCCGGCAAGGAAAACCTCTTTCAAACTTGCCCTCCGGCAGACCCGAATGGTCCGGCTTGTACATGGTGCATGTGGGGGCATGCGTGATATGACCTCAACTTTTGGGAGCATGTGAGCATGGCCAATGTGGCCCCCCAGGCAAGGTGTGCACGAATTCGGACACAAAACGCACGTTGCGTCACGCCGGGGCAGTGTTCTAGGGTTTTTTTCGACCACCTCCAAATCACCTAAACTTTTGCACACATGATCTCTTGGACAAACAAAGCTAAGTTTCCAAGGTTTTATATTTTTTTGAATTTTTTAAAATTTATAATGACCTCTAGACTGACTGGTCAAAACATCGGTCTATACCTCAAGGGGGGACTGTAAAATATTCTTTTTCCAAATTTTCTTTCATAGGCATGTTTGGTACATGTGGCTCATCATGTGCAAGGAAATTTGGGTGATTTGGAGGTGGTGGGAAAAAATCACATTTGTCCAAAAACTGGCTTAAGTTAGACCAAATGGCCCCTTCGGAATGCGGTCATTTTTTCGACCACCTCCAAATCACCTCAATTTCTGCACGCATGATCTCTTGCACAAACGAAGCTAGGTTTACAAGGTTTCATATTTTTTTAATTTTTTTATTAATTTATAATTCCCTCTAGACTGACTGGTCAAAACATCGGTCTATACCTCAGGGGGGCATTGTAAAATATTCCTTTTCCAATTTTCTTTCATATATGCATGTTTGGCACATGTGGATCACCATGTGCAAGAAAATTTGGGTCACAATTTTTGATTTTTTTCTGAATTTTGTATGCCCTGCCCAATGCCGGTTTGAAACATGCGGCTTCACGGAGCCACTATAAATTGTACAAAACGAGATCTTTCATATTACAAATAATCAACTTGCATTTCATGAAAAAACTCCTTCATATTACAAATATTCATTACATCTTTATTCAAATGTTTTTTTGCACACACACACCATCTTTAACTACTTTTTATTATTATTTGATGAAATGATGGAATATGTGCTCAGTTTTTGTAATATTTGATCATATGGTGGAGTATTTGCTATTTTTGCTTACTCAAATGAAGGAAAGATGTCATATGTGTGGATGAACAATTTCCACTTACTTCACTAAACAACATTAATTAACTTAACACAAAGATTTACATTTGGTCCGATTTGCTTATGGGCAGAGCATGTTGCACATGGCCATAGCATGGGATTTTATTGCACCATTGCCACAGCATGCTCCACATGGCCACAGCATGGGAAGTGTTTGCAGCATGCCTGATCAGTGAAGCAACACTGATGCGGCATGTCTGATCATTGCAGCAGGTAAATTCAAGCAAATCATACATCTAAGGAACCATAATGACAAATTTAAGGGACACAAATATAGATAGCAATATATATTACTACCATAGATAGCAGCATCCACACAACACACTTGCTGATGCAGACACCTCCAAGTTCACACCACTAGCATATTAGATAAGTTTAGACCACACATCACAGTACTACACTTAGATAAAGTTCATACTACATTACCACTAAAAGTTTCCACCATCAGACAACCACATAAATTTCACCAAAATAACTGAGGCTTCCTCCATCATACGACAACCAGGGTCTAGGGCAACTACATGTTAGGGTTTCTCAGGACCTTGTGGAGGGCAGAATGCTGAGCCCTGATCTTGTACTCATCACTTCTGATGGATGTAGCCCGACAATGTCCCATCAGATGCTCCAGCAACCCAGACCTGGGCTTGTGCCTGCTGCAGTAGGGGCACCGGTACTTGTCCGTCCTCTAGTTGTAGTACATAGCAGATCCTTGTGCCCTGATCTTCTGCACCACCTTCTCTTCAAAGGACTCGACGTTCCCCTCGACCACATCATCTCCAGATTGATACTGCACACATTAATGACTGACATTAATACATTATGCATTCAAATACTATAAACATCTAACACTAACTCAATGCACAAATAACATTTCAACTAGGCCTTACCTCGTACGGCTCATCCTCATCACTGTCATAAGGGTAGTACCCAGATGAGTCAAACTTCCTCTTGTTGCCAACAAGATCCTCCTTCTGCTATATTGTCAACCAAGCAAGTCATTTACAAGGAATTGAATTGTAGTTCAAATAATGTCATTACAAACAAGTTGATTTTGCATAATGATGGAAAGCTCCTAACTATATTGAAAAGGTGCACAAGTTACACATGGTATGTACATTTCAACAACTAATTCATAGACTATATATGAAGCTATATAGATACCAAACAATAGGGTTATGAACATACAAGTTCATTCATATGGACATACAAATTCAGATTTTGCTTTTGAACATGCATATGAAGGTATAATGAATATCATTCCTCTCTTATTAACCAATGAGATAGCAGTTTTTGACAGACAATGCAAATAGGACCTTTATATATAACTTCACAAACATGTCAGGTTTTCATTTCATTTGTAAATATTAATAAATAATTAGTTCAGAGCAGTTCTTAATGAGCACTCATATGTCAGAATAAGTGAAATGGTGAAGCCTAACTCCTACATCTAATTAAATTACCCTAACTCCAGCATCTAATTAAAAACACTAACTCCTAGATCCACTGGAACATTGAATCACAAAATTTACTTACATGTATCATTGGATATAAATGAATCCACTACAAATAACACTAACTCATACATCAAATTAAAATATCATAACTCTTACTTCTACTGCATCATTCAGTCACACCATTTAATTACATTTATCTCTGCCTATAAATGATTCCAATATAAAGAAACCTAACTAAACATCTAATTAAGAAACACTAACTAGTACATCTACTACATCATTCAATCACAGAATCAATATAACTGTCTATAAATGAATTATACAAATAAACCTTAACTAATCAACTAATTAAAAAATCATAACTACTATATCTACTGGATGATTCAATCATAGATCATACATATAACTGGCTATAAATGAATCCAATACAAGAAAACACTAATAAACATCTAATTAAAAAACCCTAACTACTACATCTACTAGATGATTCATATGCCATTCATGCATGGAGTTATGCAAGAACAATTTAATATGAGTTGGTCATCTGGCATAGTTGCATGTCTAGCAAACCTACTTATGGTTCACTTTATAAGTACAGAAATCCTACAGATCAAAAATAAACCTACCTACAATTTGAGTTTATGGATAATGAAGTGAAGCTCCTAACTATTTTAAAATTGTGCACTGGTTAAACGTACTGTGTGCATTTCAACAATTAATTGATAGACTTCAAATGAACAAAGTAGGATTTTAACCTCATTTGTACAATATCAACTTTAATAGATACACTGGGTGGCGGCTCAGCCCCTGCCGTGGGAATATGCAAAACACATCTAACAACATATACAACACAGAACAAAATCTGAGCACATGAGGCAATCCAGATTCTAATATAAAAAACCTAACTCTCCTTATGATCTCTCTAGCATTCAACCATGAATCAACTACAAAAAACCCCAACTCTCAAATGGGGTTCCCCATTCAATCAAAAAACCCTAACAAGCAGAAGCGGGTGCCGCATTCAATCACAAATCTACAATAAAAAACTCTATCTACTAAATCTTCTGCTTAACAACTACAACTAAGAGAGGAGAGGAACGAGAAGGATTACCACATCCACCACCTGCTTGTCGCTCGCCTCCGCACCTGCATCCAGTGCGCCGCCAGACGCCGTCACCACCAGGTCCGGCACGACGGAGTCCAAGCCCACCACCAGGTCCAGGTGCGGTGGCGGGGCGATGGAGACGAGGGGGAGACGATGCGGCAAGGAGAGAGGGAGTGAGCCAATTTGGGGGAAAATGGTGGGGGCGATGCGGCCGGTGGTGGTTCCCCTCCCTCTTTATAGGATGTGACGTTTTTGGAAGTTTTCGTGCGCCGCGTGGCCGCGTGGCTAGCCCACGGCTGCCGCCGCCAACGCCCACGACCGCCGCACGTGACAAGGGAAAACGATACGCCCACGTACAATACATGTATACCCTCAGTGTACAAAAGTAATCGGGCCGGTGCGGGCTAGTACAGGGCTGTACGCGCGCTCTCCGCGGGCATAAAAAGACGATCATGCCCCTCTTCACGAATCGTTTTTGACAGATGTCAGCCGTCCTTGTGTTTCTCCCCCTCGTGTTCAGCCCGGGGGGAGCACCGGAGAAGAAACGGTCCTCGAGGGCGGAGTAGGCCGCGGAGGCGCAACCTGAGAGCACCAGCATTGTGAGCGCGGGGAATAATTCACCAGTAGCCGGCAGCCCGACGGAGACGGAGGAGTTGAGCGAGATGGAGGTGGCGCGCTGGAAGCACGAAAGCTCGACCCTCTCGTACACATCTTTGCCCGATGGGACCGCGAGGACGAGCTGCTCCGGTGAGAGCCGCGCGGCGGTGCGCAGCAGCGAGGAGACACGGACGCAGGGCTCCCCCGCGCGGACCGAGAAGGGTCGATTCGGTGGTCGGATATCAAGACGGGACACCGTCGAGGCGGAGCCAGAGGAGACCACGCGGGCGAGCACCGCTTTGACGGAGGGGAAGGGGACGTCGCGAAAGACGAGCGCGGGGAGGCGGGTCCAGAGGCCGCGCCACCTGCGGGATATGACACTGGCACGCGCGGCGGTGCGGACGCAGCCGAGGCGGGCGAGGACCAGCATGAGCAGGTCGTCTGGGAGGTCGCTGATGCGGTCCGCCGTGCCTGGACCGCTGGATGGCGACGGCGCCGGCGAGCCGAAGAGACTTCCCGATCTCAGCAGCGACAACGTCTCAGAATTGGAGGTGAACACGAGCTCGAAGATCCGAGCCACCAGCCGGGAGTAACGGGCGCGTGCACGGTGGCGTGCTCCTACTCCTCCATCGGAGCTAAGGTGCCGCCACCATCGCCGCCACTCCATACAGATCGATCGATTGATATGGTTCACCCCCCCTGATCAACTGGGTTGGGCCGGGCGCACTTAGTTTTTCTCTCTCATTTTCTTTTCAAAAGTCTGGAATACTCCTTCCGACCCATAATATAAAATGTTATTATATTTTTAAGACGTTATTACATTTAATATGTGAGTATATTATATGTAATAATGTCATATATTATAAGACGGAGGAAGTATTACTTTCTTTGTTGTTGTTTTTTCCATTTGAAAAAGATTACGTATACAGATGCATATGAAACGATGCAGGAAAAACCATCGACATATGAACATTCGTTTTGATCCATATGAACATATTTTTTGTGCATCCATGTGATTATAAACAACCATGTAAGTTTTTCTTCGTACTAGATAGTAATTATTGGAATTACCTCCTCCCTCTCCCATGCATCCAAAGTATGACATCAACAGATTCTGTCAAAAATGCTAAAACTTCAAAAGTTTTATCTTATTGGTGATCCTTTTTCCACTGATGGCTTTTCACTGGAAATTTTGACGTGGCCTGTCTTTATTTTTCTAACATTTGCACATGTAATAGGAAAATACTATATATTGACAAAAAATATAGTAAAATCCACATAATCATCAGAATAAAGTTGATACAGCCCTTTTGTTTGTTAATTTTTTGACTTGTATATGATAAAATCTACTTCATAGTTCATACAAGCCCTTTTCATGATCATGAATGGATATTTTCTTTCTTTGCCCTCTGTAACTTAATATAAGATGGCTTGACACTGTCATGGACTCTATTTTTTTAAAGAGGGAGTACATTGGTTTGTTTTGAACTTCTGTTTCCTTTTAACACGCATGTGACAAATTCTGCCGAACGGAATGAAAATGCAGTCCTCAAAAGTTCTAAAAGAGGTAAAATCAACAAGAAGCCACCATATAGCATAAGAACTAAGATATATACATCTATAATCAAGCTTGATATATGTCATCTTCCCACATTTGCAAGGCTCCAACAACATGAGTTTAATAACGTTTTCATGGAACCTAAATTCTCATAGCGTCACTACCTAGGAAGCCATATGGCCGTCGGCATCGAGCCCTGTTCCGGTCCACATCTCTAGTCCATGCCATGCCAATCATTGAACTTTCTGAAATAATCATCTTGAAAGGATATTAATTCAATGAGCTATATGTTGTTATAAATTACCAAAACCACCCGGGGATTAGTTGCACTTTCAGATGCAGAGGAGGATTACTTCGGCGCCGGAAGGATTTGGATGTTTTTTTCATTTTCTGTAAGGTTTAAGGGGTTGTGCTACTTAATATATGGCCTTTGGTCATTTGCAAAAAAACAAAGTCGTGCTATAATTCAAATATTTTTTATCAACAAGAATATTAGGAAATATAACTTTTTTCACACTAGATAAACATTATTACAACACACAGAACAATTAGTGAAATTGACCAGAATTAGTTAATTCTATGTCGACAATGCTACATTTTTTCTTTTATATAAGAACATTATAAGAATAGGACTTTTTTGCTTTAATCTGTATGCTAAATTTGTAAAATCATCACAATGTTAGTTAACTCTCAATCAACTAGGTGATAGGTATACTCCATTTTCATTAAGGAAGGATGAAGATTCGGGGTCGGCAAAGAAATTTACGACCCTATAGAATGTGAGCTTCAACCCGGGCAATATTTATTTTAATGTTTCATTGGTTCCTTTTTAGTTTATGCTTTTGTTGGTTAATTTTGACTTGTATATGCTAAAATCTACTTCGGACAAGTCCTTTTCATGATCATGAATGGAATTCTTGTGGTTGGGGCAAAATAATTTGTTTGAGTTTTTCTTTCTTTGTTACTCCTCTGTAACTTAATATAAGACGGCTATGACACTGTCTTGGACTCTAAAAACAAATTTAAAGAGGGAGTACCTTGGTTTGGTTTACACAGCATGTGATAAATTCTGCCCAACGGGATGAAAATGCAGTTCTCAAAAGTTCTAAAAGTGGTAAAATCAACAGGAAGCCACCATATAACATAATAACTAGGATATATGCATGTATAATCAAGCTTGATATATGTCATCTTCCCACATTTGCAATGCTCCAACAACATCAGTTTAATAATGTTTTCGCGGAACCTAAATTCTCATTGCATCACTACCTATGGAGCCATAGATACAGAAACAGAAGATATAACATAGTGCCATTCCACGGAAGGATGCGCTAAGGAGAACTCGTGAATTTTTGCTTCACTTGGCGCGCCCTCACTGGAGTGCCTTAGAATCACATTGATAAGCATTGGTGCACATCTCAATAGATGTTCCAGGAAGTCAAACTCACGCTTGTCTCCTTGGAAACCATCGATTTCCACATCTTTAAGCTTCGTCAAGGAAACAATTTGGCTTGTCCAATCGGGTGGCTCGCAGCCACAATATTCTTGACATTTCTCTTTGTCACGGACTTGGAGGTGAGCACGGGCTCGAAGATGCTGGCCACTAGCTGGGAGGAACGGGTGCGTGCGCTGCGGCCTGATCGTTCACCACCACTGGAGAGGGTGCTGATGCGGTCCAGTCCGCCGGCCGATCGAGGCGGTGCTGGCGATAGGCGCAGCTCCATCGATCTATCTCGTGCGATAGGGTATTCGGGCTTTGCAACAACGTGGGTCAATATAAGGTTTTGAAGCTTTGGGTCAATATAAGTCGGATACACGGATTGGTGTACGTTTGGCAACAACGTGGGTCAATATAAGTCGGATACTTGGATTGGTGTACGTTCGGCCTCTCACTACAGGAAAAACTCGCCTAGTATCGTTGCGTAAGCCGAGTGCTGAAACATACGGACATTTTAAAATAAGACATTTTAAAGAGTTTCAATACGGACCACATACGCATTTATAGACATATTTTAGATCCATCCATTTTCCTCTGTATGTAGTCCCTGCTAGAATCTAGGTTCACCCATTTTGCTCCGTATGTAGTCCCGGAATCTGGATTCATCCATTTTTTAAAATCTCTAAAAGTACTTACATTTACGAACGAACGAAGGGAGTGGAAGCTAATTAAATTTCCAAAGTCGGCCTGCTTTCGTTGAGGATGTCAAAAATAAACAATGTGGGTTGAGAATGCCCAAAATAAACAATGTGGGTTACACCCAATTCTAGACAAGGAGAAAAGAGAGTGCTCAAGTCTTGTTTGATTTGGCTCTTATTTTCACAAGAATCACAAGCAAGTGTATACGCTAGCTACAGTTTACAAGCAAATGGACCATAGGCACAGGCAGGTGACAGAAAATGAATCCTCCTCAAACTGATTATGCCACCGAAAAGACAAGGGCTTTATTTAGATCATCAAAAAAGAACATTCAGTTTGATTGCATCCCATCTTCCAAAGACATGGCAGACAATAATTCTGTTCAACCTATAGATACAGAGCGTGGCCCCCTGGGGGCTGCGGGCGTTGCGGGTGGCGGCGGCCACTGCTGGAGCACTCGGTGCGCCGTCTTTGCCGTGCTGGGCGGCGAGTCGGCGGCGGGCTTGGAGTTGGCGGCTCGCTTTCCTCCTCTGCTGGCCGGTCTGCGGGCTTGTCCTGCTCGGCTGGTTGGTGGAGCATGGCGTTGCGAGCTCTGGGTCGGGGGAAACCCTTGACCGGCGGTGCCGGTCACGATGTTGGCGACGCTCGCAGCGCCGTTCTCCCTCTGGTGGGCGACATCGAGACCCTCTCCTCGCCTTCAGGATCTCCATCGGGGGCGCCGCACGGCGGTGGGATCGGATCGGCGGCAACGTCGCCGGTTCGGCGGAGGGTTCCGTTCCAGCCAACCGCGAAAGGTTCCGGGGGAAACCCTAGATCTGGATTTACCGGATCGGACGATGGCGACGTTTCGACGTCGTTCTCCCTCCTGGGGGCATCGTTTTGGAGCAAGTGTTGACTGGAGGGGACAAGAGGAGGAGCGGCGTGGCATCTGGCACGTCGACATCAGCGGGTCTCAGCGGCATGGAGCAGCGGGGGTCCCGCCGGTGGGCGTGTGATGATGGACGAGCGCAGGATGGCGGCGCTGTCTGGCGTCGTGGGGGCGTCGATGGCAGAGAGGCCTAGCACGGTTCATGCAACAGTACAGCTCTGAAGATGGATTGATGGTACGTGGCTGCGGCGGCCTCATACCCGGCAGGGGGCCTGGTTGAAGAGCACGCCGGACTGGTGGGTGCCCATACCCGGAAGGAGTCCTGGTTGGGACCTCAGGTCTCAGATGTTAGGTTTGGCTGCGAGGTCTGTTTGGTATTAGGCCCAGACCATCAGCGCCCCTTCATCAGTTAGATAGGAGTAGCGACAGAGGTTGCGAAGATGGTGGCTTTGGTCTTACTGTTGTACGACTTTGTAAGGTCTTGTGTTATAATCAATAAAGTGGCCGTATGCATCGTCCAGATGCAGAGGCCGGGGGTATTCCTCCTTTTCGAAAAAAAAAAGAAAAAAAATAGATACAGAGGTTCATTCATTGGTTGTTCACAATATTTATGATTCCCATGAACAAACCAACAAACGAAATACAAAAGACGAGCACGGCCGCTCGATGGTTGATGCCCTTCGGAGGCCATCACCAAGGGTAAACCAAGATTACACGACATTCCAATACAAGTAGTGGGCATGCACAAGATCTTCACTCATGGGTGTGATCAATCAAACAGGGATCCCCCTACTCTTCCCCGATAACCCAACTCAGCTAGATCCTCATCATCACACCGTGTAGATCCGACCACTTCATCTTGACAACCAACTCCAGGTGGCCCATATATACGCTCTCCCTCCTGTGTTCATAATTAACATCCCAAAATGCGAGTCTAATTTCTCTAACACCACAAGACAAGGCAAAAATGCTAAGAAAATAAGTGACGACAAAGAGGTTCATGGCTCTGCCTAGTTCATTCGAATTCGATAACAAGCAGCATTATCTCAACATCAATGAGAATACAACATGTGCAACCGTGCAAGCAGAACTGACCGTCCAATCAAACAAGGGGAGGAAAAAAATATGTTACCCTAGCCCCTCCCAGCCAGCCTTCAAATCACGTATGCATAGGGAAAGGAAGAAAGGACCATGCATCTGCATCCAGTTTCAGCACATGTCCTTTAATAAATAAATAAATAATAAAGTCAGCAATTAACAACAGCACGGAGTTACAATTCTTTCTATTTCCTGAGAAGCAAACAAATCCCCACAGAAAACGAAGTTAACTTGTCATCACATAACTGTAATTTCAGTGGTTGACGTTCTTTTTTAAAGACAAGTAATCAACTAGCGTTGGCCTTGACCCATTAGCTAGCAACATTGCAGTGAACCACTATCTAGCAACAATGGCAACTACCAGGGATTTCCTTTTGTCTCCCATGTGTCTACCCTTATGACCACTCTAGTATATATGGCTGGAGACTTTGGAAAGAAACAACAACAAACATGAAGAGATACAAGATGGTCATGTCCTAATCATAACCCTTGTATATTTACATTTTTTTTATGAATTATACCTCTTGGATAGGTCCAGTTCTTGCTAGGCCAGCGTCTGAAAGCTTAGCATCAGAATCCCGCAAAGAGTAACATAGAATGAAACTAATATAGTATCTTCAAAACGTAATATCACATCACCAAGTTTCATTAGTTTCTACAATATGAGTGGCGATACAGTTAACTTGTGCGATTCTACTTTTCTTAAAAAAAAGAAAAGCTTTCTTGCAATAAGGTGATCTTATACTTCTAGGAAACTCATCATAGTTGACACTTTACTTCTTTTTATTATTTCTTTGAACATGAGCTTCATTCGCAGTTCAGTACAACTGAGCCCACAACTTCAAAGGGGCATGTCCCAGCCGGCCAGCCCACACCTATTCCTATAGCTGCTATCTACGGAAGGAAGTCAGCCTATCCTATGATCCTATCCCATCTCCACGCTGGGCAGCAGAGCCGACGGAGAGGAAGAGTGGGTGGCGCTAGAGATCGTGGATGTTTGACATTTTTAAAGAAACACAACATAAATTAAGGAGCAAAGGCAGGAGGATGACAGAATATATTCAAAATCACGGGATGTGAGCACATCTAAGACTGCATTCTCCTTCGCAATACTCAATAAACAGCAAGAATGCAACATCAAGATTATCCTCATGCTCTTCACAACATCAAGATTGCACACAAACACTTAAAGGAAGGAGAAGAGAGGTGGGCATACCTCGGTGGCGGCCACATCTACCCCGTAGTCTACGAGCTGCAGCCCATCGGGAAAGGTCCAGAGATGAATGGGCATGTACATGAGAGAAACAAACTGAGCACCATTTAAGTTCACTATCTCCTACATGAGCAAAGGGATCATGACATAAAATTAATCAATATCACAGTACAGGAGAACACATTTTTAATTTCTAAGACTGCATTCTCCTTCACTAAGCTCAGTAAACAACATCACCTAACAAATGTTGGGGTATTACAAGTCTAGGTATCATTAGTTGGAACAAAGGTTTAAATGTCAAGAGACGCCTTTGCACATGATATACCAGGGAATTTATTGTTGTTGTGGAGTTCTTCACATAAACTCATGGATACTGCTAGTAAATGTGATCCAGATTAGCTAATCGCAACCATGTAAGCTTAGTTTCTGATAATGCCATACTTGTCAGTGCCAAACATGACAGTTTCTTCTTAAACTTCTCATTGTACACTACATATATTTTTTAGCTACAGCTTGGGATTTTGCAAGTTAATGGTTACTACTGTAAAATAGTGAAGAGGAAAACTCAAGTAGCAAACACAAAGCCTGACAGACCATATATAATGGTAGCATGAATTTGACAGCAGTGACAACAACTAGAATGGGCAAATGCAAAAAATAAATGCACATCGATGTCCTCAAGCTTTCCTCGTCCCCTTAGCTCCTTGTTGCTGGACTTCATTGCATTCATGTGGACAAACAAAGGCGAACTTAAATGGTACAGGGAAGAAGCTTCAGAAGGTATATAGTGGCATA
>NC_041392.1:714644710-714687506 GCF_002162155.2 Triticum dicoccoides
CTTGAGGCCAGCATCGGCAAAGCTGAGCTTGTCAAGGTTGTGTAGATCTGTTTGTTGCCTTGCACCTTGTACATGCGCTTGTGCCCGGGGAGCCCGAATTCAACGGCGGCCACAAACCAACTATTGCCTGCATGACAGCATAGCACACATAAGAACCATAGTCCAAATATAGATATCTAGCTATGGAGCAAGAGTTAAACAGTACATAACTACACGATACTAAAACAAGAAAACCAAATGTGTTTAATCATGTATGTGTATTATCGATAATACAAAACTCCTATCCAGCAATATAAGTAATTATCATAGCATATCTACGCGCAGAGAGAAGGGCAATTTAGCATATGCCATAAAGATTAGATATTTCCTTGAGCATGCCAAGTAGCAGTAACAAGTAAACTATGACAAGGGACAAAAGAAATCGCCACCACCATGTTTGATGAGACCAGACCCCGGACAAACGAACTTGGAATTGGTGATGTTTGGTTCAAATAATAACGTAAGGTTGCCAAAATATCTTGTCAAATTTGCACAAGCTTTACTATTCTAAAACAATGATGAGTAAATGCAGCAAGAAATATCAGCACACATTACGAATTCAGAATTTGTTTCTCCATTTTTAAACTTGATTGCTTTTGCAATTAACATGCTCTGTGGGAGTTCATGGTTTCCAGCCAACTAGTTTGTCTTTACACCTCAACAACACATGATTCAGTTCAAAGAAGCTTTAAATACTTGTCCCAAATAGCTATCCAATCAGGTTTTAAATATTATTTTTCCCAAATAGTAACCATGAACAGTAGGTAGCTATGTTGTCAACTAAAGGCACATCAAAGGAATAAATAAGGCACATGGACCAGCCAAGCCTCTATCTTGCAAATAGGAAATTTATGTGTTCTCAACTGATGGCTGGGACAATCAACCATCTGTCCTTTTTGTTTGCCCAACAAATATTACGTATGATAGGCATGTGCTTTCTCATCCCTATGGTTCGAACATATAAATATTACCAAGGAAGGCCAACAAAACTAAACATTGAAAAGAAGGGATAGAAAAATAAAGAGTGGATGAGCTCACTGGAGGCTCCTGACCGATATGACAACCGTGCTATACTAATGAACAAACACTGCCTGGAAGACAACAAGGTTTGCATATGTTACAAACTGCCATCTAAAACAGTCTGAACCTGAAAATGTATTGTTGCACATGCAATAGCTAGTAGCTGCTACTTGAACTGAAAACTGATCCTACAGTGAGTGCCAGGCAAACAGAGCACAAGCATAATGCGTGCATGCCACCGGATGATAATGAAACAATGTACATACAATACGTCATGCTCTAAATTCTCTAAGTATATAGTCAGAAAGCAGTAGCATAAACCAACCCAAGTATAGTATTTCTGTTCTTGTCCCAGCTTAATTACAAAGAGGGGAGTGACTTTTGTTAACCTATGAGCCTGTATACTTAACCCAGAAACGACCAAGTATGATCCAGTACAAGCATTTCTTTATCACACCATAACACATAATATAGTCAGAGACCAAGCCCTTGTAAGATGACCAAATTAAACATGCAACTTATCCTGTTAATGACATGCCAATGCCACATGCACTAGGTCATTGGCGCGATGGCCGGCACATCATGGCCACGATGGTTGGGCTCCTCGGAGCATGTGAGAGGGCATGAGAAGGAACCAAGTGTCTTACCCGCGTAGTAGTCGAAGAAGAGGCGGCAAGCGGGGAAGACCACCAGTGTGCGTCGGGGTAGCAGTATGCTGTCACCACACTACTTCTATTTCCAATACAAGTACTGGGCATGCACAAGATCTTCACTCATGGGCGTGACCAATTAAACTGGGATTCCCCCTACTCTTCCTCGACAACCAAACCCAGATAGATCCTCATCATCACACCCTGTAGAGCCGGCCACTTCATCTTGTTGTCAATATCCTATAGTACAAGCATTAATTAGCGTTTTGGACATTTCAAGATTTGCAAGGCCAGAATTGATGAGCTTTGCATTGAAAGAAAGATAGGTGTCCAAGATTATTAGAATGTCTAGCATTTCTCTTGATGGTTTTAAGACTTTTAAATTCAATTTTGCACTTCGATTCCATTAAGACGAGTTTCACTTTGATCATCTATAAAATACCATTGCATATAATTATCTAACAACTGAAATCTGTAAGAAACTGAAATCTGCATGAGGTGTTGCTGGTGACCAACAAGTGTCACAAATCAACACTCGCCATCTCCAGATGCACAGAAAAAGATGCTACTACCGGCGATTTCCTTTCGTCTCCCATGTCTCTACTCTTATGACCACTCTAGTATACATACAGACTAGAGACTTTGGGAAGAAACAACAAACAAGAGATACATGATGGTCATGTCATAATAATAACCCTTGTGTGTTTACAAGTTTTTTATGCATGATACCTCTTGGATTGGTCCAGTTCTTGCTAGGCCAACGTTTGAAAGCTTAGTATCATAATCCTGCTAAGAGTAACATAGAACGAAACTAAGACAGTCTCTTCAAAAAATAATATCACATCACCAAGTTTCGTTTATTTCTACAATATGAGTGACCATACAGGTAACATGTGCAATTCCACTCTTCTATGAAAAAAAGAACAACTTTCTTGCAATAAGGTGATCCTATACTTCAAGGAAACTCATCATTGTTGACACTTCACTTCGTTTTGTTATATAACAGGAGCTTCATTCCATTCGCAAATAATTACAGCTTAACTGAGAGCCTCTAAAGAAAACAAATAACAACCAAACCCACTAACTTCACAGGGGCAAGTGCCAACCCACACCTATTCCTACATCTACTATCTACAGAAGAAAGTCGGCCTCCTATGATCCTATCCCATCTCCACGCTAGGCAGCAGAGCCATCAGAGAGGAAGAGAGGGCGGTGCTGGAGATCAGGGTGTTTTTAAAGAAACACAACATAAATTAAGGAGCAAAGGAGGGTGGCAGAAAATATTCAAAATCACAGGATGTGAGAACATATAAGACTGCATTCTACTTCGCACCACTCAATAAATAGGAAGATTATGATTATGGTCTTCACAAAAACAAGATTGCACACAAACACTTCATAGGAAGGGAAAGAGAGGAGGGCACACCTCGGTGGCGGCCACATCTAACCCGTGGTCATCACCGGGCCCCCTTGTCTATGACCTGCAGCCTGGGAAGGGGGCCAGAGATGAATGAGCATGTAAATTAGAGAAGCAAACTGAGCACCATTTAAGTTCACTATCTCCTACAGGAGCAAAGGCGGCATGACAGAAAATTAATCAATATCACAGGACACTAAACTCAGTAAACAATATCACGTATCAAATGTTGGGGTATTACAAGTTCAATATCATAAGATGGAATAGAAGTTTAAATGTCAAGAGACACCTCTGCACGTGATATAATTACCAGGGAAGTCAGTTTACTGTTGATTTGTTCTTGTGGAGTTCTTCACGTAAACTCATGGATATACATCTAGTAAATGTGATCCAGATTAGCTAATCGCAATCATGTAAGCTAAGTTTCTGATATACCATACTTGGCAGTGCCAAGCATGACGTTTCTAATTAAACTCCTATTGCACACTACATATAAAATTGAGCTACAGCTTGGGATTTTGCAAGTTAATGGGTACTACTATAAAATACTGAACATGAAAACTCAAGAAGCAAACACAAATCCTGACAGACCATATATAATTGTAGTACGAATTTGACAGTAGCGACAACAACTAGAATGGGCAGATGCAAAAAGAAACGCACATCAATGTCCTCAAGCTTTCCTCGCCCCCCTAGCTCCTTGTTGGTGGACTTCATCGTATTCATCTGGACAAACAAAGGCAAACTTAAATGGCACGGAGGAGAAGAAGCTTCGGAAGATATATAGTACTATAAACGGGGAGGGGAGCACGGTCTGCTTGAGGCTGGCCGTGGCAAAGCTGAGCTTGTCAAGGTTGTATAAATTTGGTTGTTGCCCAATACCTTGCACATGCACTAGCCCGAATTCGGCAACGACAGCCTCGGACCAACTCTTGCCTACATGATAGCAGAGCACATATAAGAACAATAGTCCAAAGATAGCTATGTGGCTATGGAGCAAACATAGATTTAATAGTATAGAACTACACGATACTGAAAAAATAAAATCAAATGTATTTAATCAGGTGTGTGTTATCGACAATCCACGCAATATAAGTAATTATCATGGTTTATCTACGCACCGAGAGAACGACAATTTAGCATATGCCATAAAGATTGGATATTCCTCGAGCAAGTCAAGTAGAAGTAACAAGTAAACCATCACAAAGGAGAAATGAAATCGCCACCAACAGGTTTGATGTGACAAGCTCACCCTCAAACAAACAAACTTAGAATAGGGATGTTCGGTTCAAATAATAAGGTAAGGTTGCCAAAATATCTTGTCAAAGTTGCACAAGCTTTACTGTACTAAAACAATGATGAGTAACTGCAGCAGGACATATCAGCACACATATGTACGAAATTAGAATTTGTTTCAATATTTAAACTTGGTTGCTTTTGCAATCAACATGCTCTGCGAGAGGTCACGATTTCCAGTCAACTAGTTTGTCTTTACACCTAAACAACACATGATTAAGTTCAAAGAAGCTTTAAATAGTTGTCCCAAATAGCTATCCAATCAAGCTTTAAATATTATTTTTGCCAAATAGTAACCATAAACAGTAGTTAGCTATGTTGTCAACTGAAGGCACATCAAAGGAATATAGAAGCCACATGGACCAGTCAAACCTCTAACTTGCAAATAGGAAATTTCTGTGTTCTCAACTGATGGTTGGGACAATGAACCATCAGTCCTTCTTGTTTGCCCAACAAATATTAGGTACGATAGGCATGTGCATTCTTATCCCTGTGATTCGAACATATAAATATTCCCAAGAAAGGCCAGAAAAATTAAACATCAATAGGAAGGCATAGAAAAACAAAGAGTGGATGAGCTCACTGGAGGCTCCTGACCACTACGACAAACATTGCCATACTAACAAACAAACACTACCTGGAAGACATCAGGGGTTTGCATATATATGTTACAAACTGCTATCTAAAACAGCCTGAACCTGAAAATGTGTTGTTGCATATACAATAGCTAGTAGCTGCTACTTGAACCGAAAACTGAACCTAAGTGAGTGCCAGGCACACAGAGCACAAGCATAAACCAACCCAATTACTAGTAGACTGCCCGTGCGTTGCCACGAGCATTTTATATTTTTGGCTGGTATTATTTATAAACCTAATGTATGTTAAGTTTCACAATATCAGAAAATAATTGAAATCCAATTTACTTGCAGTGTAAGTTAATAAGTTACATCTCATATGCTCCATGACGTTCAAAACGTCGTTGAAGACCCGGTTCTAAGACGTAAAGCATGGCACATTGAACTATCGAGTAGTCATCAGCTTTGCTCTGCCAGACGTTCTTAACGTCGTCAGTTGCATCAGCAGCAGGCCTGGCACCCAGCGGTGCTTCCAGGACGTAATTCTTCTGTGCAGCAATGAGGATAATCCTCAAGTTACTGACCCAGTCCGTGTAATTGCTAACATCATATTTCAACTTTATTTTCTCAAGGAACGCATTAAAATTCAACGAAACAACAGCACGGGCCATCTATCTACAATCAAACATAAACAAGCAAGATACTATCAGGTACTAAGTTCATGATAAATTTAAGTTCAATTAATCATATTACTTAAGAACTCCCACTTAGAAAGATATCCCTCTAATCCTCTAAGTGATCACGTGATCCAAATCAACTAAACCATAACCGATCATCACGTGAAATGGAGTAGCTTTCAATGGTGAACATCACTATGTTGATCATATCTACTATATGATTCACGCTCGACCTTTCGGTCTCAGTGTTCCGAGGCCATATCTGCATATGCTAGGCTCGTCAAGTTTAACCTGAGTATTCTACGTGTGCAAAACTGGCTTGCACCCGTTGTAGATGGACGTAGAGCTTATCACACCCGATCATCACGTGGTGTCTGGGCACGACGAACTTTGGCAACGGTGCATACTCAGGGAGAACACTTTTATCTTGAAATTTAGTGAGAGATCATCTTATAATGCTACCGTCAAACAAAGCAAGATAAGATGCATAAAAGATAAACATCACATGCAATCAATATAAGTGATATGATATGGCCATCATGATCTTGTGCTTGCGATCTCCATCTCCGAAGCAGCATCATGATCACCATCGTCACCGGCGCGACATTGATCTCCATCGTAGCATCGTTTTCGTCTCGCCAATCTTATGCTTCTACGACTATCGCTACCGCTTAGTGATAAAGTAAAGCATTACAGGGCGATTGCATTGCATACAATAAAGCGACAACCATATGGCTCCTGCCAGTTGCCGATAACTCGGTTACAAAACATGATCATCTCATACAATAAAATTTAGCGTCATGTCTTGACCATATCACATCACAACATGCCCTGCAAAAACAAGTTAGACGTCCTCTACTTTGTTGTTGCAAGTTTTACGTGGCTGCTACGGGCTTAGCAAGAACCGTTCTTACCTACGCATCAAAACCACAACGATAGTTTGTCAAGTTGGTGTTGTTTTAACCTTCGCAAGGACCGAGCGTAGCCACACTCGGTTCAACTAAAGTTGGAGAAACTGACACCCGCCAGCCACCTGTGTGCAAAGCACGTCGGTAGAACCAATCTCGCGTAAGCGTACGCGTAATGTCGGTCTGGGCCGCTTCATCCAACAATACCGCCGAACCAAAGTATGACATGTTGGTAAGCAGTATGACTTATATCGCCCACAACTCACTTGTGTCTACTCGTGCATATAACATCAACGCATAAAACCTGGCTCGGATGCCACTGTTGGGGAACGTGGTAATTTCAAAAAAATTCCTACACACACGCAAGATCATGGTGATGCATAGCAATGAGAGGGGAGAGTGTTGTCCACGTACCCTCGTAGACCGACAGCGGAAGCGTTATAACAACGCGGTTGATGTAGTTGTATGTCTTCACGGCCCGACCGATCAAGCACCGAAATTATGGCACCTCCGAGTTCTTGCACACGTTCAGCTCGATGACGATCCCCGGACTCCGATCCAACAAAGTGTCGGGGAAGAGTTTCGTCAGCATGATGGCGTCGTGACGATCTTGATGTTCTACCATTGCAGGGCTTCGCCTAAGCACCGCTACGATATGACCAAGGTGGAATATGGTGGAAGGGGGCACCGCACACGGCTAAGGAACGATCACGAAGATCAACTTGTGTGTCTTGGGGTGCCCCCTCGCCCCCGTATATAAAGGAGGGAGGGGGAGGTGCAGCCGGCCCCCTAGGGGTGCGCCTGGAGGAGTCGTACTCCCACCGGGAGTAGGACTCCCCCCTCTTGCCTTGTTGGAGAAGGAAAGGGGAAGGGGGAAAGAGGAAAAGGGGGCGCCGCCCCCCTTCCTTGTCCTATTCGGACTAGGGGGAGGGGGCACGCGGCCTGCCCTGGCCGGCCCTCCTCTTCTCCCTTAGGGCCCATGAAGGCCCATTAACCCCCGGGGGGTTCCGGTAACCCCCCGGTACTCCGGTAAAATCCCGATTTCACCCGGAATGATTCCGATATCCAAATATAGGCTTCCAATATATCAATCTTTATGTCTCGACCATTTTGAGACTCCTCGTCATGTCCGTGATCACATCTGGGACTCCGAACAACCTTCGGTACATCAAAACATATAAACTCATAATTAAACTATCATCGTAACGTTAAGCGTGCGGACCCTATGGGTTCGAGAACAATGTAGACATGACTGAGACATGTCTCCGGTCAATAACCAATAGCGGAACCTGGATGCTCATATTGGCTCCTACATATTCTACGAAGATCTTTATCGGTCAGACCGCATAACAACATACGTTGTTCCCTTTGTCATCGGTATGTTACTTGCCCGAGATTCGATCGTCGGTATCTCAATACCTAGTTCAATCTCGTTACCAGCAAGTCTCTTTACTCGTTCCGTAATACATCATCTCGCAACTAACTCATTAGTTGCACTGCTTGCAAGGCTTAAGTGATGTGCATTACCGAGAGGGCCCAGAGATACCTCTTCGACAATCGGAGTGACAAATCCTAATCTTGAAATACGCCAACCCAACATGTACCTTCGGAAACACCTGTAGAGCTCCTTTATAATCACCCAGTTACGTTGTGACGTTTGGTAGCACACAAAGTGTTCCTCCGGCAAACGGGAGTTGCATAATCTCATAGTCATAGGAACATGTATAAGTCATGAAGGAAGCAATAGCAACATACTAAACGATCGGGTGCTAAGCTAATGGAATGGGTCATGTCAATCACATCATTCTCCTAATGATGTGATCCCGTTTAATCAAATGACAACACATGTCTATGGTCAGGAAACATAACCATCTTTGATTAACGAGCTAGTCAAGTAGAGGCATACTAGTGACAATCTGTTTGTCTATGTATTCATACAAGTATTATGTTTCCGGTTAATACAATTCTAGCATGAATAATAAACATTTATCATGATATAAGGAAATAAATAATAACTTTATTATTGCCTCTAGGGCATATTTCCTTCATAGAGGTCATACTTAGTGCAAAATGAAGGCTAGCAAAAAGATTTAGAAGCGACCAACCAAGAAAAGAATAATCACATAAGCAATAATTAAGCATAATTAACACCGAATAATGCACCACAAATAGGGTATAATTTTCATCGCATGATCATTGACTTTCTTGCATGCATAGGGAATCACAAACCTTAACACCAATATTCTTACTAGAGCACAATTACTCATCAACATGACTCACATATCACATCATCATATCTCAAAACTATTACTAAGAATCAAGTTTATTTTGTCCAATGATCTTCATGACATTTTGTTTCTTTCTTTATCCTTCTTGGATATTTATCACTTTGGGACTAATTTTCATGTGTTGCTTTTCATAAGCTCAAACAAATATAAGTGAAGATCATGAGCATAACAAATTTTCTTTCTCTCAAAATAATTTAAGTGAAGCAAGAGAGAATTTCTTCAAAATTTTACTAACTCTCGAATAAATCGAAGTGAAGCAAGAGAGCATTTCTTCAAAATACTAAGCACACTGTGCTAAAAAAGATATAAGTGAAGCACTAGAGCAAGTCCTAGCTCATAAAAGATTTAAGTGAAGCATAGAGAGCAATTCTAACAAGTCATGAAATAATTTTGGCTCTCCCAAATAGGTGTGTCCAGCAAGGATTGATGACTTAAAACACAAAATAAAACAAGCAAAGGCTCATATCATAAAAGACGCTCCAAGCAAAACACATATCATGTGACAAATAAAAATATAGCCTTGAGTAAAATATCGATGGTTGTTAGAAGAAAGAGGGGATGCCACTCAGGGGCATCCCCAAGCTTAGTTGGTTGCTCATTCCTGGATAATAGCTTGGGATGCCGGGGAATACCCAAGCTTAGGATCTTCTATCTTTCTTTCATCTATCATAAGATAACCCAAAACTTGAAAACTTCAATCACACAAAACTCAACAAAACCTTCGTGAGATCTGTTAGTATAAGAAAGCAAACCACTACTATAAGTGTTGGATCAAACCAATTCATATTTTGTTTTTGTATTATATCTACTGTATTCCAAATTTTCTATGGCAAAAACTCATCAAAGAAAACCATAGAGCCATCAAAATAAGCACACAACACAAAGAAAACGGAATCTGCCAAAACAGAACAGTCTGTAGTAATCTGACACTTTCGAATACTTCTGTAACTCCAAAAATTCTGAAAAATTAGGAAGACCAGGGTAATTTTTATATTGATCTTCCGCAAAAAGAATTGGCATTTTATCATGTTCTGGTGATTTTTAACAATTATTTTCATGAGCACAAAGTTTCTATCTTTTTCAGCAAGATCAAACAACTATCACCCAAGAAGATCCTAAAGGCTTTACTTGGCACAAACACTAATTAAAACATAAAAAACACAATCGTACCAGTAGCATAATTGTGTAAACACACAAGAACAGAAAGAAAAAAACAAAAATAAATTTTATTCATTGGGTTGCCTCCCAACAAGCGCTATAGTTTTACGCCCTTAGCTAGGCGTAAGGCAAGGATCTAAGTTTTTTCATCTCTGTCCTTTTGAAGGAAAATAGCTAATTTTCTATTAATGGTATTTAATCTTCTATTTTGTGCAAGCACATGACCATTGACAGCAGAGGAAAGATTAAGCACGTTGCGAAAATTCGTATCCAAACTAGCCTTCATCTCTTTGATTGTTTCATTTTGTTAAAAGCATAGAAGGGTAGTTGGCTCAACATGATCTCCCTTGGGATGCCCAAATATGGTTTTCATATTTTCATAAGTATCAACGGCATCCCCTTCAAGAAAACTGTTTTCAAATATAGAATCTAAGACTTGCTTAAAGGAAGAAGGCAAACCAGCATAAAAACTTTTCAAGTATATCTCTATCTGTTATTGGGGCACATAGCTAGCTCGGATTCTTAACAGCCTATCCCAAGCATCTTTCAAAGATTCATCAGATAATAACGAAAAATTCCGGGATTGTCTTCATCAAAATTGTCAAGATTATCCTTAACAACCCCGGTAAGTCCTTCCACAACATCATTGTCTATGAGCTTGGAGAGGACGGAGGGGCTATCCAAAGCATTAAAACTTGGGAGAAATCCCCTAGCCTTTTTAGGATCGGTCATGGCAACGGAAAGAACGGCAAGCGAAAAAAGAGAGCCGAATAAAATGGCAAATTTTTGTGAAGTGAGGGAGAGGAAAACAAGAGGCAAATGGCAAATAATGTAAATTGCGAGGAGATGAGATTTGTGATTAGGAACCTGGTTATGTTGAAGATCCTCCCCGGCAACGGCGCCAGAAATTGGCGTGGAGCCGGGAGACTATCTTGACTTGATCCTCCCCAGCAACGGCGCCAGAAATTCCTTTTGATGGCTCTCTGACTATAGCGCCAGAAAAGCTCCTGTCTGCTAGGATTGCGTTGGTATTTCCCCAAAGAGGAAGGGATGATGTAGCACAGCGAATGTAGGTATTTCCCTCAGTGATGAAACCAAGGCTATCGAACCAGTAGGAGAACCAAGCAACACAACGTAAACAGCACCTGCACACAAATAACAACACCTCGCAACCCGACATGTTAAAGGGGTTGTCAATCCCTTTCGGGTAATGATGCCAGAAATTTATAGTAGATTGAAATAATAGATCACAAATAAAATAAAGTGCAGCAAAGTATTTTTGTATTTTTGGTTTAATAGATCTGAATAAAAATGCAAAGGAAAGTAGATCGCAAGCAAATATATGAGAAAGAAGATCCAGGGGCCATAGGTTTCACTAGTGGCTTCTCTTGAAAAAAATAGCAAATGGTGGGTAAACAAATTTCTGTTGGGCAATGTATAGAACTTCAAATAATTATGACGATATCCAGGCAGTGATCATCACATAGGCATCACGTCCAAGATTAGTAGACCGACTCCTGTCTACATCTACTACTATTACTCCACACATCGACCGCTATCCAGCATGCATCTAGTATATTAAGTTCATGGAAAAATGGAGTAATGCAATAAGACCGATGACATGATGTAGACAAGATCTGTTTATCTATTGCATAGATATAGATCCCATCTTTTTATCCTTAGTAGCAACGATACATACGTGTCGGTTCCCTTTCTGTCACTAGGATCAAGCACCGTAAGACCGAACCCACTACCGGGCACCTCTTCCCATTGCAAGATAAATAGATCAAGTTAGCCAAACAAAACTCAAATATCGGAGAAGAAATACAAGGCTATAAGAGATCAAAGAAACTCAAATAACTTTCATGGATATAAAAAGATATAAATGATCATAAACTCGAAGTTCATCAGATCCCAACAAACACACCATCCTTCATTTTGAACTTGTCAAGTTGACTTTGAAGCACATCCAATTTGGATTCCTTGACGGACTCAGTACCTTCGTGCATATCAATCAAAGTATCCCAAATTTCCTTTGCATTCTCAAGGCGGCTGATTTGTTGAATTCTTCGGGGCACAATCCATTGAAGAGGATATCACAAGCTTGAGCATTGTATTGCAGCATCTTCAAATCTTCCGCGGTTGCTTCACGATTCGGTTCTCTTCCATCGAAGAATTCACCTTTCAAGCCAATACATACAATAGCTCAAATGGCGGGGTTATGTCCAAGAATATGCATTTTCATTTTATGTTTCCAACTAGCAAAATTAGTACCATCAAAGTAAGGACCTATACGGTGGTAATTTCCCTCGCTAGACGCCATACTCTCCTAGGTTGTGAAACCAAGGATATGATCACCAAAGCTATGGAAATCAAGGCAAATGGAGACCAAAGCTCTGATACCAATTGTAGGATCAAAAGTAGGTCTAGAGGGGGGTGATTAGACTACTTGACCAAATAAAAATCTATCCTTTTCCCAGTTTAAAGTCTTGGCGGATTTTAACAACTTAGCGCAAGTCAAGCAATCACAATACATTTCAAGCAAGCATGGCAAGAGTATATGAGCAGCGGAAAGTAAAGCATGCAAGTTGCAAGAAAGTAAAGGAATATGATTGGAGTGTGCAAACGCAATTGGAGACATGGAGATTTTTGGCGCGGTTCCGATAGGTGGTGCTATTGTACATCCACGTTGATGGAGACTTCAACCCACGAAGGGTAACGGTTGCACGTGTCCACGGAGGGCTCCACCCACAAAGGGTCCACGAAGAAGCAACCTTGTCTATCCCACCATGGCCATCGCCCACGAAGGACTTGCGTCACTTGGGTAGGTCTTCACTAAGTAGGCGATCTCCTTGCCCTTACAAACTCCTTGGTTCAACTTCACAATCTTGACGGAGGCTCCCAAGTGACACCTAACCAATCTAGGAGACACCCTCTTCAAAAGTTAATAGATGGTGTGTTGATGATGAACTACTTGCTCTTGTGCTTCAAATGATAGTCTCCCCAACACTCAACTGTCTCTCACAGATTTGGCTATGGTGGAAAGAGGATTTGAGTGGAAAATAGCTTGGGGAAGGCTAGAGATCAAGATTCTTGTGGTTGGAATGGAATGTCTTGGTCTCAACATATGCGTAGGTGGTTCTCTCTCAAAAAATGTATGCTGGAAGTGTAGGCACGTTCTGATGGCTCTCTCACTAATGGAGAGGAGGGTGGAGGGGTATATATAGCCTCCACACAAAATCTAACCGTTACACACAGATGAGCCAACTCGGCCAAACCGAATATATGAACTCAGTGAGACCGAAGCAGTTCAAGATGTGAATGTTAGGCTTTTTGGTGGGACCGACTTGATCAACTTGGTGTGACCGATGAGCTAGGGTTAGGGCAAGACCTCATCTCGGTTCAAACGATTACATGAACTCAGTGAGACCGATTTTAGTAATAAGCTAACCGAGAGTTGGTCAGGCAAACTCGGTGTGACCGATCGCTCATTTCGGTGAGACCGAAACGTTACGAAGGGAAACAGAGAGTTTGCATTGTGAACTCGGTGGGACCGAGCGCTCCTTTCGGTGAGACCGAAACGTTATGAAGGGAAACAGAGAATTTGCAATCCCATCTCGGTGAGACCAAGATCCCTATCAGTGAGACCGAACTGATTAGGGTTTCTGGCAGTGGCTATGTCAAGTGAACTCGGTGGCGCCGGATAAATCAAATCGGTGGGGCCGAGTTTGACTTTAGGTTTAGGACATATTTAGAATTGAGAATATGGTTGAGGGCTTTGGAGCATATAACTAAGCATTTTGAGCAAGTAGATCATTAAGCAACACCTCATCCCCTTTTAATAGTATTGCCTTTTCCTATGGACTCAATGTGATCTTGGATCACTTAAAATGGAAATGAAGAGTCTTGAGCTTTTGCCAATATGTGTCCTTAGCATTTTGAGGGGTCCACATCTCTAGTCCATGCCATGCCAATCATTTAACTTTCTGAAATAAAAATCTTGAAAGCATATTAATTCAATGAGCTATATGCTATGAATTACCAAAACCACTCAGGTATTAGTTGCACTTTCAGATGCAGAGGAGGATTACTTTGGCGCCGGAAGGATTTGGATATTTTTTTCATTTTCTGTAAGGTTTAAGGGGTTGTGCTACTTAATATATGGCCTTTGGTCTTTTGCAAAAAAACAAAGTCATGCTATAATTCAAATATTTTTTATCAATAAGAATATTAGGAAATATAACTTTTTTCACACTAGATAAACATTATTACAACACGCAGAACAATTAGTGAAATTGACCAGAATTAGTTAATTCTATGTCGACAATGCTACAATTTTTCTTTTATATAAGCAAATTATACGAATATGACTTTTTTGCCTTAATTTGTATGCTAAATTTGTAAAATCATCACAATGTTAGTTAACTTTCAATCAACTAGGTGATAGGTATACTCCATTTTCATTAAGGAAGGATGAGGATTCGGGGTCAGCAAAGAAATTTACGACCCTATAGAATGTGAGCTTCAACCCGGGCAATATTTTTTTTATGTTTCATTGGTTCCTTTTTAGTTTATGCTTTTGTTGGTTAATTTTGACTTGTATATGCTAAAATCTACTTCATACAAGTCCTTGTCATGATCATGAATGGATGCCTTGTGGTCGGGAAAAATAATTTGTTTGAGTTTTTCTTTCTTTGTTACTCCCTCTGTAACTTAATATAAGACGGCTTTGGCACTGTCTTGGACTCTAAAAACAAATTTAAAGAGGGAGTACCTTGGTTTGGTTTACACAACATGTGACAAATTCTGCCCAACGGGATGAAAATGCAGTTCTCAAAAGTTGTAAAAGTGGTAAAATCAACAGGAAGCCACCATATAACATAATAACTAGGATATATGCATGTATAATCAAGCTTGATATATGTCATCTTCCCACATTTGCAATGCTCCAACAACATCAGTTTAATAATATTTTCGCGGAACCTAAATTCTCATTGCATCACTACCTATGGAGCCATAGATATAGAAACAGAAGATATATCATAGTGCCATTCCACGGAAGGATGTGCTAAGGAGAACTCGTGAATTTTTGCTTTACTTGGCATGCCCTCACCGGAGTGCTTGAGAATCACATTGATAAGCATTGGTGCACATCTCAATAGATGTTCCAGGAAGTCAAACTCACGCTTGTCTCCTTGGAAACCATCGATTTCCACTTCTTTAAGCTTGGTCAAGGAAACAATTTGGCTTGTCCAATCGGCTGGCTCGCAGCCACAATATTCTTGACATTTCTCTTTGTCCTAAGAATAAAAATTAATATAAAAGGAAGAATTACTATATCTTTCCCTTACTAATAAAGCAATTACTGCTTCTGGTCGTACGTCGTCGATGCTTTGGCAAAAAAGCCCCTCTGTTTTGTAGTATTCAACCCGCAGTCCTTTCTTAAGTGAGAAAACGTTTCGTTCAAACATTTTATAAATAAATCCTTATAGTTTACTGTATTCATCACACGGTCCTTTTTAAAGTGAAAAAAACCACCAGAAACACACACGAGAATGGGCTCTCCTCTCCCTCGCCTCCCGATCCCAACCGCCAGGCGCTCGATCTGGTGCCGCGCCGGCCATCCGGGCGCGGCGTCGATGGATCTGGCGGTGGGTGCGGCGTCTTGCTCCGGTGGCGACGGTGTCCTGCTGATGCTAAGAGACCAGGGCATGAGGGAGATAGGAAGAAATGAGGATAAGGGGCACAAGGTGAGGGAGGCGGTCGCCGCCGGCGGCGGCTCCGGTGACCGGCCGGAGGGCAGGGAGAGGAGCTCCTGTTGAGGCGGCGGGGCTTGGTGGATGCTGGTTCCTCCGGATCGACCCCCTACTCAGATCTGCACGCCCCTGATGATTGGAGGTAGGTTAATCACTCTCCTCTTTAAAACTAGATCGTTTTCTTCTTTGATCTGGAAAACATAAAGCCTTAGACACCCAACGGTATGTTTCAACACGTTTTTAGCCTTGATTTGATGTAAAAAGGATCTAATTTCTGTTCCCGCTTATGTTCTGGATTTCATCTTTTCTCCTTTCTCTGATTTACTCATACACGACTCCTGACTTGCTGCATGTGGCTGCTGAATCTTCCTACTGCAGGTGTGCTTTTCACATGTTCGTTGAGTTGCTTAATGACATAAAAAAATGAAATCTGGAGTTATGCAATTGCAGCAACAAGGACGGATGGCCATCTTCACAGGTTATGCCCCTTACTGTAGTTTGCATTCAGTCATGTGCAGTAATAATGGCATATTTGTTAGCCTGCTAGCTGTTTCCAGATTTTTTTAGACATGATTGACTGCTTCTACACAAAAGGAGTTTGTCGAAAATAAGAGCAATCCCACTGTTGCTACAGAGCCTGAAGATTCTTTGCCTTTCTTTGAACTGTTTCAGTTTTTTCTTTCATATGGCTACAATTATTTGATTGGTCCATGTAGATTTAGGCAACATGAGATGAGCCGATGATATATATTGTAATGTATGATGTCTATTGCTACAAGTGTTGATGTCTTGGTGATGGCAGGTTTTGCAAGTAATTGAAATGCTTTTTGAGTAGACGATAATTAGATAAAGTTCTACCTGATCTTGAGGTATGTGAAAGTGAACTCGGTGATTTCGAGTAATTCTAAGAGTATACATCTCATCTATCAAGTATCCTTTTTTGAGTAATGCTAAGAGGATACATCTCATCTATCAGGAATTAATCCATCTCGTTTTCTCTGTGTTTACCTTGTTCTACAAATGGCTAACTAGGTAATGATTATTGATAGCTAATGACATGAGGGAGAGGGGGACAAGCCCCTTTAGCTACTGCAATATGGTTGTGCATACAAATGTGCTACTCATATTCCACTGTTAGACGAGCTAGCCGCGAGAAGCAGGTTCAGAATTCAGCTCCATTTGATTTACATTTAGATCATCTTGATGCAACACCATCACTTTTCTTGATAGCAAACAACAATTTTTAGTAATCATATATAGCTTTTCTTTGGTTTGTTTATTCTATTATACCATAGATATCATGAGAAACTGTTAATCGCTTAAGGAGGGTGTTCTGTTCACTCAAAATGAACTGCCTAATGGTCTGATTAGTTTATGTACGTGAAAATTTATTTTAATAATTATAGTTGCAATTTCCAGACAAGGCATATGTTCTTTTATACTTTTATAGTGAGTTTACAATAGGTTGAATAGATTCGATTTCTATTTCCTTTCCTCATCGTCGTCCGCTTAGGTTGTAAGGGGAGCCAGAGAGGTGAGGGAGGTGACCAAAGCGGCAGCGGCCTTGGGGTGCCGAAGAAGAGTGCGCGGGAGGATGGAAAGGGGCTCGTATACGACGGCTGGAAGAGGTAACCTAGGATTTCGTGGTGCTCTACTCTATACCTCATGCTCGGATGATTGTAGTTTTCGTTTTGACTGATCAATTGGGTTTAAATCTGTATGAGTTGGGTAGCAACTTGAGCTCATATTTCGCTTGCAGTGGTTGTGCAGAAGGAAGATGTTGGTTGAATGAGTCCCTTGGAGCCTAGCGGTGCTGCTCAGCCCTGTACATGCCATTGCCCGCCTCTGTGAGTAACTGGGATCCTCACGCTACCAATTTGATCATCCCTGGGAAACATCAAGCAGATCATGAGACTGCATCTTGAGAAGAAGCATTATTTACAACTCAGTATTATGTCATGCATGGAAGAAGCACTCGACCTTATTACTAACTACTTCCTCTGTACACAAATATATGACGTCTTAGACTGAACATACAAGTCTCTAAAACGACTTATATTTATGTACAGAGAGAGTAATAACATGTAAACAGGTGTGTTGCGTTCCTATTCTGATCGTGGATTTCAAGCATACTGCTAACAAATGTTGGAGAGCGTGGCAAGTTTCATCTAATTCAATACTGAATTTCTGGCCTTCACATTGCCATCTTTATCCCATATAAGTTTCCGAAGTTTATGATCAGTATAACTACATTTAGTAGCTGTTGCAAGCGAAACACAGTTGGTAGAGCAAATTAATTGTTGTTGACCGAAAATAATAGGCGCCAATTTGTTTTTGTGCAGTGGGTGGGGAGAAATTATATATGGTAGAAGCCAACCTGGTCGTTTTATGTTTTTTGTTGGACGATGTTATTTATCTATTTGGTTACTTGTGCATAACTTTATTTAATTGCTGAAATTTATCTTGCATTAACAGTTTTTCTATTTGAATGTAGTCCTGGTAATTCTTTCAGTTGGGAGATTAAACCCTAAATTAGGTATATATTCTTCATTGATTGTTGCTTGACTTTCACTAGAGATTATTTTTTCACAAGAAATGGGTGTTGTAAATGAAGGATTCCATTCCCCACTTTAATAGTAGAGATTTGAGCGAATATATCTATTCATGGTATATCTTAATATCATAGAACATGTTATATACTTTTTTTATATATGGCGATACTATTTTCTATACACAGCGGTACTACTGGAGAGAAAGAGTGGTGAATGCTACATATGTAGAACAATTGTAATTTTACCTGAGAATTGCTTTTCTATTTAAACAGGAAATCTGATTGTTAACAAAAGAATTCTACAAACCCCTTAATTTATGGTACACTAATTTTCCCGGCTGTTATTTGGAAGGGATGAGGTGTTCCAAGTGTCAATACTCTCTCTCTCTCTCTCTCTCTCTCTCTCTCTCTCATACTAGATGTAACATGTAAGTAGTACAAACTACTAAGATAGCACATTTTCTGAATAAAGAGTACATGTTATAATACATGAATAGAAGTGCCGTCATTTCAAACCTAACTGGAAAAAAATGCACATATATTCTGGAAGAAGTCTATAGGAGTGGATGAGCAAATAACACATCACGTTCGAATAATAGTGAATGTGTTGCATTTGTTCACCTAAATTAGTTTGGTATTCTGTTCTACAATGTTAATTGCAGAACAAAGACTAGCGATGGTGCAAATAGAAGATAGGTTTACTGGAGGGGGTAGGGGGGAGGTGTGAAATATAACCAAATTGCAATGGTCACGTGTTTGGAAGTGCAGGTCGAGGACTCAAGGTGGGATTGCGAGTGGAAAGGAGGAGGACAAGAAAATTAATGCTATAACGGTAAAAGAAAGCCGACAAAGCCATATGGATGCATGAATATCCACATGTTACATAACATGATGTTGAATCACTCGAACATACCCGTTGCAACGCACGGGCACCTTTACTAGTACACAATAAGAAAATAACTGATATGCTGAACAAGGACTACATAACATAGAGAATTATAATTAATTAATCACAAACCTACCATGGATTGGGGCACGGCAACCTTGAGCCTACGTATGGTAGTACAAATCGTATGCATCCGGAGGAAGTAAAACGATACTGCTCCGTAAACATGGCCCATAGGTGCAAGGTGCAGCTCCAAGTCAAAGACAGAAAAGTGGACCGCAACCTGCATCCGTAGATGTTTCTCTAATTCACGAGAAAAAACATCTTGCGACCAAAATACAAGCCGGTAACAATATGGTTCCTGCATGTTTGAGCAAACAATTCCATCATAAATCCTTCTGAACCACGTCTTTTAAACTTCGGGGTGGGAACTTGGGATTCGTGACCTGCGAGTGACGAACTGACCTTGATTGCGTCAATGCGCAGCACCGGAAGTTGTGGTCCCTCTGCCGCCGCCGCCCTCGTCGTTGTTGACAGCAAGCTCACTGTCTCGAGTGTCCAGTCAGGGAGCTCCAAGTCAAAGACAGACAAGTCCGCAGCAAACTGCATCTGCAGATGTTTCTCTACTTCACCCGCCAAGTTATCTTGCGTCCATAACAAACCCGAGATAAGGTATCTGTGCTGCAGATTCGAGCAAAAACTCAGTGTCCTCCACTTGAAAACCTAGCAAAACTGTATAACAAAATCATGCTTGTTAATAATGTATAAGGATTAAGGAAGCAGGTCACAAACTAACCTTGAAAGATTGTATATGCAGCACAGGTGGGTGTCGTCTCGCTGGCGGCGACATCACCAAGCTCACTCTCTCAAGTGTCCAGTATCCCATCCCCATGAACTTGCTGCCGTAACGGCAGTGCCATGAGACATTGTCCGCCATCGGTGCCAAGACGGATACGCCGTGGTCGTCTCCAACGCGGGCGGACAAGGTTAATTGCTCCAGCATGGGTGCTGCGACGTCGATGCCGCTTACTCTTGCTTGGCTCTCCCACTCGAGGACGTGCTCCTGCAGCGCGACCGTGATGTTGAGAGGGATGCCGATGTAGAACGCGCTAGGGCCCAAGAACCTGAGCGTGCGCAGCCGCGGGCAACAGCGGACCAGGTCGGCGAGTGCGTCGGGAGTGCTGCCGCAGAGTATGATTGTTGTAACTTGTAAGCGCGGAGAGGTCTCCGATGGCCGGAGCGTGGAAGATGAGTAGATGACGGAGGAGGACGCGGAGAGCGAGATGGAGGTGGCCCGCTGGAAGCATGGCAGCTCGACCCTCTCGTACGGCGCGGCATGCAGCGGCACATGGGACTTTGGAGGGTGAGGACGAGCTGCTCTCGCCGGCGATGCGGTGAGCTCTCTTGCGACTGGAATGAACTAGAAATGATAAGAATCAAATAAACATGTGATGGACATGCCATATCTATTGAGGATTTTGTAACTTCGTGTTTTGTGATTTTCCTTTGTGTGGAAATCCATTCATGCGGAGCAGAGCACGGCACAAAAGCGCGCTTGCAGGGAACCGTCCAGGCTATGCTATCGGCAAGCACACGATATAGGGAAGAGGAACACAACAGGGTGAGTAATTTTGGTGAGCAACATGCACACATCACCCATTGTGGAGGCGACAATGAAAATTTGCAAGGAAACCTATGCTAGATATCAAAGGATGTCTTTTGCAAAGATTACCGTCTCCAACATTTGCATAGAAACTTATGCGAGATGTCAAGGAATATCTTTTGCAATGATTTGAGTCTCGTCGGCACGATCTGGTACGATCGTGGTTTTTTTTTACTACCTTGGCTGCGCGTTGCAGAAACTTGATTGACCAGTGGCGAGTCTTTTCCAACATACGTATATATATGTGGGCACATAGGCATCAAGTTGTAGGGCTGTCAATCCCAGCAAACAAATAAGATTTCTTATTTGTCAAGGAGTTTTACCACAGGCATGTTGCGACAAGAATTAATTAAGAACCGAGTAGAAAGATCTGCACAAATGACGACCACCTGCAGCATGTGATTGCATAGATAATAACTCTTGTTGCAGACACTACTCTCAAATTCCACACTCTGCTCACCGCACATAGCTCGATGGGCTCCTGAGAGATGCAGCTCGAAGAGCCATCTCCATGCCTCGCATTTGAGGCTCTTCTTTTAGGCCATTACTTCGTCGGCTAAACACAACCGCATGAAAACTTTTTTTTTCCACCGAGTTCAAAAATTATACCTGTACTTCAAAACAAACTTGTTTTCTCCACACCGACAATGTTTCATACTCCCTTCGTTTCTAAATATTTGTCTTTCTAGAGATTTCAAATGAAACACCACATACGGATGTATATAGATATGTTTTAGAGTGTAGATTCACTCATTTTGCTCCGTATGTAGTCACTTGTTGAAATATCTACAAAGACAAATATTTAGAAATAGAGGGAGTAGTTTGGAAAAATGTCTCCATCGCATGGAAAATATATCTCCATTGAATGAATCCATTCATAAAATCAACTAGCATGCTAGCTATATGAATTTGTTTGTCGAATTCAAAATAATTAACACTGTAAAAACAAGTAAACAATGCTGGTCATTTTGAAAATACATTTGGGAAAGCATCTCATTATATCATGCCATTTGTAGATATAAAAAAAATACAGAAAATGTAGCATACATACATATACTTGTTTCTCTCGGAATAATTCCCTCTTACAGTCAACAACATAATCATAATAGACAAGTACTCATAACTTTCGCATCACAAATAACATTCGGCATTTGTTCCATGTATTCCCATTCCACTAGAGGAAATGGAACTCAGAACTTATTATATATATAGCACACTCTTTTGCACACACCAGTTCTTGCTAGCGTGTGATGACCAGATCTACAGTCATCTGATGACCTGGCACACGAATGGTAGACGATCAGAGGGCTCAAGGAGCTGGATTGTCAGGTCCTGGTAGAAATGGGCCTAGAGAACGCATGAGGAGGAGGATATGCGTGATGAACTCCCCACCAGTGCAAAGATGCTGGTAATGGAAAGCACCTCCACAACGAGGCGTGATGTATAAAAGCATCTCCAACCACACCGCGGCGATGAGATCCCAGCGCCCACCTTCATCAACGATACCCATGAGCTCCTGGGCCACCTTGGATGCATGAGGTAGTACTGGAGAATAAATAGCTTCCGCGGCCCTTTCGAGGAGTTTCTTCAGATCACTGGAGGTAGCACTATCTGTATTGACCGACTGTCCCTGATTCTCATTCACTGTCAAGGGTGGTTGTTCATCTTTTGTGCCTTCAAATACCTTCATGACATCCTCCTCCCCATGATTAACCATCTTTGACCATTGATCTGCAAGAACTTTCTCCATTTCACCATGAACATTGTTATGAACAAGCTGGGAGTTGCTGGTAAGCATCACGCCACACTTGAAGACAAGGTACATTATATAATTTGACAGCTCTCTGCACATTTTCTTCTTTGATCCTTCACAATCTGTGTTGGTCATGCTGCTGCTTCCAGAGTAGTAGCAAATATCCGTTGCAATGTGCCAAATGAGAATGCTTGTCGGGAAATCCTTGACACCATCGATGCTATCATACAGAGCCGTCTGCCTGCACTTTTGAAGCGCTAGCTGGCCACGAAAATTGGCAACATTGTATTCTTTACTGATCCCAAAACGTACCAAATTGCCGAGGACAAACTCCTTGAGATCTCCGGTGACCTGTGTGTGCGTCAGGCTTGGATCCAATAGTTCAACACCCCAAGCTATAAAATACTTGCCAATCCGTTGCCGCACATATGACATGCCTCCAGTATCTTCCATGGTGTGCCTCTTGACCATGCTGTATTGTGCTATCTTCTCAGACCACTGTTTTCTGCTCCATGTTGGCTGAATGCAGTCGATTACATGCAAGAATACAGTGTTAATCATGCTCAAATCTCTAGAAGGGTTGGATCTCAGAGACGAAAGAATGGACATGAAGGCAGAGGACACGTCTAGGATTATGGCTCCGATGAGCAGTATGTAGGACACGGTGACATCAGCTCTATTATGGACTTGGTGCCCTTTCTCAGCCAGGGTGAAGAGCACTAGGGCTATTGTGGTTAGAAGATACTGGAACAGGATAGCTGTCAGCCAGAGAATCCCAGTAATCAACAAAATAACCAAATTTTCAATACCGTAGCTCAAATGAAATATCTTGGCACACAGCTCGTAGAAACGTAAAAGTGGACTTTTTGTGTAGAAGTTCTCATAACATTTTACCAATTTTCTGCCAACATGCTCATATGGCTTCCGGAGGCACAAAGTTGACTGAAACTTCTCCAGCATGCTTGGCAGAAAATCTCGAGCTAAAATACTCTCCACCGGATTTGAAGGAGCATCCACCGACATGATTTCCATGGCATCTTCATAGAACAATGAATCCATGTTGGGAACCTCACCAAGCATAGAATCCCGGAGCTTACTGATTAATTCATCCGCAGATGTTCTGTGTGAATTGACTCCTTCGGCTGCACGCTTCAGCTTCCATAGTGTTCTTGACAAACTAAGCTGGGAGTACTCCCTGATATATGCTGGCCTGGCTGAGTAAAGGCAGTAGGTGCGGCCAGCGTACTTGAAGGTCCCAGAGAGGAAGATGAGCACGGTGGCCGCCAGCAGCCGTCTGTCCGGCCAAGATGACTTGGACACGACGTAGCCGGCCACTGCCACCTGGGAGACGAGGCCCAGGAGATGACGCATCCACAGCTCGTTGTCCTGGGCAGAGAGAGCGGTGATGGTGTCCTGCCCACCCAGGTGGACGAGCAGGAACGGCGCCCAGAAGGCAATGAGCTCGTGTTGTGGCCCGCTCGCACGGACGGCGAGGTGGCCGAGGACGAAGACAGCCACGGAGTCAGCCGAAAGGTAGGCTAGCCACAGGAAGGCGTTGATGATGCGTGATGTGCTGCGCCTCCGCATGCCTGCTATGAAGAAGAGGAAGAATTGCAAGGCCAAGCTCGCGAGTACCAGGCCGTGGATCTCCCATTCGTTCCACAGATTTCTCATGGGCGACAACCTATCCAGTTTGCAACGTTTGCATGCAGCAATGAAGAGGAAAGGATAGTTAATTGTTTGTCATTCGCTCTGCAAAATTATTCAGTTGCTAGCTAGCACTAAATATACATAAGCCCTCCTCCCCTACCCCCACCCCGCCCCACCCTCCCAACCTGCAAAAATAAGATATCTTTCTTCTTTGATTAAAGATGATGGTAGTTCTTCTAACATCAACTCTTCTTGTAATATCCTACTACATTGCATGTATCCATGTGGTGCACATGAGATTTTCGTATTAGAAAAGTATTGTTTTGGTCCATCAAGTTTATCGAAAGTCTAAATTTGGCACCGCAAGATTTTTTGGGCGAAATTTAGTGCATCAAGTCTCAAAACCGGAAAACCTTTGTCTAAGACCAAATTAGAGGAGAAAACATGTCACATGTCCTCTTAAAATGGCACGGGCCCGGGCTGAGATTTTTACCCCTTCACCTCTATCTCTTAATTGCCCGCTAGCCAAAGTTTTATGGCGGACAGTCCATATTGCTTTTAATATTACTCCACCGAATTCTGTCAACACATTATTTGGAACGTGGCTTAACGGGATAGAGCCCGAAACAGCGAGACATATTCGCGTAGGCGTCTGTGTTTTATTGTGGGCAGTATGGAACTGCAGAAATGATTTGGTTTTTAACAGGACAACAAACATTCATTTTTTGCAGATTATCTTCCGAGCCACGGCGTTGATCCGTTTGTGGTCGCTACTCACCCCGACGGAGGCCAGGGAGCGTTTGGTTATTGGATCTATCCGCTGGGAGATGGTAGCTCGGGATATCTTCAACCGGTTTGGATGGCGGTCATGTAATAAGATAGGCAATTAGTTTACCTATCTCTTTTTTGCCAGCCGGTTGTGACGTCCTTTATTTGGCCAGTTTGTCTTCTAGCCCTTTTGGCTCTGTGTGAGCTCATCTCTTTTTTTCGTTTTGAGAATTTATCTTGTTGGAACCTATTTATTTGTTTAATAAGATGGCTGTATGCATCGTTCTGTTGCAGAGGCCGGAGAGTCCCCCCCTTTTTTTTTAGAAAAAACCTCTATCTCTTACAGAGCGGCCCACCGGCTAGGTCTCGTCGTCTTCAACCTCCATCTCGGTACACAGAACAGACGGGTTGAGGTCGTTGTCGTCATTCCACTGCATGATGGCACCCGCCGATGAAGGTATAGCGACTATAGCATATAGCCGCACTCAAAGGAAGTGGGTTCGACACATGGAGGCCACGGGAGAGGTCGCCCTACACACCAAAGGTCTGGCCATGGCTGGGCAACACTGGGAAGAGGCAAGCGGTGCTTCCCAATAGAAACTGACAATGTTCAATGGTTGGGTTGGACCTTCGAGGGCAATTGGCATGAGAAATTGGAGGGGGTAGCCGTAGGAGCTCGCCATGGACGGGGAACTTTTGGGGCTTGCTCTTGAGCCTGTGAGACAGCGGGGAGTGGGAGGAGTGGAGCGGCATGTCGTGGCATGCGGAGAAGGGCTAGCCATGGCCAAGAGGAGAAGATGAGGTGATCAGCGGCAGAGTGGCTCGTGACATTGGCTGCAGAGGGAGAACAGGAAGAAGCGGGCACGACGCAGGTGCCCGAGGAGCAGCAGGAACATGGTGGTGTGGAGATGCACATGATGGAAGTCGGAAATGGTGGTTCGGGCGGCGGCAACCACTTGATGCACAGAAGGTGCTCGATGGGTGGATCTGGAGCTCAGCGTGAGAACTAGTGACACATGGCCGGTTTTTCCCTCCAATATGTATTTTTGACGGAAGTTATCCGGTTTTGAGACACGACTGATTAAATGTCGTCCATTAAATCTTGAGTGATCATATGTAGACTATTGTAAGCTTTAGGGACCAAAAGTTGTTTTTTTATTTATGTATTACGTTCGACAGTAAAACTCCATAATACTATTGTACAAGTTTATAATTTGCTTGAAGTACAACACAGCAAATACTTGACTTTGGTCTCATGGCACCATAAATGCACAACTATTAACCAAGTGCACATCTTGGCGGCGTGTGTTGTCTTATTCCGCTAGTTCAGCAAGAGTCCCTTTCTTGTCGATGTGTTGTAATGGTTTTTTACCCAGTATTAATTAACCAGGCAACTCGATTCTACCTTTTTTTAATGAATCGATCCCTAAGGGTCCGCGTTTCCAAAAAAAAAATGCACTTCAAAGCATAGTACTACTGAAAATATGTTGAGACCAGGTGATTACAATGTTGAGTTTATATATTTCCAAACTTTTCGTTACTTAGTGATCAATTCCATTGCAAACAACATTTATTCTCGCAAAACAATGGTGCGCTATATTTAGTTTCTAGGGGCCGTAACCTATTTTTCTTTATTTTATGAACGCTACTCCCTCCTTCCATCTATATAAGGCCTAATGCATTTTTCGAGGGTAACTTTGACCAAATATTAAAGCAATAATATATGACATGCAACTTACACAAAGCACACCGTTAAATTCGTGTGAAAGGAGCTTTCAACGATATAATTTTCACATTGTGCATGTCATGTACTATTAATCTTGTCAATAGTTAAAGGCGGTCTTAAAAAATGCATTAGGCCCTATATAGATGGAAGGAGGGAGTAGCTAGTTTAAGAAATTTCCTCTAAAAAGGCTTCTAGCTTCAATTAACACACAAGTACATATAACACATCTCATGCATGTGCAATATGTGGAATGGATGCACAGCATTAACATTACAATAAAGTAGGGTTTACATGTAAACAAAATATATGTGAGAAATTGCGTCATGTTACCTTAGCTTTCCCGTCAGATTTTCCCCACCAACATCTTGGACATTTCTCAACACCCTCATTTCAGCAATGTGGATAAAAAACTGCACGGCTTGGAACATATGGAGTCTTGCCCTGCTGACCCCATATATAATTATGCAGATGGTGGTAGTGTAACTCTCAAAGTTTGAGCGCCAATATATGCTTTGCTTCCGTGGAGAGCAACCGTCCATGTGTAGCAGCAAAGCTAGCTGCATCAGCCAAACCCAACTGCCCGAGGATACGATCGATGGCCTTTTTCCACCGGAGCTCGAATTAATCCATCATCGTCGACGGAGACCACCGAAGGCAAATCCTTACGCAGCACAGAATTCGGCCGTCCTCCAAACACTTGACTACACAAGTAAAACCACAATCATACCCAGCCTCGCCAAATCCATCTTGGTAGAAGTTAACGGATCAATTCAGTAGCGACATATATATAGAGCCGTACAGGCAACTAGCGCCACTACACATCCTGAAAAGGGAAGCCAAGATCTATTGAACTCAACAATGGGTGTCATACCGTCATGCCATCATTGTTTTTTCTTTCTTTTGAACACACCGCACTGCTCGATTGACCGGCTTACAGTTCATTACCCGGTCCGTATAGTTTGCCACGATGCAGAGTAGTATTCGTTGCCTTTTATTTTGCTTTCCAAAAGAGAAGTTCTCCTCACTTTGCTTGTATTTGGGGTATGGCATTGATCTTCTGCGATCTCCTTCCTTGGTGCGGTCCTAGAGGCAGCTGTAGCTCTTAAATCCTTTGCCTTTGATGCGAGGCTTTGTGACCACTGGGAATCGTTCCTTCGCTCCGTGTCGTCGCAAGAAAGGTCATGGTTTTCTTCTATTTTCTCGGAGAGCCAAAAAACTTTGACAAAAACTTCCTTCCACTTCCTTGTACCAGACTACCAGTACCACGCGGCCTGCTGGTTTTTATCAAAAAGAAGGATTACCCTCAACCTCTGCATCATCATGATGCACACAATCATCTTTATTAATTATTCATCAGAGTATGACAAAATGAATACAAGGATCAACGCGAAGCCCCCTTCTAGCAAATTCGCTGCACCTACAAGTATACACATGTGCCCTATCCGCATTACATACACAATTTGATCCACTGGCATGAAGACCATCCGGTCTAGGGATCCCATAACGTGCACCGCCTACGCACGCTTTAGGATCTGCCGCCGCCATCTTCCGGCATCCCGTCTTCAGGAGGAATCACTGCATAGATCTTGTCATTCCTATCTGTCATCGACGTCATCACGACAACAGACAACGCCACCAGCCTGCGCGCATCGATCAATCCGCGTCCAACTCTGAGACTCCATTGCTCCACGCCGCCAAGACCCACCGTCATCAATGCGGTCGATCTAACATTGCTCCACCTATTGGCCTCTCCCGTGAACAAGTGCTCCAAGATGATGGCCCCAGGAGAGAGAACGGCACCAATGTCTTCGTCATCATCCAATCCGGGAGTCTCAAATTTAGGGTTTTTCCCCCGGAACAGCTGCCACCTGGAGGAAGAGGGGCATGCCATCAAGATTGTCAGAATCATGGTTCTGTTATACCATTCTATGACTTTACGATCCAAACTAGCCCATATGATTCTACGATTTTAATTCTTAGAACCTACGTTTCTACAATCCTAATAGTGAAGAATCTATGATGTGCGATGCTACCATCGAAGCTCCGATCTGATTCAAAATCGCGATTCTGACAAGCAACTGTTGACGCACCCAAGCGGTGCCCACCGCCACATAGCTCTCATGACGACGCCTTCAAGAAGGACACGACGCCAACAGCGTCGTCGCCGTCCTTGGGTTTTCACCGGGAAAAAACCAGGTGGACCCAAATGATGTCTCCAGGAAGAAAAACGGCACCCTTGGGTGTCGTAACTGTCACGGCTGGCAAGAGCTGACCTGGGAATTATCGCAAACCGGGTCCCCACCTCCCGCTCAGTCCCAACCCGGTAACCGGCTAGCAGCACGGCTATGTCCGATAAGACGGAGTGCACGCAACGAGGGTTGGAGGAAGGAGCAGCTCGGCACTGGCCGTCGGGGCAGCAAGCCTCCGCACTAACCCGCCGATGAATCGCCGGCCACCCGGTCTGATCCCGACAGCCCACATGCCCAGCCGCGCCATCGGACGGGGAAGCCTCGCCAAAGAGACCGCCATCCTTGATCCATGGATCGCAGCCGCCGTACCAGTGTCGAGCAGCCGGAGAAGGGCCGTGCCGCCGCCTTCCTCAGAGCCATCCGGACTTTGTCGGAGGGCGCCTCAGGCGACGGCGAGGGGAGGAAGGTGTGGCGGAGGAGGAAGAGGTGTCTAGATGAGGTGGCGGTGAAGGAGGGATCCGGCGGAGGCGCTAGATCGCGAGTCCCTCCTGGCCGGAGCGAGTCGCGTAATACTTGTGCATCGGTTGGTGGCCCGCAGTTTGTGTGTATACTGAAGTGGCCCCGCAAATCTTACATGTCGCTTGCTATGGCAAATCTATCTATATATCTATCTACTATACTACTCCTTGCATTTCTAAATACATATAAAACTTTCTAGAGATTTTAATGTGGACTGCATACGGATGTATATAGACATATATAGATTTACCCATTTTGATTTGGATGTAGTCTGTATTGAAATCTCTTAAAAGACTTATATTTAGAAACGAAGGGAGTGTCTATTAATTAAGCAGGAGCTGGCCGTCACCTGTGCATTCATCCTGCCCGGATTCGCTGTTACATTTATCACCCGAGAGGCCGTATGAACAGATCGTTCTCACAAGTTCAAGGTCATACATACATTGTGGTTTTAAAACAGCAGATCTTTCAGACAAGAAGACCCTCAGTGTTCAGAGCAGTGGAAGGCCAAGTATATGTTGTTAACCATGTCTCGGAAATTGCCCCCATGATGGTAGATTTGACACTGACTTATTGTAGCGATGCGCACGCCCCTTGGTATTGCCAAGGCTAAATAAGAAATTTCTGAACTAGGCAATTGTTTCTTCATTTGAATAGCATCACTTTCCAACGATGAATCTCTTAACTGGTACCAACTCACAAGTCACATCCGAATCCTTGCACAAATGAGGCCTCGACAACATAAGTTTATGCAGTCTCAATAGAACTTAAATCACAGTTGCATCCTGGGGATAGATATATAGCTAGGAGCCATATAGATAAACAGATGCAGACTAAGGAGATAAAACACATTCCACGAAAGGATGCGCCTTGAAGACGTCGTGAATTTTCTCATCGCTTGGCGCAACCTCGGTCGACTGCTTCACCGTCATTCTTCTAAGCATCGGCGCACATCTGAACACCATCTCCAGGAAACTGAACTCATGATTGTCTCCTCGGAAGCCGTCGATTTCCACTTCTTCAAGCTCCGTCGAGCAGATAGCTTGGTTTCTCCAGCTGGGCTGGCAATAACAGCCCTCCATGGGGGGGGACTTCCGTCAAGGTGAAAGTTTTGCATCCCTCCACAGCCTCCTAAGAAAACAATGTGGGTGAATTAGGGCACATATAGCAGAGCATATAGCTGAGAGGAGGATTGTTAAATCGTACCTTGCGTTCAGGCATGAGTAGCGCAAGCTTGAAGCTGCGCGCAGCGGTGCGAACTGGACGCGTCCCGAGGAGATGCAACACGAATGCTCCATAGACGTGGCCTAGAGACGTGAGATGCACTTCCAAATCAATGGCGGACAAGTCGGCGGCAACCTGCTGCTGCAGATGCTTCTCTAACTCTTGCTCCAAGTGATCGGCCGGGTAATCGTCGGCTGTAAATAACCAGTCATTCCCCGGTCCCTGTCAAAAAACAAACAAAAAAACTTGATCCGGTAATTAAGATGGTCTTCGTATGTAATGAGAAAGAAGACAGAGGTGGGTGGATTGACTGATGGGACTGACTTTGCAAGCATCAATGTGCAGCAGCTTAGGTCACCGTGTCTCTGCTGTCGGCACCGGCGATGGTGACGGCGAGAATAAGCTCACCTTCTCAATTTCCCAACAACCAAACCCTGTAAACCAGCTGCCACCATACCGGCAGCTCCACGAGACCTTCTCCGCCATCGGCGCCTGCACGGACACGGTGAGGTCCTCGCGGGCCTCGAAGGACACGGTGAGCTGCTCGAGCGCAGGGGTCGCGATGTCGATGCGGCGTACATAATTCACACCGCTTTCCTCCACAAGGAGCTCGCGCAGCGTCGGGGACTTGACGGTGATGGCGTAGTCCTCGACCTCGTCACAGGGCCGGCGGTAACGGACGGCGTACCGGAGCACGCGCAGGAGGGGACAGTGGGGGAGAAGGGCGGCGAGGCCGTCGTGGGTGTAGTAGCCGCAGAGGTCGAGCGTGGTGAGTGCGGGGAACAGGCACTCGCCAACGTTGGCGGCGGCCAGGGCCGCGGACGTCGGCAGGCGGAGCTCGACGGGATTGCTGTCCATCAGGAGGGAGATCGTGGCGGTGCGCTCGAAGCCGAAGCACGGCAGCTCGACGGGATGGGGCAGGTACACGACGCCCGATGGGATGGCGACGGCGAGATCAACCGGCAAGAACCACGCGGCGGCCCGCAGCAGCGAGCTGACTGCGCGGGTGGAGCCGGGCTGGTCGGCGACGCGGATGTGGAAGGAGGAGACGACCGTGTCCTTGCGGCCGAGGGCGTCGAGCGCCTTACCGAGGGAGCGGAACGGGACGTCGGGGAAGGCCAGATCTAGGAGCCAGGTCCAGAGGCCGCGCCACCGGCGGGCGAGGACGCTGGTGCGCGCGGCGGTGGCGACGCATCCGAGGCGCGCAAGGACCAGGAGCAGCAGCTCGTCGGGGAGCGCGCTGATGTGGTCCGGCTCGGAGGGAGTGAAGCCTAGCCTGGCGCGGCGGCGCGCTTCGCCGGAGGCGATGAGCCGCCTCGATCGCAGCTCCATGATAGGCAGGCAGTTTCCCGATCGGCTTAATTATCGCCGCCTATGCGCAGTACCCGTTCGGCCTGAAATGTCAAAAATCTGACGTTCGGGCGTCTATTCCGAAAATTTATGAAAAGTAATACTGAAAACGTAAATATAGGGTACGGCAAATTGACTGGGAGACGAAGAAATAAGAGATCTCCAGCCGTGTCCCCAACAGGTCCTCACAGGTGACTTTTTCGGCGCCGGCGCCGAAAAAACGCCCCAGTCGTGCCCCAGGATGCCGAAATCTGCCAATTCGGCCCGTTTTTGGGCCTGGCAATCGCAGGCCGAACCCGGCGCACTGGGACGCTCGGGGCTCCGGCGCAAAGGAAAAGCACGGCTGGCCCACACCGTGAGGCGAAAAGTCAAGTCTTTCTTCCTGATTCGCCTCCCAACCCCCCCGCGCTCGGCCGCCAACCGGCTGTATCCCGGCGCCGCCCACCGCCTACCACCGCTAGATAGCTCATCCCCGTCGGAAAAAGAGCAGAGGTTTCGCCGAGGCAGCCCCTCCACCGGCAGCTGGGCGATTTTTCCGCCGTCTCCGGCCGCGGAGGAGCAGTTTAGCGGCGGGTACGCGCCCACCGCGCCCGCAAGGTGTTTGGCGATTTGCCTGCCTCGGCAGTGGACTCGGACGACGAGGAAGCGGTCCCCACGCTGCTGGAGTAGGAAGCCGAGGCTGACGTCCAGGAAGAGGAACATCTCATGGTCCTCGCCGCCCTGCTGGCGAGCAATGAAAAGTCGCGGCGAGGTGGCTCGGCGCTGGGGCGGATGAAAGCAAAGAACCGGCATCGTCTCGAAGGCTACTGCATGCTCTACTCCGACTACTTCGCCGACGCTCCACTGCACGGCGATAAAATATTTCGGCGCCGTTATCGGATGAGCCGAAAGCTTTTCCTTAGGACTGTGAATTCCATTCGGGAATTCGACAGCTACTTCAACTGCAAGAAGGATTGCACCGGCAAATTTGGATTCATTTTGATCCAGAAGTGCATGACAGCGATGAGGATGCTTGCATACGGAGCTCCCGGTGATTTACTCGACGACTATGGGCGCATGGCCGAGTCCACCACCATTGAGTGTTTCTACAAGTTCTGTCGGGCAGTGGTGGCAGTGTTTGGACCGCAATACTTGCAAACACCCAATGCGGAAGACACTGCTCGGATCCTAGCACATAATGCAGCAAGAGAATTTTCTGGGATCCTTGGAAGCATCGACTGCATGCATTGGAAATGAAAAAACTGCCCATTTGCTTGGCAGGGGGTGTACAAAGGCGCCAAAGGCGGTTGCAGTGTGGTACTTGAGGTGGTGGCCACACAGGACCTCTGGATTTGGCACTCCTTCTTTGATATGCCAGGAACTCACAATGACATCAACGTGCTGCAGTGCTCCCCTGTCTTTGCCAAGCTTGTTGAAGGTCATTCTCCTTCGGTGAACTTCGAGGTCAATGGGCGGCACTACAACAAGGGGTACTACCTAGCTGATGGCATCTATCCGAGATGGTCTACATTTGTGAAGACTATCTCAAACGTTGTGCCAGGAGGCAAGAAGTCCCACTTTGCAAAGGTTCGGGAGGCTTGTAGGAAGGATGCCGAGCGAGCATTTGGTGTGCTCCAATCTCGATTTGCTGTTGTCCGGTACCCTGCTCAGACCTGGTCGAAATATCAAATGTGGGAGATCATGACTTGCTGTGTCATCTTGCACAACATGATCATCAGGAGCGAGCAGGAAGAGCCAGTGTTTGACACTGAACCATACTACAGGCAGGGTCCTCTAGCCCAAGTTGATCCATGCTACCGTCAACCTGGACTGCCTACCTCAGTATGCGTCAGGAGATCCGAGACCCACAGGTGCAGCATCAACTGCAGCAGGATCTGATGGAGCACCTATGAAGGATCAAGGGCGACGCCTAGCTCGACGTGTGATGATATTTTTTTGTTGAACTGTATATTGTGTATTGAACTATTTGTTGTTGCACTATTTTGTTGAACTATTTGATTTTCTATAATGAACTATGTGATTAAAAATATTTATGTTGAGAATTCAACGCCGAGCCATGACGAAGAACGTCAAATATGGGCCGATTCTCACCCATATGGGGCCTTTATTCGCCGAACGTGGGCCGAAAACTGAGCCAATATCGGCGCCTAGGGGCGACCTGGGGGCGACGGATGGATGCCCAACCGCCCCAGCGCCGATATTTTATCACCGGCTCACCCCCAGACGGCGATTTTTATGCCTCCTGGAGGGCCAACGGCTGGAGATGCTCTAAGTGGCTGCAAGACCTTTTTTACGTCAATAATAACATGTGTTGTTCCTCCTGATGCTCTCCTCATAAAACCACTTCCAGCGATCCTTCCGAGCACACCTTCTTTTTTTTAAACCCCACCATATATTAATTAATTCAAAACATTCGTACAATCGTTCATAACAGACTGTGCCACGCAGGGCAGAATAGTGTTAAAAAGAATACCATATGACCTATTATCAAAACTAAACTTAGCAATCCCGTGAGTCATCATATTTGCCCTCATATTAATCTTGGACATCTTCATACCCAGCATCATCCTTGAGACATTTAGCGCCTCCTTCTATAGGTCCACCAGGCTTGACTTATCAACATACTCTTTTCCAAATACCGAAGCTACAAAGGAGCAATCAGTTTTCAAAATGATGGTTTTGTTCCGAGCACACCTTCAAGAGCATCTACATGCAAGATTACCAAATCCGGCACCCTATTCGTTCCAGGACGTGCCGGGCGTGCCCACAAACAGTGACGAAAAAAAGGTTTTCCCTCGGTTTATATATTATAAAGCAACCACCGAGCTCAAACAAAAGTTTAGGTTAGAAGAAAGTAAAACATGTGTGAATACAAGAGGTCCAAAATAATAGTCTAGCTAGAGGCACATCACAACAACCCCTGCGAAATTGAGAACAATCAAACTAATCCGGCTCAGACGGTGGTGGCGGGTCGGTGGAGCAAGGCGCAGGGCGACGAACCGGAGCACAGGGATGATCCTGCCAATGGAGTCTCAGGGTTGCCGCTTACTAAGCGGTCTCCAAAGCTATAAGAAGCCACACAGTTTATAGATTCCGTCAGTTGTACGTAGAGGAATAACATGCTCAATCACTAACTTATTGCGGATGGTCCATAGCATCCACGCAAATGCACCCACTACCACCCACATGGTGGGTTGTGCATGGAAGTGGAGGCTTAGGACCTCCCTAAACATGTCGGGGAGGTTATCGTGGCACCAACCACCACCTACAGCCTCCTTAAGGCAAATCCATAGAAAAATCATGGACGGGCATGTGAACAAAATGTGGTTGGAGTCTTCCGGTGTATCACATAATGGGCAATTCCTGTCGCTCGGCCCGTTTCACTTCAACCGCTTCAACACATTACACCCGAAGGTAGACGTCCACAAACCAACTACTACAAAAAGATTATAACTTTTGTAAGCACCTTTATCCCGAAGGAGGTTCAGCTCCTCCAGGCTCGGCGATGCCGTGATGGCCTTGTAAAGCGATCCAGCCAAGAACAACCCATTTGGACGGAAATCTGCAAGCCGAAAGACCAGGGCGGTTTGGGAGTGATTTCCTCCAAATGCATGAATAGCTCTTCTCTCCAAATGTCTATGGAGTATCGCCGCAACCGGCCATGGCATGTGGCTAGACATCATCCGCGCAAAATACTTATAACCGGTCGGTCCTCAAATTCTCGTCCACAAAGTCGCATACCTTATATCCGTGCCCAATATCCATACTATGCATGATGCATGATGAACTACTCTACATAGATCAAACAATGAACAAAGAAATCGGCATCAGACGGACAACGATATGCACGTAAACCCACTTTACATCATCCAAGATCACCAAAGTTCACTGCCAGACAGGTTCTAAACTTAAACATCTAAAATACGATAATAATAAACGGAGGAGGAGTGTCTTCACCACTTCCTCCTCGGCCCTTTGCCCTTCTGGTCGCCAGCGCAACTGTAGGCGTCTGCCGCTGGTGATGGATCGACCGAGTCGTCGGAGGAGCAGTGGTTGTCGCCGTCATCGAACGAGGAGTCGGAGAGGACGATGAGCGCCTTCATCCACCGGATGACACTTTCCTCTTGCTGCTTCAGCTTCACCATCCGAGCCGCCTACGCCGCTACCTCTGCCGCCTCACGCTCTAACTGCTCAATGCCAAGCTAGAGCATCTTGGCGTTCTTCCTCTGTAGACGGCGAGCGTCCGTTTCGGCCGTCGTAAGAGACCGGCGGTAGACCCAAGCGAGGAGCCAGGTGCCACTCGTCCTTGTCGGGGTCCACCGGCAACCCACGTTGGCGGCACACGGATTGCTCTGCCATGTCCCCGTCCCCTACTCACAACAGGGGAGCACGCCTCCGATTCCAGCGTGGGTGTCCTGGCCGGCGGAGTAGGCACTAACACCCACCGCTGCCCTTGCGGAGCAGCGACCGACGGGGGATGAGCGTGACTGGGGGATGGCGTGGACTACGCATCCCCCGCGAAGCTACGCGCTGACCGAGATGGGACAACTCCGGCGTCCGTGCTGCACCGGCGGGGGAGGACCGGTGAGGGGGCTGATCCTGAACTGCTCCCTGTGTCAACCTTCGACCTCTCCAGGGCAATGCAGAGGGCCACCTCCTGGTCGACATTGTGCTCGAGTCGGAGCGGCTGCCGGAGCTCGACATGCTCGAAGTAGTAGTCGGAGTAGACCGGAATCAGACAAATCGGAGGTGGATAGAAGAAGAGATGGAGCGAGAGCGGAGTGAACTGAGCTAGGGTTTTCGGATTGGGGGGTTTTGTGGGGATGAAGTGGGTCGGGGTGGGCCGGGCTGACGTGGCGGATGTGCCCGGGCGCGCTCGGGCCGCCCCATATCTGCCCAATATTTGGGCTGGATATGACGGGCGTCGGACAGCAAGGCCGTTTGAGTCCGTTTTTGTTATCTTTGGTGTTCTTTATACAAGTATGGTTGATTATGAATAGGCTGAAAGTTTCTCCTCCCGCAAAAAACTGGTGACAGATGCTCTCGAACAATGATAATTTACTAGCTAGCGTCTTTGTTTCTTTACAATATATACCGTGTCGTTGTTTTAAATATCGGGCAGCATCACCAAACCAAACTACTCGCATAAAAATGAGTTGGTTGTACATGTCAAATTTTTTTGGAATTTATACATATACAACGCTAAACGCTAGAGTAGACTCCAGGATCGAATTCTTGTTGATGTGGCAGTTGGGTTATCCAATCCTGGCGCCAGGCCCTGGCATCCACACAAGATTTGGTGGCGAGCGCTTAGCTCTTTTTTTCCCTTCACACCATTTTTTTTTCTTTGAGGGGATCTTTCACACCAGTTTTTTTTTGGAACACAGTACAAACGCAAGCGCTCATATACACGTGCACACACACCCTACCTATGAACGCACATACACACACCCTACCTATGAGCACCTCCGAAAGACTGAGCCGGCATATCATCTTGAAATTTACAAAGTCACGGTAGGTACCTCGTCCGGGAATGTCTCCTCCCATTGAATGCGCATAGCCGGAAATCCTGAAATAAATCCAAGAATGAATGTAAGCATTTTTTTTTGCGAGTAAATCAGAGAGCTTTTATTCTGACAAAAGCATTCCCCGGACAGTCAGCCAAGAGGCTGGTCACAAGGAAGCTAGGGGTTTCTTCCGGCCAGCAATCCGTCACATTCAAAGTGCATGCATACTTTGCACAAATATGCGATGGTAGGTTCGCTGACCGGTTTACATGCTGAACATCAAATAAAACAAAATTATTGCTAAGCTCTCCTATTTCTAACAAGATAGGAACCACAATAGATCGAGAATTGTGGCGAGTTTTCCAGAGCATCACCATCTCTAGACAATCCACTTCCATTATCACATGCAAGAGTCCCCGAATGGCAGCAAAGTGAACTCCATCTCGCAGAGAAAAAGCTTCAATGATGAGAGGATCCGAAGTCCCCATATACGGTTTACACCTCCTGCCCCGCCCCGGCCGTCTTCAAAGTTCAACGCACCGTCCGTGGTGATCTTAACCACTCCCTCTTCAGGTGGCCGCCAGCCGAAGCCTGGCAAGACCGCGGCTGCCTTGCGCGGGAGATCCAGGAGAGCAATTCCCTCCTTAGTAGCTCGAATAGGGCTGTAGGGTCATATCCTTCTTCCCCTTGCTTGATGCGGTTTCGAGAATGCCAAATAGAGCACTTAATTGTTGTGATCTTAGCATGATCATCATCAGATAACCTTGGACCACATATAATATCACGCGCCCATGAAATCGGATGGAGTCGCAGTAGCCGGAGACCGAACCACGCAAACGCCTCCTCCCAAAAGCGACGAGCGTGTGCGGAGTGGATAAGAGCATGTTTCAAGTCCTCACCCATAGCCATGCACACTTTGCAGCGACCAATGACTGCAATATGATGATACTTGAGGGTACTTTCATCTGGGAGAATGCCACGGAGGACTCTCCACCAAAAACTCTCACCTTTGGGATAACATTGAGCTTCCATAAGGCCTTCCACAACTGTTGATCGTTCCCTGAGGTCCCGGTAGCCGTCCCTTCCTCTAGAACTAGTCGCTCATTATGAGTTACGAGAGCACGGTACGCCGTTTTCACAGTGTAGTTGCCAGATTTTTCGAAAGCCCATGCAAAAGATTCCTCCCCACCCCCCTGCCGAATTGGTACATTGAGAATGGCCTTGGCATCAGGGGCTATGAGGGTCTCCCTAACCAAATCTTGCCTCCAAGACCAATTGTCAGAATCAATGAAGTCAGACACTCTCTCAATGTGTGAGTTTAGTGGTCTCGAGAGCGGGATCATGGAGATAGTTCCCGGTATCCATTTTGGGTGTCACACGGATATGGTACTGTCGTCTCCCACCCGTGCGATCAGCCCAACCTTAGGGCCTCTCTTCCTGCGACGATTGCCTTCCAAGTGGCCGAAGCCGACTTGGGAATCGAAGCTTGCATGAAATCTGTATCTGGGAAGTAACGCCCTTTCAAAACCCTTGCTCATAGGGAATTAGGATTAGTCATGAAACGCCATCCATGTTTGCCCAACATTGCAAGATTAAACTGATGTAGGTCTCGAAAACCCATTCCACCCTTGCACTTTGGTTTAGTCATCTCCTTTCGTGATAACCAATGCATCGAATTTTTGTCAAGAGTGCCGCTCCAGAAGTACTTAGCCATAGGAGAAGTCAGACTCTTACAAACCTTTTTTGTGAACAGAAAGGTACTCATTGGGTAGGTAGGAATAGCCTGCGCTATTGACTTCAGAAGAGTCTCGCGCCCTGCACAAGAAAGAAGTTTTTCCGACCACCCTTGCATATTTCCACGAGTTCTTTCACTGATATGATCAAATGTGCCACTCGTGATACGCCCCATAGCTGTCGGTAGCCCTAAGTATTTTTCACTGAGCGCCTCCACTTGGATGTTCAGAGCGGCCTTCAAAACTTGCTTCAACGGATCAGGAGTGTTAGTACTGAAGAAAATAGAGCTTTTATCATGATTAACTCGCTGACCTGAAGCATCTCCATAGATTCTCAGTATCTCGTTAAGTCTAAGAGCACTTTGATCTTTTGCATCAATGAAGATCAGACTATCATCTGTAAAAAGCAGATGAGAGACCCAAGGTGATCTATAGCTTACTCTCAAACCTCTGTCTATGGTACCTCCATTATAAAACTTCAACAAGGAGGAGAAGCCTTCCACACATATTAGGAATAAATATGGTGAAGCGGGCCGCCTTGACGGAGCCCCCTAGACGGGGTAAAGAATGGCAAGAGCTCACCATTAACTCGCATCGAAAAGCAAACTGAAGACACACACTTCATGATCAACCCGACGAAGACAATACTGAAACCCAGTTTGGACAAGATTGCTTCGAGGTAATGCCACTCAACAAAGCCATAAGCTTTCATCATGTCTAACTTGACTGCACAATAATAGTTCTTTCCTATTTTCCTCCTCTTCATTGTGTGCACACTCACGTATGCCACAAGCACATTATTAGTAATAAGATGCCCGGTACAAAAGGCGCTCTGTTCCTCACTGATAATCTCGTCGATAATGCATCGTAGAAGATTGGTAATTGCTTTGGACGCAATTTGTACAAAACAGGGCATAATGCAATAGGACGGTACTGAGATATGGATTGGGGATGTTTTATCTTCGGAATGACAGTAATAGAGGTATCGTTTAGACCCGAAGATAATTCCCCGCCATTTAGGAACTCCAAAACTGCACTAGTTACTTCTCCACCAAGGATATCCCAATGCCGTTGATAGAACACCGCAGTGTACCCATCCACACCAAGAGCCTTTGATGGAGCCATTTGAAAAAGCGCAATTTTGACCTCCTCCGCAGTATAGGGTTTTGTGAGCTCCATGTTCATATTAGGTGAGACTTTGACCGGAACATGAGAAAGTAACTCGCTCGCATCATGAAAACTTTCGGATTGATACAAGTTCTGATAGAACATCTGCACTTCCTCCTTATCCTCACTCTCATCCACACAGACCGATCCATCAGATTGTCTAAGACCTTGAATTCTGTTCACTCTCTTTCGTTGTCTAGCTTGCACCTAGAAATATGATGTGCTATGGTCCCCTTCCCGAAGCCAAGGAACACTCGATCGTTGTCGATACCACACCTCCTCCTGGTGCAATGCCTCCTTTAGTTTCTTGACCGTGCTTTGTTCCTCTTCCGATGGACCAGGACCAATGGACAGTTTCGTTTGAAGTTGTCAGACCCTTCTCGTCAAACACCCAAACTCCTTGGATCCCCATGGTTCTACAGTTGCTTGTAGTTCCCCCAACGCCATAGCAATACCTTGTAGCCCAGGGCCACGCTGAATTCCTCGCCACGTTTCAAAAACGAGATGATCATAATTTGAATGAGTTTGCCAGCCATTTTCATACCTGAACTGCTTCTTGGCCCTTGGCAGTGTTACTAACGTTTCTTTAATTTCCGCAACAACAAAGCAGTGGTCCGACTCCACCGAAGACAGATGCCTCACCCTAATATGTTGGAACTGTTGTCGGAAATTTTCATTTGGAAAGGATCGGTCCAACCAAGCTTTTACATTGTCCATTCTAGATTGACGGTTATCCCATGTATAAGCCATACCTGACAAACCCAGGTCCTGGAAGGAAATATCATTTGTAACCTCTCTGAAAGCTCGCATTTGTCGCTCCGGACGAGCAGCCCGACTAGTATGCTCATTTGAGTATAGAGTCTCGTTGAAATCCCCCATGCACAACCATGCACCATGTGGAATAGAATGGAGCGAACGCAAAAAAACGCCAATTTTGATGCCTATCTTCAGCACACGGTGCTCCATAGAAACCCGTGAATCCCCAAGGTGGAGAATTCAGCAGTTTATTACTAACCAAAATATTGATATGACGTTGACTATAATTTTTGAGTTCAACAGACACATCTCGGGACCAAAAATAGACCAATGCCGCCACTAAGGCCGGCACTGTCTACTGCAAAACAAGCAGCAAAGCCTAAATTACTCTGCAAATCCTCTCCTCTTTTAGCTCTTATTTTCGTTTCCATTACAAAGAGAAGTGAGGGTCCTTCCAACTTCACAATACTGCGAAGCTCCCGAACTGCCTCGGGGTTCCCAAGCCCCCGGCAGTTCCAGCTGATGCAACTCATTAAGACTGGCAGGACTGCGACGCGGTCCCTGCCGAGTTATCCAGTGTAGGTTTCTTCTTCTTTGGTTCTCTAGCAAGTTCCTCACCCTCATCATGGCTTGTTGATGTTGTATCAGTTCTGGCATGAAGCTTACCATCAACACCAGCTTCGGCTCCACCATCAGTAAGCAGCAGTGTTGTCTTAACCACAGGCTTGTATACTTGGGTCGGCGCCTCTTTGCGTTTCTGCTGCTGTTTGTTCTTGATTGGGGAATTCACCTCCTCACCAGTATCTCTTTTGGTACTGGAGTTCTTTGTCGCCTGTTTACTGCTAGCACCCGATTGTTCTCTAGAATTCTCCGACGACGTTGGCTTTCTATAATCCTCCGGTGCGCGAAGCTTAGATCCAAAAGGGAGCTCTCCCTTGTCATCTCGTGACCCCGTCATTGGGCAATAAGGATCCGAGTGCCCGAGCCTGCCACAGAAAAAACAAAAGTATGGAACCTGTTCATATTGAATATCATACATGTCCACTTTCTTCCTCCTAGTAGAATCAATGAGAATCCACCTCCTCAAAGGCTTCTCAACTTCAATTGTGATCCTGGCTCGCATGAAACCACCAGTTTGATCAAAACTAATAGACTGAGCATTTTTGTCCATCCGCTTTGCAACTGGCGCCCACCAAGATTCATCCCTTAAATTGTAGGGTAAATTCACAACCCTAGCGCAGATTTGGAGCCTGTCAAACTTGACTCCATCCGGTCTCATGCAGTCATCGAACTCAACAAGAACCACTGTATTCTTTTTTATGTGCCATGGTGATCCACCCCACACGCGATCTCGATCACGCTGGGGTTCAAACTCGGCCACAAACATGTTAAATCCAACAGATCTGAATTTCAGTCCCCATGGTTTACCCCACGCCGGCCGCAAGGCATTGGTGATGGTCTGCATATGGAACTGGTTGCGATGAAGAATTTTACCAGCCAATAGCCACCTTGGCGGTGCTCCCTCGACGTGATCATCGAGTACCAGAGGAGTCACCACTTCTTCTGATAT
>NC_041392.1:714687721-714691899 GCF_002162155.2 Triticum dicoccoides
GCAGCGTTGGGGGCAGCCATCTTGCAGGGGACAGAACCTCAACCCCGTCGACGAATCTCCGGGCGAAGACAAGTTCCACGGTCAAAACCCTAATCGCCACTAGCACCGCCAGAGGCTTTAGGGTTTTGGGGGAAAAACCGAGACTTTCATTATGTTCTCTTCCTTCTAAGCATCTATGTAAGCATCTATCATTGAAAATGCCCTGAAGAGTACAGTGGTATTCTCAGTCTAATAAGGTCAAAGTCCTAAACTCACTGGCGCTCGTATTTTTTAGATTTATTTCATTTCAGACAATGTGTGTTCAGTGGGAGATATGTTCCCATCGACTACAAGTACATCTATGACAACTTTATCAATTTTAAAATTATGTTCGGGCTTAGTCTCACGGGGATGCTCATAGGATTGGCGGGCGGGCATACGTTGATACCGGTGAGTGTATGTGTATATGTAAAAGCATCTGCGTTTGTGTTAGCGGTCTCATCTGCATATAAACCCAATCAAGCATGAAATACGTTTCTCCTCAATGAAAACAACGATTGTAAAACCACTGCGAACAACAAAGAAGACAAGATCTACGAAGGCCCCCTTTCTTTCCCGTCCCAACTCGACTCCTCGCCGTCCACCGCTACCGACCGCGCCGTCGCCTGGCCTGAACCCCCGCCGCCCCTCTCCAGTTTCGGCCCGACGGCGGAGCGGTGAGCCCCAGGTCAACATCGTCGCCTAGGACCCCTTTCTCTCCCGTCGCCCAAGCCCGTAGTTCCCCGTTCCTGAAAAGCTCCATCTCAACTGGGGACACATTCTTCCGAATTTGTTTTAACCCATCTTCTATAATTTGTTTTGGTGCACTCTTGTTTTTTTTCTCTTTACAGCATATCGTGCTCTTGTCATAATATCACATTGTTACCAGATGACGCCTAAGAAAGCCAGCATGCATTGCAATGCCTTGTGGTATCTACAATATTTTTGATATATCGTTATCATAAAGATGTGTGTCCATGGCTTCAGCAGGGATGGGCTTGTGCATTGCTATTCTTGGCATTGTGCTGAGTGAGTGGCGTAGCATTTATTTGAGCTAATGAAGTTTCCACACGATAAACTGGCTGGTTAGTCAGAGGAACATGCTAAACCACTACCGGAATCGCACCCTATGCCAGGGCCGTCGGCATAGCCCTGAATGGCCGTCGGGACAGGCCTATGCCGACGGCCCCCATCGGCATAGGGCCGTCGGCAACATATCCGTCGGCGTAGCCAGGAATGCCGTCGGCATAGAAAGGCCGTCGGCATATGCCCTATCCCGACGGTGTCCGTACATCTATGCCGACGGCCCCGGCCGTCGGCAACGTTATCGCCTAACGGCGGCCGCCGTCAAGTGCTGACCAACGCTTGCTCGTCACGTGGCACGTCTATGCCGACGGTCTAGCCGTCGGCATAGTTTGAAACTAAGCCGACGGCTAGGCCGTCGGCATAGACGTGCCATGTGGCGAGCAGGCGTCACCCCTGGGGCGGGTCTATGCCGACGGCCTAGCTGTCGGCTTATGTTGAAACTATGCCGACGGCCAGACCGTCGGCATAGACCTGCCACGTGGCAGCCTGGGAGCTCCTGGAGCAGGCCTATGCCGACGGCCTAGCCGTCGGCTTAGTTTGAAACTATGCCGACGGCTAGGCCGTCGGCATAGGCCTGCCACTGGGAGCCACTGGGAGCTCACAGCAGCTCTATGCCGATGGCCTTGCCGTCGGCATAGTTTCTGTCTGTTTTTTTTTCTTTTTTCTGTTTTGTTTCAGCTCAATTCATTTGAATATATACAACACACAACAAATATATGCATCACATAACAGCTGGCCCAGCAGCATCACACAACAAATTCATCATCACACATCATAAGAAGCATCGCAAAGCATAAACATATAAGTATCATCACCACCAAGCATAAGAATCTCACAAACAACAATAAGAAACATCACAAGCATATAAGTATCATCACCACCAAGACCGCCACAATGTGACCCAAAGGCTTAAGCGCCAGGACGTCGAGCACCACGGAGGTCGTCACCGCCAAGACCGTCGAAGCCCAGGTCGTCACTGCTAGCGGCAGCGCTACCGCCAAGACCGCCTCCTCCTCCGCCTCCGTGGATCGGAGTGGTCAGGCTCCGTGTCTCCGGAGTGCTGCGAAGACCACCGCCAACGGTAGATCCACCTGTTCCCTGCATGTTGAAAAGACATATGCACGGGATCTATGACTGTGTTGAAAGGCATGACATGCTTTGGGTGAATAGATTGGGGATGAACTAACCGGCGAGGGGCCAGTGTTCTGTGCCACAAACTCCTCAAAGCTCATCAGCACTGGTTGTGTTGGAGGGCATTATGTTGTAGGGAACTGAGGACACCTGCCGGCCGCCATATCCTGAAAAGCCTGCTGCATCTGGCTATCCCTCTGCACTTGGTGTTCATAAAGCCTCTGATGCCACGCCATGATCTCCTGGCGTGTGTACTCCATGTAGGCCTACGGTATGACATGATGGAACTCATAAAACTACTAAATGCGGAAAATGAAGTGAGAAATGAAGATAAGAGGGAAAATACTTACAGATTGTTGCTCCTGAAAGAGCGACTGTGTACTAGTCACTGGCTGGCTCGTGCGCTGGCTCAGGCTCGGGTCGATCCGACGAAGCTGTGTATAGGAGATACTAGGAGTGATCACATCATCGAGAACCGCGTCCCGACCGTGCTCCTTGGGCCCCATCCTCACCACCGCCATGTCGTCCAGAGGCACCGCAATGGGGTCAGGTGTGTCCGCGCCGCAATGGGGTCAGGTGTGTCAGGATGTAACTCCAGATACGCTTCGGTGTAGGCCTTCTTCCTCCCTACGGTCTTCTTGCCGTAGTACTTGGGCTCGCCAGGCTTGGGGTCCTTCCGCGTATGGGCGATCTCCCACGCCTGCATGTGTGAGAGCGGCCGCTTCAGTTTCTCCTCCTGCACCACCAAACAGAGGTTAGTCATACATAAGAAAGTGATGGTAAATAGAAGAAGAAGAATGTTTAATGGGGTTAGTCATACATTAACTGCCTTGTGGAGATAGTGGTTTCGGTTTCCCTGAGCATGTACTCCCTCCGTCCCTCGGTTAGCCTTATTTTTGATTCTCATAGCCGCCCAGGCTCCAGCCTCATCACACCAAAGATCCACCAATGCCGTCCAGGACTCTTCTTTTCCATAACACCAATTTGGACACACCTACATAATAAAAGCATAATGGCATGTAGGTGTGTCCAAATTGGTGTTATGGAAGCATAAAGCATAAAGCATAATGTACCACAAGGTAATGAAAGCATAATGAAAGCATAATATATGAAAGCATAATGAAAAATCTTCTATACTTGCCGCCAAGAACTCGGGCCTCTCCAAGGTAATGCCCATCCTCCGCGCTTCTTCCTTGGTCATCTTCACACCAAGATAGTCGTGGTAGTATGTGGAGATGGCCACATAGCGCACCTCGTACTGCATCTGGCGGGCCTTCTTCTTGCATTGGCGCAGCACGATCTGGTCCGCTCTAGCCCTGTGCTCCGGAAGAACTCGATAGAATTTCTACAATCATGCATGAAACAAGAATGGGAGAAGCCATGAGTTAAATCATTCATGAAATTAGAATGGACTTGTGCTTCTGAAGAGAACTCACCCAGAAAGTAGTGATCACGGCCTTGGCATGGGTCTCATGGTCCGCGTGGCGGGCCGCTTCCCAATGGTCCCAGCTCGTGGCCAAAACCCGACGGTCCGGCTGCCTGACTGGATCAGGACAGTACAACCCCGGCCAATATAACTTCAGCAAGACGGTGATGAGGCCGTTGGGAATACGGACCCCTTTAGAATATATCCAGTTGCTGCAAAAGAATGAACTATTAGCATGTGACAAGAAACATAAATAACAACCGGAATAAGCATGTGACAAGCAACATAATGAACCACTTACTCTTTTCCCGTGGGCTCAATGAGCCACTTCTGCTCCTCAGTAGCAGGAACCTGCTTTGGTAGCTTTGCGTTGCCACGCAGCCACCCCTTCGTGTCAACCCCCTTCCCGTCACCACCATCATCCCCGCCACCACCCTCCTCCTCGCCTGCCTCCCCCTCCCCAACCTCCTCCCCAACCTCCTCCTCCTCCTCCTCCTCCTCCTCTCCTCCTCGCCTG
>NC_041392.1:714692236-714692887 GCF_002162155.2 Triticum dicoccoides
CCTCCCCAACCTCCTCCCCAACCTCCTCCTCCTCCTCCTCGCCTGCCTCCTCCTCCACCTCCTCCTCCTCCTCCTCCTCCTCCTCCCTAGAGTGTACCTCACTAGAGGAGGGTACCTCACTAGAGGAGGGCCTCGAAGACAACACCCCTAAGTCGGTAAGGGTGCGTTGTTTCTGGCCGCGACCCCCTGTAGTGGCTCTCCCCCCAGCACCTCGTCCTCTAGAGGCTCTCCCCCCGCCCCTCCTCCTCTAGGGGCACCTCTCCCTCGACCTCCCTGTGAGGAGTCATCGTCAAGTAGCCGAGGGGGAGGATTACGTGCTCGACCACTCCGACTAGGCAGGCCGACGACCTTGCGTAGGAAACCCACGCCGTCGGCCTTCCCCTTGCCCATGTTCCACGAACCTGCATTGAAAAGAGAAAAAGCAATTAGTAAATTAATAAAATGAAGGAAAAGGCATGATAATAAACACATTAATAAAAATGCATAAAAAGGCATATTCCTAAACTATAGAAAAAAATACTTGAAACGTACATCTGCTAGAACCCATATGAATCATCACTGTTGTAACCTCTTTCTCGGTCCGTCTCATCATCACTATCAATCATATCATCTTCGTTGTCCGATGGAGGTGGAGGCTCTTCCTCGTCGTCA
>NC_041392.1:714692897-714698090 GCF_002162155.2 Triticum dicoccoides
ACTAGAGGAGGGTACCTCACTAGAGGAGGGCCTCGAAGACAACACCCCTAAGTCGGTAAGGGTGCGCTCTTTCTGGCCGCGACCCCCTGTAGTGGCTCTCCCCCCAGCACCTCGTCCTCTAGAGGCTCTCCCCCCGCCCCCTCCTCCTCTAGGGGCACCTCACCCTCGACCTCCCTGTGAGGAGTCATCGTCAAGTAGTCGAGGGGGAGGATTACGTGCTCGACCACTCCGACTAGGCAGGCCGACGACCTTGCGTAGGAAACCCACGCCGTCGGCCTTCCCCTTGCCCATGTTCCACGAACCTGCATTGAAAAGAGAAAAAGCAATTAGTAAATTAATGAAATGAAGGAAAAGGCATGATAATAAACACATTAATAAAAATGCATAAAAAGGTATATTCCTAAACTATAGAAAAAAATACTTGAAACGTACATCTGCTAGAACCCATATGAATCATCACTGTTGTAACCTCTTTCTCGGTCTGTCTCATCATCACTATCAATCATATCATCTTCGTTGTCTGACGGAGGTGGAGGCTCTTCCTCATCGTCAGCGTCTTCGTTTAACTTTTCTAGCATAAGTATGTCATTTTCATTGACAATGGTCTCACCATCATTCCGTGCATCGTCGATGTTTGGGTCCACATCATCATCACCCAATGGTCTAGCGTCATCGTTTCTAACCACATCATCATCATCATCATCAGGTTTCTCTTGATAGAACACTCCCTCGTATGTCATGGGGTTAATGTTGTAGTAATCGTCTTCATTCGGGTCTGGTAGCTTACCATGTGGCGACACCTTGAACACAACTTCCCAACCCTTTAGATACACTTTCTGGCATGGGTAAGGCAGATAATATACTTGTGTAGCTTGGGTAGCCGCAATGAAGAGATCGGCTCCGGCATAGACAGTTGATGGTTTAACTTCGACCAAACCAATGGAAGGCATATGTTTTACCCCCTCCCGCGGATCGAACCATCGGCATTTGAACACAGGCAGACTTAGGGTCTCACGCCCCTGGCGGAATTTAACCTCGTATATATTTTGTACCCTTCCGTAGTAGTCTACTGAATTTTGACCGGGGGTGTACACTCCAGTATTTATAGTTTTGGGATCGGGGCGGCTGTTTTGGTGCTCCTCTGTATGGAAGCGATACCCATTCACATCATACTTTTTACATGTCATGACGGCAGGGTCAAAACCCATGGAAACCCATCTCAATTCATCATCCAGAGATATGTTCGGATCTTTTCCCTACAAGTATAATGGAAATTGTTGCGTGCATTAGTTCGGTTAACTAATAAATGTTGAAGTAGGTATTTAATAGGGGAGTGTGGAAAATTACTTTGTCCATGAACCAAGCAACAAAATTTTTACGTCCAGGGTTTCCATGACGGAGAAGAGTAAGTGCCTCCGCCTCAGTAGGAGGATTCACTCCCGTCCATTCCTCTTGAACGAAATCACTAAAAAAAGATAAGCGGTGTTAGACCGGGACTAAGTGAACATGAAACATGATGATGTGGAAGACATAAAGGAATGGTGTAGTGGTATTACCTCATCCACACTTCCTCAATTTCCTTGATGTTGTGCAAGATATAGAACATGAGGTCCTCCCACTCTTGTCGTGGCATGTTATAAGATTTCGAGGCCCCAGCCCTCCCACCTTGCGCGTTGAATAGATCGAGTCTGGGTTGATACTTGGGCTCTTCTATATTGTATCGAGGCACCTTGTTATGCAGATGGGGAACATGGTCTGGATAGTATGATGTCCTGAGGTCTGACACCTCCTCTAGGATAACTGCCTCAGCTATGGAAGCTTCAATCTTAGCTTTGTTTCCACATTTCCGTTGGAGATGCTTGTTCTGCCTCTCAGGGCCGTACTGCCAGCGATTTTGCACAGGGCCCCCCAACAATACCTCGTTCGTGAGGTGCAGAATGAGATGTGTCATCGGAGTAAAGAAGCCTGGCGGAAAGATCTTCTCTAGCTTGACTATCAACTCCGGTGCCTTCTTATGCAATTTTTCAATCACCTCTTTACTTACTTCTTTAGCACAGAGCGTGCGGAAGAAATGGCTAAGCTCGGCAAGCACTCACCAGACATGCTCGGGGGCATAGCCTCGAACCATCACCGGCATTATCTGCTCAATCCATACATGGTAGTCATGACTCTTTAGGCCGGTCACTTTGCCCGTTGAAAGATTGACTCCCTTACTTATATTCGATGCATAACCATCGGTGAACTTCAAAATTTGTTTCAGCCAGATAAGTACTTCTTTTTTTTCTGGCGGTTTAAGGACAAAGTCAGCATCTGGCTTGAACCAGTTTTTTCGACCGCCTGTGGGAGGCTTCATGTTCAGGCGTGGTCTATCACAAATTCTCTGTTGATCGGATCTAGCTTTTATGTTATCCTTCGTCTTATCAGGAATGTTGAGGATCGTGTGGAAAAGGGACTCTGCCACATTCTTTTCGGTGTGCATCACATCAATATTGTAAGGAAGTTTGAGGTCCTTGAAATAGGGAAGCTGCGAGAAGGGGGTAATGTGCGTCCAGTTGTGCGTCTCACCATATCCCTCGAAGCCTTTGGCTTTGCCTTTGCCTTTGCCTTTGACTTTAGGCTTGAGAGCTTTTAGCTGAGCAAGAACATCTGCCCCCGAAAATGTTGGAATCTCGGTTACTTCATGAACAACCCGGCCTTTCGTGAAGTTCTTCTTGTCTTTCCTGTCTGGATGGTCTGGAGGGAGGAACTGTCGATGCAGGTCAAAGGCTACGTACTTGCCACCCTTACTCAGCCAAATCATTCGCAGAGCCTGCATGCACACTGGGCATGGCATCTTACCACTTGTACACCATCCGCAGAATAGAGCATAGCCGGGAAAGTCATGCATGCAATAGTGCAACCAAACTTTCATCAAGAAATTTCTCTGCAGATCCCGGTCGTATGTCAACCTCGGAAAGTACCAAGAATAGTGCAAAGCATCCACAAGCGGCTGCATAAACACACCCAATTGCTTCCCCGGGTAGTCAGGCCCCGGAATGATGAGCGACAAGAACATGGTCTTCCGTTGCATTAGGGCACCGGGAGGAAGGTTGAGCGGAATTACAAACACAGGCCAGCAGCTGTATGGATTGGACGACATACCATATGGATTCAACCCATCACCTGATATGGCTATTCTGACATTCCCAGCCTCGGCTGCTTCCTCGGGGTATTCTTCATCGAATGACTTCCATGCTTCCCCTCCCGATGGATGTATGATTTTTTTGGATTGTACCTTATACCTTCCTTGTGCCACTTCATCATTTTGGCAGACTCCTTCATGATGAAAAGGCGCTGCAGTCTTTTTATAAAATCAAGATACCGAAGAACCTTAACAGGGATGGTTAGCTGCTTTTTCTCACCATCCTCACCGACCACCTCAATGTACTGAGACGAACCGCACTTCCTACAGTACTTGTCATCCGCATACTCGTGCCTAAACAAAAGGCAATTCTTCGGGCAAACATCTATTTTCTCATAATCCATAGAGAGTGCCTTCATGATTTTCTTTGTATCGTACATGCTTTTCGGCAGTTCATGACCCTCAGGGAGGCTGTTAGCCCATACTCCTAGGAATGCTTCAAAGCATTTCTGGCTACAGCCGTACTCGGCCTTCACTGCAATCAGTTGCGAGATGGCATCCAGCTGAGATATTTTCGCACCCGCATAAAGAGGTTTCTTCGATGAGGCCAAGACCTCCAAGAAGGCCTTTGCGGTTGCCTCCGGCTCCTCCGGTTCATTCTCTGAAGGTGTCGCATTTGCCGTTTCTGCAACAATGACATCATCTAGCATGTCCCTGACCCCGTCGTCCTCATATCCATCGATGCGTTGTCGCATCACCTCCTCTATACCACGGTCCTGCTCGGCTATGTTTATCGGCGGCATGTCAAAGTTTGGCATATATCCGTGTGTGCGAAGGTGCTCACTCATGTTCGTCTGATTTCTACGTGACGTCTGGCACATCTCGCACAGGGGCATGGTGGGATAATTCTCATTGGACGACAGAATATCTCCTTCAAATACACATCGGTTTTCGTGATCCACTCTGATGTTACTCGATTCCGACGGATAAAACCACTGTACATCCACTGATTATCTGACATCCTCTGCTTTTTTGCAAGCCACACAACATAATTAAGGATTCACTTAAATTAATCACATCAAATTTTTAGTTTCTACCGCGTTGAATCCACCTACATCTTTAATAGGTAAAGATGGGTCCTAATCCCACCCGAGGATGTGTAGATTGAGTACGTTCTCCATTCTACCCCGTTCTGAGACAAAATTTCGGCAGCACCTCCCCGCTGTTCTCCAGATACACGTCTCGGCAAATAGCCGAGAGAATGTGCTTCGGAGAACAATGGGGAGGCGCCACCGAAATCATGTCTCAGAACGGGGTAGAACATGGAGAACATACCCAATCTACACATCCTTGGGCTGTCCATGGAAAACGCTGGACAATCCGAAAGAGCCGCGGTGATAAATATGCAATTGAATGCATATTTATCGATGCAACCCTTTCAGACGGGAGACGCCTAGGTTACGCCACTTGACTTGAGAATGAAATCTAGTGACATTATTCGTAGCTCACCCTCGGCTGTAGAGGAAGTAGTTGAATAGTGGAGGGACAATCGGGGTCCAACAGCTCCTACGACGATCACTCCACCGAGATGGAACACCACAGAACCTGCACCGTGACAAAATTTAAGAACATCGCCGTCATCATCTATCATCATGTAACAATCATCGAAGCATAAAAAAATAATCATCATCATCATTTATCATGATCCAACAATCATCATCATTTATCATCTCTTTCGCAAAAATTGGAAATCTGTCATCATCATCATCTAAAAATTATCAAGGCATAAAAAAGTATTATCATCTATCATCAACATCATCATCTATCATCATTAACATCATAATCTATCATCATCAACATCATCATCTATCATCTATTTTTTTTGCATTTCTTGCGTTTCTCACATTTCTAACTATCATCAAATCATCTATCATCTAACTATCATCATAAATAATGCATGCATTCATCCATATAACCATATATCATCATACATAATGCATCCATCCATCTATCATCTAACTAAATTAAAAAAATTGCTTCAAAGAGGGGGGGAAGGAGCTCACCGTGGGGGA
>NC_041392.1:714698269-714699318 GCF_002162155.2 Triticum dicoccoides
GGCGGAGGGGAGCTCGGGCTCGGGCTAGGTCGGCTGAAGCAGCGGCAGAGGAGGGCCGGTGCAGCCTAGCCGCCGGCCGGAGCGACGGTCGGGCGGCGTTGAGGGAGGAGTGGGCTCGGGGAGGTTCGGCCGAACCGAGCTCGACGAGGGCGCGGGCGAGGGGTGGCCGGGGAGGATTCCACGCGCCCCACCGCGGCAAGGGAAGGGCAGCGGCGGCGCGACCCGAGACGACGAGGCCGGGGCGGAACACGGGTGGGGCGGCTGCGACGAGTGGCGAGGGAAAGGCGGCGGTGGCCCAGAGCGCGGGTGGGGCGGCGGCGGAGCAGGGCGAGGGAAGGGCGGCGGCAGCGACTGGAGAGGAAGGGCAGCGGCGGGCGGAGCAGAGGATCCGGCGGCGGCGCAGGTGTGGGTCGGGAGGAAGGGCGCGGGGGAGATGGGGAATGGGTGGTCGGGGCGAACCGCAGCGGATAAGGTCAACCTATGCCGACGGCTTGGCCGTCGGCATAGGCCTGGCCCTTTTCCACGTCATCGATCCGTGGTCGTGCGCGCTGCTATGCCGACGGCTAAGCCGTCGGCATAGATACTTTGCATTTTTTTATTTTTTTATTACGACATATGTGTGACTCTCAGCACAATGTAAAAAAAAGTCTCACCTCGCCCAAAAATAGTCTGAAGGTTTCACCGTCATAGTCCACTTTCCATGATGGATGCCATTTTCCACCTCCGAGACATGGCAGCGGCGACGCCCGTGAGGGGGGCACACCCCGGAGTCGCGTGTCAGGTGCCTGAGCGTGCCACCATGCTTCCACAAGTGTAGTAGGGCCCTACGCAACACGTGATGGCATTGCAACCCCCTCCAGTACCCCGTCCCGTCTAACCCTGACATAGACGACCGCCGGATCTAGCTCTTTGACTTGTGCCGGACTGGGTCTGACCGGTGGACCTTTTCACCTGATTTTCGTAGCCCACGCCCCGGAGACGCGTCCCGCCTCTTCGGACATGCCACCACACCACCCTGCATGTATGAGGGTCCGGTGCGACACTCCGGT
>NC_041392.1:714699549-714714292 GCF_002162155.2 Triticum dicoccoides
GCCTAACCCTGTAGCATTTGACCACGGGATCTACCCCTTTGACTTTGCATGGATGGGCTTTGACCAGTGGACCTCCCCACCCGGTTGTGTTAGGTCAGCCCATAGGAACACTTTGGAGCAACATCCGGGCCAGACCCACAGCAAGATCCCCTCCGTGTAGACCCCACGCGTCCGTTTCCCCCCTCCAAGTGCCGGCGGCAGCGCCGTCCGTGAGGGGTGCACACCCCGGACACGCGTGCCGGGCGTTTGCAACCGCCACAACACTTCCAGACTTGTGAAAGGCCGCCGGCGCAAGATTTGGCGGCATGCTAGCCCCCGGAGGCCGCCGGCCACAGCCGTAGACGCGCGAAGGGCAATCCGCGTAGAGGGAATTTTTTGGATACTTCTCCATCACCAAAAATTATGAAAAAATACCATCGTTCCTATAGCACATGTGCCCATGTCGTGCAAAAAAACTCATGATTTTATCGCGCTCCGAGTATTTAGTAATATTGACGCTGCATCGTTACCGCAGAACGTCTACTACCGTGTCATCGCCATCCGTGAGGGGGGCCACGCCCCGGAGACGCGTCCCGCCTCTTCGGACATGCCACCACACCACCCCGCATGTATGAGGGCCCGGTGCGACGCTCCGGTGGCATTGCTACCCCCCAGTGCCCCCGTCCCGCCTAACCCTGTAGCGTTTGACCACGGGATCTACCCCTTTGACTTTGCACGGACGGGCTTTGACCAGTGGACCTCCCCACCCGGTTGTGTTAGGTCAGCCCATAGGAACACTTTGGAGCAACATCCGGGCCAGACCCACAGCAAGATCCCCTCCGTGTAGACCCCATGCGTCCGTTTCCCCCGTCCAGGTGCCGGCGGCAGCGCCGTCCGTGAGGGGGCACACCCCGGACACGCGTGCCGGGCGTTTGCAACCGCCACAACACTTCCAGACTTGTGAGAGGACGTCGGCGCAAAATTTGGCGGGATGCTAGCCCCCGGAGGCCGCCGGCCACAGCCGTAGACGCGCGAAGGGCAATCCGCGTAGAGGCAATTTTTCGGATACTTCTCCATCACCAAAAATTATGAAAAAATACCATCGTCCTATAGCACATGTGCCCACGTCGTGCAAAAAAACTCATGATTTTATCGCGCTCCGAGTATTTAGTAATATTGACGCCGCATCGTTACCGCAGAACGTCTACTACCGTGTCATCGCCGTCCGTGAGGGGGGCCACGCCCCGGAGACGCGTCGCGCCTCTTCGGACATGCCACCACACCACCCCGCATGTATGAGGGCCCGGTGTGACGCTCCGGTGGCATTGCTACCCCCAGTGCCCCCGTCCCGCCTAACCCTATAGCATTTGACCACGGGATCTACCCCTTTGACTTTGCACGAACGGGCTTTAACCAGTGGACCTCCCCACCCGGTTGTGTTAGGTCAGCCCATAGGAACACTTTGGAGCAACATCCGGGCCAGACCCACAGCAAGATCCCCTCCGTGTAGACCCCACGCGTCCGTTTCCCCCCTCCAGGTGCCGGCGACAGCGCCGTCCGTGAGGGGGGCACACCCCGGACACGCGTGCCGGGCGTTTGCAACTGCCACAACACTTCCAGACTTGTGAGAGGCCGCCGGCGCAAGATTTGGCGGCATGCTAGCCCCCGGAGGCCGCCGGCCACAGCCGTAGACGCGCGAAGGGCAATCCGCGTAGAGGGAATTTTTTGGATACTTCTCCATCACCAAAAATTATGAAAAAATACCATCATTCCTATAGCACATGTGCCCACGTCGTGCAAAAAACTCATGATTTTATCGCGCTTCGAGTATTTAGTAATATTGACACCGCATCGTTACCGCAGAACGTCTACTACCGTGTCATCGTCGTCCGTGAGGGGGGCCACGCCCCGGAGACGCGTCCCGCCTCTTCGGACATGCCACCACACCACCCCGCATGTATGAGGGCCCGGTGCGACGCTGCGGTGGCATTGCTACCCCCAGTGCACCCGTCCCGCCTAACCCTGTAGCGTTTGACCACGGGATCTACCCCTTTGACTTTGCACAGACGGGCTTTGACCAGTGGACCTCCCCACCCGGTTGTGTTAGGTCAGCCCATAGGAACACTCTGGAGCAACATCCGGGCCAGACCCACAGCAAGATCCCCTCCGTGTAGACCCCACGCGTCCGTTTCCCCCCTCCAGGTGCCGGCGGCAGCGCCGTCCGTGAGTGGGGCACACCCCGGACACGCGTGCCGGGCGTTTGCAACCGCCACAACACTTCCAGACTTGTGAGAGGCCGCCGGCGCAAGATTTGGCGGCATGCTAGCCCCCGGAGGCCGCCGGCCACAGCCGTAGACGCGCAAAGGGCAATCCGCGTAGAGGGAATTTTTCGGATACTTCTCCATCACCAAAAATTATGAAAAAATACCATCGTTCCTATAGCACATGTGCCCACGTCGTGCAAAAAAACTCATGATTTTATCGCGCTCCGAGTATTTAGTAATATTGACGCCGCATCGTTACCGCAGAACGTCTACTACCGTGTCATCGCCGTCCGTGAGGGGCGCCACGCCCCGGAGACGCATCCCGCCTCTTCGGACATGCCACCACACCACCCCGCATGTATGAGGGCCTGGGGCGACGCTCCGGTGGCATTGCAACCCCCAGTGCCCCCGTCCCGCCTAACCCTGTAGCGTTTGACCACGGGATCTACCCCTTTGACTTTGCACGGACGGGCTTTGACCAGTGGACCTCCCCACCCGGTTGTGTTAGATCAGCCCATAGGAACACTTTGGAGCAACATACGGGCCAGACCCACAGCAAGATCCCCTCCGTGTAGACCCCACGCGTCCGTTTCCCGCGTACAGGTGCCGGCGGCAGCGCCTCCGTGAGGGGGCACACCCCGGACACGCGTGTCGGGCGTTTGCAACCGCCACAACACTTCCAGACTTGTGAGAGGACGTCAGCGCAAAATTTGGCGGGATGCTAGCCCCCGGAGGCCGCCGGCCACAGCCGTAGACGCGCGAAGGGCAATCCGCGTAGAGGGAATTTTTCGGATACTTCTCCATCACCAAAAATTATGAAAAAATAGCATCGTTCCTATAGCACATGTGCCCACATCGTGCAAAAAAAAACTCATGATTTTATCGCGCTCCGAGTATTTAGTAATATTGACGCCGCATCGTTACCGCAGAACGTCTACTACCGTGTCATCGCCGTCCGTGAGAGGGGCCACGCCCCGGAGACGCGTCCCGCCTTTTCGGACATGCCACCACACCACCCCGCATGTATGAGGGCCCGGTGCGACGCTCCGGTGGCATTGCAACCCCCAGTGCCCCCGTCCCGCCTAACCCTGTAGCGTTTGACCACGGGATCTACCCCTTTGACTTTGCACGGACGGGCTTTGACCAGTGGACCTCCCCACCCGGTTGTGTTAGGTCAGCCCATAGGAACACTTTGGAGCAACATCCAGGCCAGACCCACAGCAAGATCCCCTCCGTGTAGACCCCACGCATCCGTTTCCCCCCTCCAGGTGCCGGCGGCAGCACCGTCCGTGAGGGAGGCACACCCCGGACACGCGTGCCGGGCGTTTGCAACCGCCACAACACTTCCAGACTTGTGAGAGGCCGCCGACGCAAGATTTGGCGGCATGCTAGCCCCCGGAGGCCGCCGGCCACAGCCGTAGACGCGCGAAGGGCAATCCGCGTAGAGGGAATTTTTCGGATACTTCTCCACCACCAAAAATTATGAAAAAAATACCATCGTTCCTATAGCACATGTGCCCACGTCGTGCAAAAAAACTCATGATTTTATCGTGCTCCGAGTATTTAGTAATATTGACGCCGCATCATTACCGCAAAACGTCTACTACCGTGTCATCGTCGTCCGTGAGGGGGGCCACGCCCCGGAGATGCGTCCCACCTCTTCGGACATGCCACCACACCACCCCGCATGTATGAGGGCCCGGTGCGACGCTGCGGTGGCATTGCTACCCCCCAGTGCCCCCGTCCCGCCTAACCCTGTAGCGTTTGACCACGAGATCTACCCCTTTGACTTTGCACGGACGGGCTTTGACCAGTGGACTTCCCCACCCGGTTGTGTTAGGTCAGCCCATAGGAACACTTTGGAGCAACATCCGGGCCAGACCCACAGCAAGATCCCCTCCGTGTAGACCCCACGCGTCCGTTTCCCCCCTTCAGGTGCCGGCGGCAGCGCCGTCCGTGAGGGGGGCACACCCCGGACACGCGTGCCGGGTGTTTGCAACCGCCACAACACTTCCAGACTTGTGAGAGGCCGCCGGCGCAAGATTTGGCGGCATGCTAGCCCCCGGAGGCCGCCGGCCACAGCCGTAGACGCGCGAAGGGCAATCCGCGTAAAGGGAATTTTTCGGATACTTCTCCATCACCAAAAATTATGAAAAAATACCATCGTTCCTATAGCACATGTGCCCACGTCGTGCAAAAGAAACTCATGATTTTATCACGCTCCGAGTATTTAGTAATATTGACGCCGCATCGTTACCGCAGAACGTCTACTACGGTGTCATCGCCGTCTGTGAGGGGGGCCACGCCCTGGAGACGCGTCCCGCCTCTTCGGACATGCCACCACACCACCCCGCATGTATGAGGGCCCGGTGCGACGCTGCGGTGGCATTGCTACCCCAGTGCCCCCGTCCCGCCTAACCCTGTAGCGTTTGACCACGGGATCTACCCCTTTGACTTTGCACGAACGGGCTATGACCAGTGGACCTCCCCACCCGGTTGTGTTAGGTCAGCCCATAGGAACACTTTGGAGCAACATCCGGGCCAGACCCACAGCAAGATCCCCTCCGTGTAGACCCCACGCGTCCGTTTCCCCCCTCCAGGTGCCGGCGGCAGCGCCGTCCGTGAGGGGGGCACACCCCAGACACGCGTGCCGGGCGTTTGCAACCGCCACAACACTTCCAGACTTGTGAGAGGCCGCCGGCGCAAAATTTGGCGGCATGCTAGCCCCCGGAGGCCGCCGGACACAGCCGTAGACGCGCGAAGGGCAATCCGCGTAGAGGGAATTTTTCGGATACTTCTCCATCACCAAAAATTATGAAAAAATACCATCGTTCCTATAGCACATGTGCCCACGTCGTGCAAAAAAACTCATGATTTTATCGCGCTCCGAGTATTTAGTAATATTGACGTCGCATCGTTACCGCAGAACGTCTACTACCGTGTCATCGCCGTCCATGAGGGGGGCCACGCCTCGGAGACGCGTCCCGCCTCTTCGGACATGCCACCACACCACCACGCATGTATGAGGTCCCGGTGTGACACTCCGGTGGCATTGCAACCCCCCAGTGCCTCCGTCCCGCCTAACCCTATAGCATTTGACCACGGGATCTACCCCTTTGACTTTGCACGAACGGGCTTTGACCAGTGGACCTCCCCACCCGGTTGTGTTAGGTCAGCCCATAGGAACACTTTGGAGCAACATCCGGGCCAGACCCACAGCAAGATCCCCTCCGTGTAGACCCCACGCGTCCGTTTCCCCTCTCCAGGTGCCGGCGGCAGCGTCGTCCGTGAGGGGGCACACCCCGGACACGTGTGCCATGCGTTTGCAACCGCCACAACACTTCCAGACTTGTGAGAGGCCGCCGGCGCAAGATTTGGCGGCATGCTAGCCCTCGGAGGCCGGCGGCCACAGCCGTAGACGCGCGAAGGGCAATCCGCGTAGAGGGAATTTTTTGGATACTTCTCCATCACCAAAAATTATGAAAAAATACCATCGTTCCTATAGCACATGTGCCACGTCGTGCAAAAGAACTCATGATTTTATCGCGCTCCGAGTATTTAGTAATATTGACGCCGCATCGTTACCGCAGAACGTCTACTACCGTGTCATCGCCGTCCGTGAGGGGGGCCTCGCCCCGGAGACGCGTCCCGCCTCTTCGGACAAGCCACCACACCACCCCGCATATATGAGGGCCCGGTGCGACGCTCCGGTGGCATTGCAACCCCCCAGTGCCCCCGTCCCGCCTAACCCTGTAGCGTTTGACCACGGGATCTACCCCTTTGACTTTGCACGGACGGGCTTTGACCAGTGGACCTCCCCACCCGGTTGTGTTAGCTCAGCCCATAGGAACAGTTTTGAGCAACATCCGGGCCAGACCCACAGCAAGATCCCCTCCGTGTTGACCCCACGCGTCCGTTTCCCCCCTCCAGGTGCCGGCGGCAGCGCCGTCCGTGAGGGGGGCACACCCCGGACACGCGTGCCATGCGTTTGCAACCGCCACAACACTTGCAGACTTGTGAGAGGCCGCCGGCGCAAGATTTGGCGGCATGCTAGCCCCCGGAGGCCTCCGGACACAGCCGTAGACGCGCGAAGGGCAATCCGCGTAGAGGGAATATTTCGGATACTTCTCCATCACCAAAAATTATGAAAAAATACCATCGTTCCTATAGCACATGTGCCCACGTCGTGCAAAAAAACTCATGATTTTATCGCGCTCCGAGTATTTAGTAATATTGACGCCGCATCGTTACCGCAGAACGTCTACTACCGTATCATCGCCATCCGTGAGGGGGGCCACGCCCCGGAGACGCGTCCCGCCTCTTCGGACATGCCACCACACCACCCCGCATGTATGAGGGCCCGGTGCGATGCTCCGGTGGCATTGCTACCCCCAGTGCCCCCGTCCCGCCTAACCCTGTAGCGTTTGACCACGGGATCTACCCCTTTGACTTTGCACGGACGGGCTTTGACCAGTGGACCTCCCCACCCGGTTGTGTTAGGTCAGCCCATAGGAACACTTTGGAGAACCATCCGGGCCAGACCCACAGCAAGATCCCCTCCGTGTAGACCCCATGCGTCCGTTTCCCCCGTCCAGGAGCCGGCGGCAGCGCCGTCCGTGAGGGGGCACACCCCGGACACGCGTGCCGGGCGTTTGCAACCGCCACAACACTTCCAGACTTGTGAGAGGACGTCGGCGCAAAATTTGGCGGGAGGCTAGCCCCCGGAGGCCGCCGGCCACAGCCGTAGACGCGCGAAGGGCAATCCGCGTAGAGGCAATTTTTCGGATACTTCTCCATCACCAAAAATTATGAAAAAATACCATCGTCCTATAGCACATGTGCCCACGTCGTGCAAAAAAACTCATGATTTTATCGCGCTCCGAGTATTTAGTAATATTGACGCCGCATCGTTACCGCAGAACGTCTACTACCGTGTCATCGCCGTCCGTGAGGGGGGCCACGCCCCGGAGACGCGTCGCGCCTCTTCGGACATGCCACCACACCACCCCGCATGTATGAGGGCCCGGTGTGACGCTCCGGTGGCATTGCTACCCCCAGTGCCCCCGTCCCGCCTAACCCTATAGCATTTGACCACGGGATCTACCCCTTTGACTTTGCACGAACGGGCTTTAACCAGTGGACCTCCCCACCCGGTTGTGTTAGGTCAGCCCATAGGAACACTTTGGAGCAACATCCGGGCCAGACCCACAGCAAGATCCCCTCCGTGTAGACCCCACGCGTCCGTTTCCCCCCTCCAGGTGCCGGCGACAGCGCCGTCCGTGAGGGGGGCACACCCCGGACACGCGTGCCGGGCGTTTGCAACCGCCACAACACTTCCAGACTTGTGAGAGGCCGCCGGCGCAAGATTTGGCGGCATGCTAGCCCCCGGAGGCCGCCGGCCAGAGCCGTAGACGCGCGAAGGGCAATCCGCGTAGAGGGAATTTTTTGGATACTTCTCCATCACCAAAAATTATGAAAAAATACCATCGTTCCTATAGCACATGTGCCCACGTCGTGCAAAAAACTCATGATTTTATCACGCTCCGAGTATTTAGTAATATTGACGCCGCATCGTTACCGCAGAACGTCTACTACCGTGTCATCGTCGTCCGTGAGGGGGGCCACGCCCCGGAGACGCGTCCCGCCTCTTCGGACATGCCACCCCACCACCCCGCATGTATGAGGGCCCGGTGCGACGCTGCGGTGGCATTGCTACCCCCAGTGCACCCGTCCCGCCTAACCCTGTAGCGTTTGACCACGGGATCTACCCCTTTGACTTTGCACGGACGGGCTTTGACCAGTGGACCTCCCCACCCGGTTGTGTTAGGTCAGCCCATAGGAACACTTTGGAGCAACATCCGGGCCAGACCCACAGCAAGATCCCCTCCGTGTAGACCCCACGCGTCCGTTTCCCCCCTCCAGGTGCCGGCGGCAGCGCCGTCCGTGAGGGGGGCACACCCCGGACACGCGTACCGGGCGTTTGCAACCGCCACAACACTTCCAGACTTGTGAGAGGCCGCCGGCGCAAGATTTGGCGGCATGCTAGCCCCCGGAGGCCGCCGGCCACAGCCGTAGACGCGCGAAGGGCAATCCGCGTAGAGGGAATTTTTCGGATACTTCTCCATCACCAAAAATTATGAAAAAATACCATCGTTCCTATAGCACATGTGCCCACGTCGTGCAAAAAAACTCATGATTTTATCGCGCTCCGAGTATTTAGTAATATTGACGCCGCATCGTTACCGCAGAACGTCTACTACCGTGTCATCGCCGTCCGTGAGGGGGGCCACGCCCCGGAGACGCATCCCGCCTCTTCGGACATGCCACCACACCACCCCGCATGTATGAGGGCCTGGGGCGACGCTCCGGTGGCATTGCAACCCCCAGTGCCCCCGTCCCGCCTAACCCTGTAGCGTTTGACCACGGGATCTACCCCTTTGACTTTGCACGGACGGGCTTTGACCAGTGGACCTCCCCACCCGGTTGTGTTAGGTCAGCCCATAGGAACACTTTGGAGCAACATACGGGCCAGACCCACAGCAAGATCCCCTCCGTGTAGACCCCACGCGTCCGTTTCCCGCGTCCAGGTGCCGGCGGCAGCGCCTCCGTGAGGGGGCACACCCCGGACACGCGTGCCACCGCCACAACACTTCCAGACTTGTGAGAGGACGTCAGCGCAAAATTTGGCGGGATGCTAGCCCCCGGAGGCCGCCGGCCACAGCCGTAGACGCGCGAAGGGCAATCCGCGTAGAGGGAATATTTCGGATACTTCTCCATCACCAAAAATTATGAAAAAATACCATCGTTCCTATAGCACATGTGCCCACATCGTGCAAAAAAAAACTCATGATTTTATCGCGCTCCGAGTATTTAGTAATATTGACGCCGCATCGTTACCGCAGAACGTCTACTACCGTGTCATCGCCGTCCGTGAGAGGGGCCACGCCCCGGAGACGCGTCCCGCCTTTTCGGACATGCCACCACACCACCCCGCATGTATGAGGGCCCGGTGCGACGCTCCGGTGGCATTGCAACCCCCAGTGCCTCCGTCCCGCCTAACCCTGTAGCGTTTGACCACGGGATCTACCCCTTTGACTTTGCACGGACGGGCTTTGACCAGTGGACCTCCCCACCCGGTTGTGTTAGGTCAGCCCATAGGAACACTTTGGAGCAACATCCGGGCCAGACCCACAGCAAGATCCCCTCCGTGTAGACCCCACGCATCCGTTTCCCCCCTCCAGGTACCGGCGGCAGCACCGTCCGCGAGGGAGGCACACCCCGGACACGCGTTCCGGGCGTTTGCAACCGCCACAACACTTCCAGACTTGTGAGAGGCCGCCGACGCAAGATTTGGCGGCATGCTAGCCCCCGGAGGCCGCCGGCCACAGCCGTAGACGCGCGAAGGGCAATCCGCGTAGAGGGAATTTTTCGGATACTTCTCCACCACCAAAAATTATGAAAAAAATACCATCGTTCCTATAGCACATGTGCCCACGTCGTGCAAAAAACTCATGATTTTATCGTGCTCCGAGTATTTAGTAATATTGACGCCGCATCATTACCGCAGAACGTCTACTACCGTGTCATCGTCGTCCATGAGGGGGGCCACGCCCCGGAGACGCGTCCCACCTCTTCGGACATGCCACCACACCACCCCGCATGTATGAGGGCCCGGTGCGACGCTGCGGTGGCATTGCTACCCCCCAGTGCCCCCGTCCCGCCTAACCCTGTAGCGTTTGACCACGGGATCTACCCCTTTGACTTTGCATGGACGGGCTTTGACCAGTGGACTTCCCCACCCGGTTGTGTTAGGTCAGCCCATAGGAACACTTTGGAGCAACATCCGGGCCAGACCGACAGCAAGATCCCCTCCGTGTAGACCCCACGCGTCCGTTTCCCCCCTTCAGGTGCCGGCGGCAGCGCCGTCCGTGAGGGGGGCACACCCCGGACACGCGTGCCGGGCGTTTGCAACCGCCACAACACTTCCAGACTTGTGAGAGGCCGCCGGCGCAAGATTTGGCGGCATGCTAGCCCCCGGAGGCCGCCGGCCACAGCCGTAGACGCGCGAAGGGCAATCCGCGTAGAGGGAATTTTTCGGATACTTCTCCATCACCAAAAATTATGAAAAAATACCATCGTTCCTATAGCACATGTGCCCACGTCGTGCAAAAAAACTCATGATTTTATCGCGCTCCGAGTATTTAGTAATATTGACGCCGCATCGTTACCGCAGAACGTCTACTACCGTGTCATCGCCGTCCGTGAGGGGGGCCACGCCCCGGAGACGCATCCCGCCTCTTCGGACATGCCACCACACCACCCCGCATGTATGAGGGCCTGGGGCGACGCTCCGGTGGCATTGCAACCCCCAGTGCCCCCGTCCCGCCTAACCCTGTAGCGTTTGACCACGGGATCTACCCCTTTGACTTTGCACGGACGGGCTTTGACCAGTGGACCTCCCCACCCGGTTGTGTTAGGTCAGCCCATAGGAACACTTTGGAGCAACATCCGGGCCAGACCCACAGCAAGATCCCCTCCGTGTAGACCCCACGCGTCCGTTTCCCCCCTCCAGGTGCCGGCGGCAGCGCCGTCCGTGAAGGGGGCACACCCCAGACACGCGTGCCGGGCGTTTGCAACCGCCACAACACTTCCAGACTTGTGAGAGGCCGCCGGCGCAAAATTTGGCGGCATGCTAGCCCCCGGAGGCCGCCGGACACAGCCGTAGACGCGCGAAGGGCAATCCGCGTAGAGGGAATTTTTCGGATACTTCTCCATCACCAAAAATTATGAAAAAATACCATCGTTCCTATAGCACATGTGCCCACGTCGTGCAAAAAAACTCATGATTTTATCGCGCTCCGAGTATTTAGTAATATTGACGTCGCATCGTTACCGCAGAACGTCTACTACCGTGTCATCGCCGTCCGTGAGGGGGGCCACGCCTCGGAGACGCGTCCCGCCTCTTCGGACATGCCACCACACCACCACGCATGTATGAGATCCCGGTGTGACGCTCCGGTGGCATTGCAACCCCCCAGTGCCCCCGTCCCGCCTAACCCTGTAGCATTTGACCACGGGATCTACCCCTTTGACTTTGCACGAACGGGCTTTGACCAGTGGACCTCCCCACCCGGTTGTGTTAGGTCAGCCCATAGGAACACTTTGGAGCAACATCCGGGCCAGACCCACAGCAAGATCCCCTCCGTGTAGACCCCACGCGTCCGTTTCCCCTCTCCAGGTGCCGGCGGCAGCGCCGTCCGTGAGGGGGCACACCCCGGACACGTGTGCCATGCGTTTGCAACCGCCACAACACTTCCAGACTTGTGAGAGGCCGCCGGCGCAAGATTTGGCGGCATGCTAGCCCCCGGAGGCCGGCGGCCACAGCCGTAGACGCGCGAAGGGCAATCCGCGTAGAGGGAATTTTTTGGATACTTCTCCATCACCAAAAATTATGAAAAAATACCATCGTTCCTATAGCACATGTGCCCACGTCGTGCAAAAGAACTCATGATTTTATCGCGCTCCGAGTATTTAGTAATATTGACGCCGCATCGTTACCGCAGAACGTCTACTACCGTGTCATCGCCATCCGTGAGGGGGGCCACGCCCCGGAGACGCGTCCCGCCTCTTCGGACATGCCACCACACCACCCCGCATGTATGAGGGCCCGGTGCGACGCTCCGGTGGCATTGCTACCCCCCAGTGCCCCCGTCCCGCCTAACCCTGTAGCGTTTGACCACGGGATCTACCCCTTTGACTTTGCACGGACGGGCTTTGACCAGTGGACCTCCCCACCCGGTTGTGTTAGTTCAGCCCATAGGAACAGTTTGGAGCAACATCCGGGCCAGACCCACAGCAAGATCCCCTCCGTGTTGACCCCATGCGTCCGTTTCCCCCGTCCAGGTGCCGGCGGCAGCGCCGTCCGTGAGGGGGGCACACCCCGGACACGCGTGCCACCGCCACAACACTTCCAGACTTGTGAGAGGCCGTCGGCGCAAAATTTGGCGGGATGCTAGCCCCCGGAGGCCGCCGGCCACAGCCGTAGACGCGCGAAGGGCAATCCGCGTAGAGGGAATTTTTCGGATACTTCTCCATCACCAAAAAATATGAAAAAATACCATCGTTCCTATAGCACATGTGCCCACGTCGTGCAAAAAAACTCATGATTTTATCGCGCTCCTAGTATTTAGTAATATTGACGCCGCATCGTTACCGCAGAACGTCTACTACCGTTTCATCGCCGTCCGTGAGGGGGGCCACGCCCCGGAGATGCGTCCCGCCTCTTCGGACATGCCACCACACCACCCCGCATGTATGAGGGCCCGGTGTGACGCTCCGGTGGCATAGCTACCCCCAGTGCCCCCGTCCCGCCTAACCCTGTAGCGTTTGACCACGGGATCTACCCCTTTGACTTTGCACGGACGGGCTTTGACCAGTGGACCTCCCCACCCGGTTGTGTTAGGTCAGCCCATAGGAACACTTTGGAGCAACATCCGGGCCAGACCCACAGCAAGATCCCCTCCGTGTAGACCCCACGCGTCCGTTTCCCCCCTCCAGGTGTCGGTGGCAGCGCCGTCCGTGAGGGGGGCACACCCCGGACACGCGTGCCGGGCGTTTGCAACCGCCACAACACTTCCAGACTTGTGAGAGGCCGCCGGCGCAAGATTTGGCGGCATGCTAGCCCCCGGAGGCCGCCGGCCACAGCCGTAGACGCGCGAAGGGCAATCCGCATAGAGGGAATTTTTCGGATACTTCTCCATCACCAAAAATTATGAAAAAATACCATCGTTCCTATAGCACATGTGCCCACGTCGTGCAAAAAAACTCTGATTTTATCGCACTCCGAGTATTTAGTAATATTGACGCCGCATCGTTACCGCAGAACGTCTACTACCGTGTCATCGCCGTCCGTGAGGGGGGCCACGCCCCGGAGATGCGTCCCACCTCTTCGGACATGCCACCACACCACCCCGCATGTATGAGGGCCCGGTGCGACGCTGCTGTGGCATTGCTACCCCAGTGCCCCCGTCCCGCCTAACCCTGTAGCGTTTGACCACGGGATCAACTCATTTGACTTTGCACGGACGGGCTTTGACCAGTGGACCTCCCCACCCGGTTGTGTTAGGTCAGCCCATAGGAACACTTTGGAGCAACATCCGGGCCAGACCCACAGCAAGATCCCCTCCGTGTAGACCCCACGCGTCCGTTTCCCCCCTTCAGGTGCCGGCGGCAGCGCCGTCCGTGAGGGGGGCACACCCCGGACACGCGTGCCGGGCGTTTGCAACCGCCACAACACTTCCAGACTTGTGAGAGGCCGCCGACGCAAGATTTGGCGGCATGCTAGCCCCCGGAGGCCGCCGGCCACAGCCGTAGACGCGTGAAGAGCAATCCCCGTAGAGGGAATTTTTCGGATACTTCTCCATCACCAAAAATTATGAAAAAATACCATCGTTCCTATAGCACATGTGCCCACGTCGTGCAAAAAAACTCATGATTTTATCGCGCTCTGAATATTTAGTAATATTGACACCGCATCGTTACCGCAGAACGGCTACTACCGTGTCATCGCCGTCCGTGAGGGGGGCCACGCCCCGGAGACGCGTCCCGCCTCTTCGGACATGCCACCACACCACCCCGCATGTATGAGGGCCCGGTCCGACGCTTCGGACATGGCACAAATAGGTAGTTGTGTAACTAAAATAGGTAGGAAGAGAGATAGCTCTTATGTCACAAAAAAGAAGTTGTATCAAACCTTTTATGTCAGATCTAGAACAAACCAATCGGTATCGCCATCATACAGCCCAACCGTGGCTCGTGATGCATATATATGCATATCAAATGCATGGTTGGACGTATGATGGCGAATCCGAATGATTTGTATTCAGTCAATGAACTGGTAGATGTATGCAGTCGATGAACTGGTAGATGTATGTAGTCGATGAACTGAAAGACTTATGCAGGGAAGGCGAGAGGTGGGATATATATGGGGTCGTCTGGCTCACAAAGTGATTGTGGTAGTTTCGATCCAACGACTCACATGAGCTAGGAAGAAACACACCCTTGATCCAACGACTCGCAAGAGCTAGAAAGAAACACACGATCCGTGTGATTCTTCCTGATTGGTGGGATGCACATTAGTACCCACTCCGGACTCCGAAACCCTGATACTCGGAAAGAGTTTGTCCAGTTTGTACACGAAGTGCGTCCAGTTTTTGTCGTGACCCTCTCTACTCTTTCGCGCATCCCCCCCTCTAAGTGACGGCTGCTCTACCTTCCGTGGAGGGGTGCCACATCATGGAGCCCCAAGACGGGCGTCTACGCATGCCAGAACACTTTCACACATGCATCGGGACCCGTGTGATGTTTCGGTGGCATAGCAACACCCCGAAGGCCACCCCGAATCCCCGTTGACCAGTAGATCTAGCCCTTTGACTTTCGTTGGACGGGCTTTGACCGGCGGACTCTTCCACCTGGTTGCGATAGGTCAGCCCATAGCAACA
>NC_041392.1:714715049-714865104 GCF_002162155.2 Triticum dicoccoides
GTCGGACGGGCTTTGACCGGTGGACTCTTCCACCTGGTTGCGATAGGTCAGCCCATAGCAACATCCCCGAACACGGTCTGGACCCAACCCAACACTAGATTCCCTCCGGTTCCACCGCACCCGCACCATCCCCCCCTCTAATTGACGGCTGCTCTGCCTTCCGTGGAGGGGGGCCACACCACGGAGCCCCAAGACGGGTGTCTACGCATGCCAGAACACTTTCACACATGCATCGCGACCAATGCGATGTTTCGGTGGCATAGCTACACCCCGAAGGCCATCCCGAATCCCAGTTGACCAGTAGATCTAGCCCTTTGACTTTCGCCGGACGGGCTTATATAACCGTAGGAGGACCACCGCAACAACTGGCGGCATTGCTACCCCCCAGGTACCCCGTCCCGTCTAACCCTGACACAAACGACCGCCGGGTCTATCCCTTTGACTTTCGCTAGACGTAGTTTGACCGGTGGACCTTTTCACCTTGTTGTCATAGCCCAGCCATAGGTACACCCCCCAACACAGTCCCGGCACAACCCACCCCAAGATTCCCTCTGCGTCGGCCCGACGTGGCCGTTTCACCCCCCCCCCGGGGCACGGCGGCATCGACGCCCGTGAGGGGGGAGGGGGCACACCCCGAAGCCGCGTGCCTGCGCCTGCCACCACGTTTCCACAACCGTAGGAGGGCCCATCGTAACACCTGGCGGCATTGCTACCCCCCACAGGTACCTGGCCCGTCCCGTCTAACCTCTCCGTGCCACGACGGAAGAAGGCCCGTGTGGGGGGCAATCGATATATGTTTTCTGTACATTTAAGTTAATGAAATTAGTATTGGAAAAAAATAAATAATAATAAGAGAAAATACAAAAAATATAAAAATATTATTAGAAATCTATGCCTACGGCCTACCCGTCGGCATAGCTACGGCCACGGAACGGTACAGCCCTGGATCGATGACGTGGCGTAGGGCGGGGATCAATGACGTGGCAAAAACCATGGGCCAGGCCTATGCCGATGGCCTAGCCGTCGGCATAGAAATGCCACCCCACTGGACCGGCGAACGACGCAGATCGATGACGTGGCGGCGCGGCGGATCGGTGACGTCGGCGTAGCTATGCCGACGGCCACCGTTAGCCCGTCGGCGTAGCCTGACGCCATCAAACAGCCGTCGCCGCCCGGGTAGACGGGCCCACGTGATATGCCGACGGCCTGCTCTATGCCGACGGCCCCCGTCGGTATATTCGGAGAAACGCCGACGGCTTATCTATGCCGATGGCCCCCGTCGGCATAGATGGTTATACGCCAACGGCCTTTCTACGCCGACGGCTTTAGTTGGGCCGTCGGGGTATGCCCATGTATGCCGACGGGGGCCGTCGGCATAGATATGGCCGTCGGCAACTGCCTAAATTCTGGTAGTGAACGTTGCCACTTTTTTACCCTCTCCGTCAGTTTAATAATAGGGATGCCAATCCCTGGCCGGCTAATTATAGAAACATTCTAAACTCTGCCTTTTCCTCCCTCTCCTTCAGTTTCCCCAGAGCAAAGCAGTCTCTCGCGCGATCCATCTGGGCCGATCCCTTTGCTGGTAAGCAAACCTGTCTTGCTTGGATCGTTGTTCGTTCATTTTGTTCCCTTCTATCTGCTGTGAACAATTGAATCTTTTTTCCTTCGAAGATCAATCCCAGTTGACGCCATCCCACCCTTGCCCTGCATTTTTCAATTTCGATACCATCTGATCGGTTTTTGCTCACAATTTGCTTCATTTGGTTTTTGAGATGTTTATTCACAATTCCTTGCCGGAAATATTACCATCCAGGGGCAGAGCCAGGCAAATGCAGCTTAGAATTTTAAGTTTCTCCTGTTGTTGATCATGGTCCTTTTTTATAGTAGCAGGGAGATCATGTCCCCTGGTCCATTGTGCATAATGAGTTGATCACAAGTTGAAATGGACCCTCCTCCAGTTGCCGATCCTGGACAAACCAAGGATAAAGGTCAGCTACACATATCAGAATCAAGAACGTTGTTTGTCAACTTTAAGTCACTCATGGTGATTCTGAGTTATGACTACATCGGTTATAATGAATGACTTATGTATGTGTTTGCAGGTGTTGGATCTAAGGGTGAAATGGATCTCCCAGTTGCCGATCCTGGACCGGTGAGGGATGAAGGTGAGCTTCTCCGGTGCCCGTTTTGCGATTATGAAGCAGTGTACAAACTAGCACAATTCTTGCTCCCTGGTTTGGCTGCGGTCTGTGTCGATGGTACAACTGGTGATCTGTTCAGGAGCCCATCTGATGTTGCTGTTGACCTCAGAAAAGAAATGGTGGACAGCATTACACAAAGAAGTGAAACGTTCATAGCCGATGTTGAGGCGGAACAAAACGCTGAGAATGAAATGTCGGATGACCCTTATGAGATCGTGTCAATATTCATGGATGATTTCAGTCGCACGAAAAGGAATATCATTGGCCATGTCTCTGGGTGGTTGCTAAGTGACAGCCGTGATGATAAGATCGATGACTTTGTCCAAGAAATGGAGATGACCCGCTTCTGGCCATTAGAGAGGAGAGAAGCGATAGCCGAGGTCCTCCTCAGGAATGTGGACATTAAAACCAAGTTCCACTGCCCTGAGAAATATGAAAACGAGGAACGTCTTGCTGAGCACAAAGCACAGTGTAGCTTCAGGCCTGTCACTTGCCCAAACGAGGGATGCCGAACAAAAGTCTCTGTTCGTTGCATGCAGGATCATGATGCAACTTGCCTTTTCAAGATCCTTCAGTGTGAGCAAAACTGTGAGAAACGGCTTCTGCGGCGTGATATGGATAGACATTGTGTCACTGTCTGCCCCATGAGGCCCATGAAGTGCCCTTTCGGGTGTGATGATTCGTTCAGTGAACACGACCTCGAGGAGCACTGTTCAGAGAGTCTCCAGCAACACTTGCTTAAGGTCCTTCAGGTGATTCACAAGAATAATTTTACAGCTGATGAGCTAAAGGAAACTGCTCTACGACTGGAGAAGGTTAGGCTTTTTTTATCTTGGAATTTGCAAGCTGCAACATATCTGTTTTCACTGCTCTTTTAGGGCATCTCCAATACAGTGTCGCAAAACGGACTCACTATCCATCCGTGGACACGTCCATGGACACGGGTACAGAAGCGTGCCATCCAACCACAATGCCCAAAACGTCCGCTTCTATTACATTTAAAAAGATGCAAACTTCTGCCAAATAGCTAAAATCAACCTTCTGCTAAACAGCACAGCTATGGCCCGTAGTCTTCCGCCAAATGAGATCAACTTTCCGCCAAATAGCTAAAATTATGCAATAATTTAACATTCTCCTCCCGCCAAACAACCAGCAATAGCCACAGTCTTCCGCCAAATAGCATGACTATACAATGATTTAATCACGTAGGTATTATCCTTCCACCAAATAGCAGCAGACGTGGGGTACGTGGTGGCTTTGATTGGCTAGGCGGACGTCCAAACTCCTGCAAACCTCCCGCCGGTTTGCTTCTGGTTTGCGGGATTTCAGACGTGTGGATGTATGGGACACCATGTTGGATGGTAAAAATGATCCAGATGCGTCGGTACGACGCTTTCGGGAGTTTTGCAGCATGGTGTTGGAGATGCCCTTATTTGTATTTAATCATTGTCATCAATATGTATGTATATCTTTAAAACAAATGAATAGACTGAACATATGTTATTACTAAATGATCTCTGCAGTCTGAAGATCGTGGTAAACTGGCTAAAGCTCGGGATGCTAGATCTCTAACTAGTATTGTGAAGGATCTTGAAGCAAAGAAATTTCAATGTTCTAGTGTAGTATCTCATGTAAACCTTGGTGGTTGACACGTGAGGTGTGGAGATGGAGATAACCACAGGATAACACCGTACATGGAGATGGAGATCACCATGGGACCGCCGTGTACATAGAGATGAAGATTATCATCGGTTGCCAAAAAGGGGCTATACCGTATCATACTTGTATAAACTGTTTGTGAAAGTTTATCCCTTATATATATGCACCCTTCTTTTACATGGTAAGATTTTTTAAGTAAGGTGATCTTTCAAAGAATGTTAGTAAAGTTGACTCCCCAATTGTCGTAAAATCACATGTCAAGTATATTTAGTGGTGCGATTATAAAATTAGTGTTATGCTATTCCTCCTTGACGTGACGGGTTTGTGTCAGATAGTTATGTGTGAAGCATTGGCTAACTTGTTAATGCTACCAAAATAATTTTGGGCCTCGAGACATAAGAGTTCGTGAGACATGTGATGTGCCCAACAAACAAGTCACATAGAGATATTACCAAGTGTTGCTTAACGTGTGATCTAGTCTTCTAGCAGTGATGCAAAAGCTCAGTAATCGACATGTTGACCTCGGATCTTGAATCATCAAGTATTGACGGAGGATTGTTGATTTTAGTGGGAGTATTATTACAAAAATGTTCAATATGGATTACTCTTGGTGAACACATGTAAGAAAAACTTGTTTGGTACCCATCATTTGAGTTGGTTCTCATTTGCGAATATATGTGTTCAACTTGTTTGGTTGCGACTGAGGGACGTAGTATTTCATTCGTCGATTCGAGATGATGGAAGCTTTCCCGAACCCCAAATCACGTGCTCTCAGCCGTCATTCTCCTCGATTTCAGTCTCGACGCCCTCGTCTCCTCCTTCCCACAGTCTTTCTATAGGTGTGGTTGTAGGAGTGGTTACATCAACAGCTAGTACCAACTGCTGATGTACTTGTAGGCACTAGTACTGTCGCCTGCCTTTGTCTCTCCCCTCTTTTTTACCCAAGGTCACTAGTAAAGCGGTGTTTAATCCATTCACTTCTTGACATGATTTGGGTTTATTAGAGAGCAGGTGGTTCTCAGTTCCCTACATTTGCCTACCCCTTCTGTTTTGAGACATGACTTTTCGTCGCCCCCCCCCCCCATAAAATAAGATCCCTCACTTAAAGCTCGAAGGGTGCTAGATTTATCATGTAGTAGTACAACTATTTTTGTTGGTGAGGTTCTTGACTTTTGTTATAGTGTTCATGGAACAGAGCAAGATTTGTTCTCGACTTTACTCCTGCATTTTTAATCCGCTGCGAGATTCTTGCTGGTGTTTAGGTTCGGGGCTTCGGGCTATTTTGTCATGTCAAGTAGTACCTAATCGAAGTAGCTTTGTAAGGGCATTTCTAACCGATCCCCAATACGGCCATAAGGGTTTACTCCCTTACGACAGACCTAGCCGATCCCCTAAAAATGTTAACAGAGTATAATTTTTTACTCTAACTCTCTATTCCCCCAAAGACTTTCCTAAATATACTCCATCGTGCGGTGGCCGAGTAAAACTCCCTCTCGCCCTCCCGCGCCGCGCTGCCTCCCGCCCCCGCCACCTCTACCGATGACCTCTGAGCCGACCAGAATGGATAGCCAACCCTCCCCCCTCACTCACCCCGCCGGCCACCGGCGCCGGCTTTTCGCCTCCGTAAACCACCGACGCGCCGCCGCCGGTGCCGAAAAAAGCTTGGGGATGACAAAGAACCACTAGGGTCCAAGCTCCGCCTCCAACCACGCCAATGGTGTCCGGGGTGGCCACCATGTCTCCGGCAATGACATGCACGCCCTCCTGCCGCACCTACCAGAGGCAAACGGGCCCGAAAGCCAACGGCGGTGGCATCGGTGCACGTCAAGGCGGCCGCCAAGAAGAAGATAAAGAAGACAGTGTCGACACCTTGTCCAAAGCCTATGCCTCGTGTGGCAACCTCGTATGCCCCTACGGAGACTGCTCTGGCGCGAGCGGCCGCAGCCGGCAACAAAAAACGCGGCTGCCAAGTGCTCGATGAAACGCCAACAGGGTAAAAATAAAACCCCGCGGCCCGTTGGTATTCGATAGTGATTGTTCGTGATCAGTAGTGATTGTTTATAATGCTTGTTTTGACATTGTAGAGCGGAGATGAACACGGCTGAATTCCTCGCATCATTGGGGTCCTCGGCCACCGTTGGTCTTGATGATCTCAACTATGACTCGTTCTGGAATCATTCGGCCACCAAGACACGGAGGAGGCCGAGGAGGAGGTACAAGAGATGGTGCCCGGGGAGGAGGTGGTGGAGGTGACCGAGAGGATGGTGATGGTGGCCGAGAGGGTGTCTAGGTTGATTTCTATGCCGAGGACGTCGTTTAAGTGGTGGTGGCCGAGAGAGTGGTGGTGCATGCCAAAGATTGGCTCGATCCACAACATATACATGCTATGTTTGTGGTGATTTTGAATCAAATATTGTGTTTCAAGTGATGCCCTTTGGGTGAACTTCGCATGTTTAAATTTGAAAAACGCGGTGATGAAACCTTATGTTATGACGCTTATTGCTGTCCATGCTTTAATTTGAATGATTTTAAGATATGTATTGTGCAGATTGTGTTTGTGTGGCTAGTATTCAAAACGGCCACACATTTGATTTTACTCCGCTAACTATAGGGGATCGGCTATGTGCAGCCACCGTTAGAGGAGTAAAATTTTCCTCGACTAACTTTACTTCAAATTTTACTCCACCAACTTTTAGGGGATCGGTTAGATGTTGGTTGGAAACTGGAAGATATATGAGTGTAGAAGTAGAACTACTATTGATCTAAGAAAATGTTCTCTGAATGTAGCCAATCTTCTATGTTTATGCAAGTAATCATTATGAGTCAAAATGGATATGCCCTGAACAATGCATGCAACAGTAAAGTTCCTCTTTCCGTGGCTTAAAGTTATGAGTAGTATACCTTTCAGGTTCATGTAGAAAAACACATGGTCATTTCTGCTATTGTTCCTTGAGTGTGTATTTTCTCCGTACCTCAAAACATATTCATTTCTTCTAGAGAAGTAACCATACTCCAATAGCACGCCTTTACGCTCTAGGAAATAGAAGTAGTATCTGCAAAACAAGCTTCAGCTTGTGTAGAAGGACCAAAATAGGCATACTAGTCTCTCTGTCCTTTAGTTAATTATCGTAGAATCATATATATGTTCTGGTTTTAGTCCAAAGACTCTTACAACAAGGATCTATAGAATTAAATAAAGCTTAACACCGGCACCAGTAGTTGATCAGTTTAGTAAATGTGCACCAGTACTTGATTGTTTCAGGTCAGGAGTAATCAGGAAGAACTAATCTCGCAAAAAAAGGAATAACTAATAGGTTCAGTCGTGGACTCGGACAATGAGGCGCCATGTTTGTTTCTTCCCGTGAATGAAAGGGGTAAATTTCCCGTGCAATTTTACTTCTGTGTGTGGGTAAAACCCCTTGTACACATGAAACAGAGCAGGAGCTACTACATTCTTGCTCATGTTCAGGTTCAGGCCTTTTTTCATGTCAAGTACTATGGTTTTTTTTTCAAATTTTACTTGTGGATTTGATGCAATTTAAAATTCCCTTTATCCACTTAAGTATTTGAAGTTATTCTTAGCATTACTATTTCCTTCTATGATAAATGCAACTAAAATATTGATGCGACTTTTGCTGCTTCCTCGAACTTTACATTTGATAGTTTGTATACATGATTCTCATCATATTTGCAGGGCAAAAAAGGAGCCTCAAGTTGAACCAATATCAAGTCTTACTTTGATGCAAGTCAAGTCAAGCCACAAATTGTAAAATGGCAGTCGTAATTTGATTATTTGGATTTTGCTTTATGGATCTGCTTATGATTGTGTGCCGCAACTTGTTCCCGACAATTGTAATTTGATTCATTATGCGGATTTTACTTTATGGAGTTGTTTATGATCGTGTGTTGCAACTTGTTCATGACGTTGTAATTTGATTTTGTAGATTTTGCTTGATGGAGCTGCTTATGCTTGTGTGATGCAACTTGTTTTATGTTCGCATGAAATTTTAATTTTGAAAAGATGATGTTTGTTGCATTTTCTAAGCCATGCTTGGTCTGGGTTTATTGAATTCTTGCTAGAGTGGCAGGCAAACATGATGTACAGATCATTTCAAGTGTTACCTGAACATGATATTTTGATTTGGGATCATGATTCAACCAAATGAAATATCAGCATACATTGCATTTCATTTCATTTCCACCAAATGAAATGAGAGGTGCCAAACGGGTTGTTAGAGTTTTTGCATTTTTCTGTTGTAGATCAATGGCACCACCTACTCAAGTTTCCAGTTTTGCATTGAAATCAATCCTTGGTAAATAGAAACCTGCTATAGAAATCCAAGAGTTGTTCTCAGGCATGATAAAAAAGAACATGTTCTAGAGGAACCACTTTGAGAGAACATGGTGAAAATATTAATGCTGCTATCTGGAACGCCTGCGGGGGGCTTGTTGATGAGTTAACTAAAATCAGTTGCCTCACTCTTGCATTCCTCGAGCCGGGCCTGCAACAACAGTTCCTGAAAATAGAGGCTTTTGGTATGATCGAGAGTCTCAAGGGTATGTTCAAAACAGAAGCAATGACCAAGAGATAACGTCCAGAGGCCCTTGATAGAGTGCAAGCTAAAAAAGGTGATCCGCTTAGTCCACATGTGAGAAAAAATGTTGGTTACATGTAGACTCTGGAAAGACCTAGCTTCTCTTTAGGCCCTGAGTTGGCCATAGATACAATTTTGGCTTCACTTTTGGCTAGATATGGCTCGTTCATCTTGAACTACTACATGCATGCCATGGATAAGAAACTTACTAAGTTGCATGAAATGCTTTAAGATGGCAAAGCAGGACATTAAGAAAGGTGCACATCAAGTGTTGATGGTGCAGAAGCTGACAAAGTTTAAGAAGAGTTCTTGTGCTAAGAAAAAAGCTTAATCAAAGGGCAAGGATAAGGCTATGATCCTCACTCCAGCTGTTGAGCCAAAGTCGGGGCCGGATTCAAAGACCATGTGCTATTATTACAAGGAAACTAGTCATTAGAAGAGGAATTGCATCAAGTAGCCGGAGGCCCACGGCAAGAAAAGTGGAAATACAACTTCTTCTTCCTCTTCTCCAGGTACACTTATTGTATATGTTACAACCATTTATCTTGTTGATGTTTCTACTAGCTCTTGGGTACATCATATACCAGATCAGTTGTTCATATTTATAGCTCGATGCAGGAGATAAGAAGAACTAGGAATGTCCCAAGAGGAGAAGTTGACATATGCGTAAATGGACCTAGAAGGGGGTGAATAGGTACAATTACAAATTTTAATTCTTACTTAGCAATTTTAGGCAATAATGCGAACTATGAAAGTGAGCCTAACAATTGCAAAGGTGGATCTAGTGCTAAGAAATATATTCAACAACAACAACAAGAAGAAGCAAGGTCAGTAAGCACAATATATTGTAAGTAAAGACTAGGAGACAAATAGCCACAAGTAGGGAGTTATGGTACGGGATAACCACAACTCTGGGAGACAAGGATGTATGCCGATGCTCACGTATTTTGAGTGAAGCTAGTCACCGTTGGAGGGGAAGATGTTACCACGAAGGCTCACCCTATTCCCCCCTTGAGACAACACCACAAAGGTGTTTGTCAACCACTAGCGGTAGAACTTGAGGTGGTGTCCAAACCTTCACAAAGTTTCCGGGGGTAATCACGATTCCTCCTCGGAGTACTCTTACCGCCTAGGAGTCTCCAACCTCCAAGAGTAATAATATCTAGGGGGAAAAGCTCAAGACCTGCTCAAATCATGATTTGCTTCGTTCACAAGAAGGGTAGGGAGTGGATCTTTCTTTTGATTGGAACAACTCTCAAGAACTCTCACAAATCGTCTTGACCTAAGATTTAGTTTAGGAGAGTATGAGAGGGAGTACTTGTGTTCTTGGCAAAAATGTAAGTGTAGTAGTCAACTATCTACCAGAGTGGGAGAGGTGTATTTGTAGTTCCCAAGAAAAGTGACCGTTCGGTGCACAAACTGACCTACCCGGATGATCCGGATATCTACCTGGATGATGCAGGCATTGCCCGGACAGTCCAGTTAGGGACCCGAATGTTCTGGGTGGGTCAACAAGAACAACTCACGGGAAAGAGGTCCGGATGCCCGGGGGGACTCTAGGTGCAACTTGAAACTGGTGGTTGTGCAAAGGGCAAACCTGATGTCCGGGATGCCATCCGAACGATCTGGATGTAACCGGATGAAAATGCCATCTGGTTAGTCATCCGGGTGTAACCCTATGGACACACTCTCTGTTTAGTCATTCGGGCATTCCATCCGGGCTGCGGTCGGATGATCCGGATTGGGAATTGGACGATCTAGGCAACGCCTGGACGATCCGACTACCTGTCCGTATGATCCGACTTCAGCTCAACCGTTCGGGTGTCTCCTGGTCCTCTAGCCAGATGATCTAGGATAGAGTCCGGATAATTTAGGCGATGCCTGAATGATCCGACAAAGAGACCATGTAGATGAATATTTTGACTTGGGTTTTGGCTAAGTGGTTTTTCTGAGTGCAATTAAGTGAGGTACTGGTAAGGACATATACTGTGACGCCCCGATTCAATCGTACACTAATCATGCACGCAAACGTGTACGATCAAGATCAGGGACTCACGGGAAGATATCATAACACAACTCTAAAACATAAATAAGTCATACAAGCATCATAATACAAGCCAGGGGCCTCGAGGGCTCGAATACAAGTGCTCGATCATAGACGAGTCAGCGGAAGCAACAATATCTGAGTACAGACATAAGTTAAACAAGTTTGCCTTAAGAAGGCTAGCACAAACTGGGATACAGATCGAAAGAGGCGCATGCCTCCTGCCTGGGATCCTCCTAAACTACTCCTGGTCGTCGTTAGCGGGCTGCACGTAGTAGTAGGCACCTCCGGTGTAGTAGGAGTCGTCGTCGACGGTGGCGTTTGGCTCCTGGGCTCCAGCATCTGGTTGCGACAACAAGGTAGAATGGAAAGGGGGAAAAAGGGAGAAAAGCAACCGTGAGTACTCATCCAAAGTACTCGCAAGCAAGGATCTACACTACATATGCAGGGGTATCTGTGTAAAGGGCCATATCAGTGGACTGAACTGCAGAATGCCAGAATAAGAGGGGGATAACTAATCCTGTCGAAGACTACGCTTCTGGCAGCCTCCGTCTTGCAGCATGTAGAAGAGAGTAGACTGAAGTCCTCCAAGTAGCATCGCATAGCAATAATCCTACCCGGCGATCCCCTCCTCGTCGCCCTGTTAGACAGCAATCACCGGGTTGTATCTGGCACTTGGAAGGGTGTGTTTCATTAAGTATCCAGTTCTAGTTGTCATAAGGTCAAGGTACAACTCCAAGTCGTCCTGTTACCGAAGATCACGGCTATTCGAATAGATTAACTTCCCTGCAGGGGTGCACCACATAACCCAACACGCTCGATCCCATTTTGTCGAACACACTTTTCTGGGTCATGCCCAGCCGCGGAAGATCAACACGTCGCAGCCCCATCCAGGCACAACAGAGAGGTCAGCACGTCGGTCTAAACCTAAGCGCACAGGGGTCTGGGCCCATCGCCCTTAGCACACCTGCACGTTGCGAGGGCGGCCGGAAGCAGAACTAGCCCCCTTAATACAAGAGCAGGCTTACGTTCCAATCCGGCGCGCGCCGCTTAGTCGCTGACGTCACGAAGGCTTCGGCTGATACCACGACGTCGAGTGCCCATAACTTTCCCACGTAGTTGGTTAGTGCGTATAGACCAAATGGCCAAACTCAGATCAAATACCAAGATCTCGTTAAGCGTGTTAAGTATCCACGAACGCCGACCAGGGCCAGGCCCACCTCTCTCCTAGGTGGTCTCAACCTGCCCTGTCGCTCCGCCACAAAGTAACAGTCAGGTGCCGTCGGGAACCCAGCCCCACCACTACCTGGGTGGAACCACCTGCCCCTTCAGCCCCCATCTCCGAACAGTATCACATGTAATGTAACAGTGTAAAGTATATAGTATATGCCCGTGATCACCTCCCGAAGTGATCACGGCCCAGTAGTATAGCATGGCAGACAGACAAGAGTGTAGGGCCACTGATGGAACACTAGCATCCTATACTAAGCAGTAGGATAGCAGGTAAAGGTAACAACAGTAGTAGCAAGGACAGGCTATGCGGCAGTATAGGATTAACTGAAAGCAGTAACATGCTACACTACTCTAATGCAAGCAGTATAGAGAAGAATAGGCGATATCTGGTGATCAAGGAGGGGCTTGCCTGGAAGCTCTGGCAAGAAGGACATGCCGTCAACACCATAGTCGAACTGGGGGTCGCCGGCAGTCTCGATGTCTACCAGAAAGAAGTAACGGAGGGGGAACACAATAAATAACAAAGCAATCAAAGTATAATATGACAATGCGCAGTGCTAGAGGTGACCTAATGCGGTAGTAAGTGATACTGGTGAAGGGGGAAAACATCCGGGAAAATATAGCCGGTGTTTCGCGTTTTCGGACAGATGAATCGGAGGGGAAAAATTGCGTGTTCGCTATGCTAGGGATGCGTGGCGGACGAACGGGCTGCGTAACCGGATGCGTCTCGTCGTTCTGAGCAACTTTCATGTAAAAAGTATTTTCATCTGAGCTACGGTTTATTTTATATGATTTTCTAAAGTTTTAAAACATTTTTAGAATTTATTTAATTAATTTAATTCAACATTATCCAGAACAGAGAACAGTGCACGCTGACGTCAGTAGTCAACAGGGATGTTGACTGGTCAAACTGATGTGTGGTCCTGCATGTTATTGATTGTTAACTAACCTAACAGATTAATTAACTAAACTAAGTGATTAGGTTAATCTAATCAGAAATTATTAAGTTATTTATTTCTTTAATTAATTAATATTTTAATTATTTTTATTATTTATTTATTTATTTATTTTTAATCTTTTTTATTTTCGTTTTAATCAAAAGGGGCGTGGGACCTCCTGGCAGTGGCCCATCGGGGCCTAGCGGGGCGGACACTAGCGGGCAGTGGCGTGAGCGCCCGAACCGTCACGAGCCCGAGAGGGCGCTGGGCACGCACGACGCACACCGGCGCCGGCGGCCAGAGCCACTGGCAGGGCGCGGCGGAGCAGCAGCCAGCGAGGGGGGGTTCGGGAGGAGCGCCGGGCGGGTGCACGCAACCGAGGATGGCCGGGGCACGAGCGGGCGGGACGGTCGGCTGTGGCGGCCGGAGATGGGGCGCGGGTGCGCCGGCACGAGGGCGCCAGAAGTGCGGCGAGCGCGACGAGCGCTGCAGCAGCAGCGGGTTGCAGCGAGCTATAGGGGGAACTGCGCCGCGTGGCTGTGGCAGTGGTGGCTGGGCACGGCGATGGCAGCAGGGAGCAGCGGCAGGGGTCGGCGGTGAGCGGGCGGATGGGTTCGGGACTCGCCGTCCGACGATGGATTGGCGCGCTGAAGAGGGCGTTCAAGCGCTGGCGCTCGTGCGCATCCAACAGGGCAAGCGATAGCAGTGGGGGGTGGCCGGAGCACGAGGAGGAGCGGAGCTCTAGTGCGGTCGTCGATGGGGAAGAGGGAGGAGATAAGGCCGGAGCCTCACCGCGGGCCGTAGGGTCAAGGCAACGGTTGTCGAGGCGCGGGATGGGGACGACACGCGATGGGGAGGAGATCCGACGAGGAAGCATCCCGGCGACGTGGTGGTCGCGACGATGGTGCTGCTGCAGGCGCGGCGCTCGGGGCCGGCCATGGCAAGGAGGAGGCGAGGTAGGCCAGATCCTCAACGGGGCCTTGAGGATTCGTCCATCTCCGGTGGCGAGGCGACGGCACGAGGACGGCAGGAGGACCTGCGTGGCAGAGGCGGCGGTCCGGGATGATGGGGTCGTGCTGGGATCGGGTCCTCTTCGATCCAGATCGAGGGGGAGGAAGAAGCGAACGTGGGGGGCGAGTGGGGGCGAGGGGAGTGGGGAGTGGGGCGACGGGGGGTTAGGGTTTGGGGTACGAGGGGGTAAGGTGTGGCCGGCTGGGCCGTTTCAGTAGGGTCGGCCGGATGGGTGGGATGGGCCAAGGCCCATGGGGAGCCGAGGGGGTTTCCTATCTTTTGTTTTGTTTTTACTTTTATTTAATTTTTTATTTTCTGTTTACTTTTAGTTTCCTTTTAATTTTGTTTTAGAAAAATACCAAAATGGCACCTAAATTAGTGTTGTAATTTAAGCCTCTGCAGTAACAAGTTTGACTACTAAATAAAATAGTTTAGTATTTCAAAATAATAAAAAGGCATTTAAGTAAACATTTAAATCAATGTTTTATTAATTTTTGAACATGCAAACACATTATAAAAATGTGGTTTCTCCTCCAATATTTATTATGGATTATTTGCCACCTCTAGAACATTTTAGTTTTAATGTTTGAAAACTTTATCGGTTGACTTTAATTTAAAGTTGAATTTGGATCGGTTCTGAACTAACACGAGATTAGCAACAGTAATCGAGGTGACGTGGCATCATTAGCAGAGGGTTATTGTAGCTTAATTATCCGGGCATCACATATACGAAGATGGGTATGTGTAGGATGATAGTGACATGAAGATAACTTGAGCAAATCTTGAATGGACCCCTTCGATCCCCTCTTAATAGTGCAGAATCCCTATAACTCAAGGTTAAATGAAAAAGCCTACGCTTCTTTTCTTATTATAGTCATGCTTGAGTCATATCTCATTTTGATGTGTCCATGGTCCCTATACAATGATGCCAAAGGGACGAACGTCATGTGTATACACTTAGCAAACATAATTAGTCCCTGTATGTATTTCTTCATCAAAATCAAAGTATGATTAAGGGCATGATTGCACTTTCAGTCTGGAATAGAGCAACAATTTCTACATTAGTTGTCGACACCATGCAATTTAATTTACCTTTAGGATTTGTAATGAAACTCGATAATTGTTATGATGCTTCAACTTTAAATTGAAACATTATATCTGCCTTATGCTCTATGAGACAAGGTTATGAATTCAGTATCAAGTATCAAGGACAACGGTTTTTCTATATATTTGACTAATATATTTTGTTTCTTTGCACCAATTGTGAATGGGTTATTCATATTAGTTCTTGAAGGTGAATCTGTCTATAAAATAAATGTCAAGACTTAAGCCTAACATATGCGATTGCATAGTTCTAGATTAGATACTTGAGCCACTCATCATGTTTATAATTGGACGGAGCCGGGTACAGTATATGAATTACTTGTGTACTCTCCACATCACACACGCCACTATCGTTGTTTCCCAGCTCGATTCTCACTACTAATTAAGGGTTTTCCATGGACACAGTCACAGTAAGGGTTCTCCGTCAATCCCCTGTCAATTGCAAAGGCGGGGACGAGAGGATATTACTATCACCTCTTTACCCCTATATCCCAACCTTTACAATGACATTAACATGCACCATGGCCATACATGGCGGATATGCTGAGTAGGGGCCCTTCACAACATTAACGGAGGTTATCAAATCAAACATTCAATAGAGGATCTCATATCTCTATAAGCGTCCAACACCTATACATATTAGGGTTTACCCATAATCCTGAGAATTAAGGGGATTGCTCAGACATGGAGATAACAAGCATTATATGAATGGCGGTGACAAACATGAATGATAGATCAAGCAATCCTCTAGGGTTCGATATTACAATGAAATGGAGATGAGATGGCAGTGAAGATGGTGATGGAGATGGTTGACGCCGGCATCTCCTTGTACGTGGTGTTGCTGATGGCGATATTCTCCTTGCTGATTTTCCCTTCGAACCCCTTAAGGCTAGGCCCTCACATTGAGGGACACAACGAGGCTGCCTCACCACCACCGCCATGACCGACAGGATCAGAAATGACCCAACATGCCAAGTTCAGCAAGAGGTGTTTGGTAACAATGCACACACCAGCTACCTCAGCTGCATATACCGAAATAAGAACGAAATGCGTTTTTCCTGAATGAAAACAGCAATTTGAAAGGCTCACCGAACAACAAAGAAAGCAGATCTGCGAAGGGCCCCTCTGTTTCTCTCCCGGCCAACTCGACTCCACCGCCGTCCACGGTCCACCCACCGTGCCGCCGCCGGGCCTCCCCCTACCCCGACGGCTCTCTGGAGCCTCGGCTCGACGTCGGAGCGGTGAGCCCCAGGTCAACATCGTCGCCCAGGACCCCGTTCTCTCCCGCCGATTGCTCGGTCGTCGTCGCCGCCGCCGGCACCACAGGTTCGGCCTCCGTAATCGCGTTACTGCATACGCCCAGCATCCACCGATGCGGCGATTTGCATTTCCGAGCATTATGATGCCCCCATTGCTAGGTAGGATGTTCATGGTCCGGTTTCAGCTTTTATCCCCAACGGCCAACGCCATCCTGATTCCTGAACATGTCATACATGAAAACACGCATTTTCCCGTTCCTGAAAAAGTTCCATCTCAACCGGAGGCAGATCCTTCCGCATTTGAGTCTAGGAACGGCCTTAGCCCATCTTCTACCGTACTAGTTTGTCAAGCTATGGTACCCTTGCTTCTTTCTTTTTCTTTTTACAGCATGTCCTGCTCTTGTTTTAGTCTCACATTGTTACCAAATGGCGCGCAGGAAGCCGGGCACTTGTCTGCATTGCAATGCCTTGTACTAGTATCTACAAAAAGTTGCTACGTTGTTGTGCGTGGCGAATAGAGTGGCTCCTACACGAACTTGTCATGAAGTTGTGTGTCCATGGCTTCAGCAGGGATGGGCTTGTGCATTCTATTCTTGCTATTGTGCTGACGGACTGAGTGAGTGAGTGGTGTAGCATTTATCTGAGCTAATAACTGGCTGGCTAATTATAGAACATTCTGAACGTTGCCTCTTTTCTCCCTCCCAGTCAGTTTAATAATAGATAGAGGGGTCAGTCCCTTGCTGGCTAATTATAGGAACATTCTAAACACTGTCATTCCCCTCATCTCTGTCAGTTTTCCCCAGAGCAAAGCAGTCTCTCGATCCATCTGGACCCAATCCCTCTTTGCTGGTAAGGAAATCTGTCATGCTTGGATCGCTGTTCGTTCGATTCGCTCTCTTGTTCTCTCTGCTGTGAACAATTAAATCTGTTTTCCTTCGAAGATCAATCAATCCCAGTCGACGCCATCCCATCCCATGCCCCAGTTTTGCAACTTCAATACTACCTGACCGGGTTTTGTTCACGTTTTTTTCATTTTCTTTTTTTAGTTTTTTATTCACAATTCCTGGGTAGAAATAGTACCATCCAGGGGCGGTGCCAGGACCTCCAGATCAGAATGTCAAATGCATCTTAGAATTTTAAGCTTCTCCTCTTGTTGATCATCGCCCTTTTCTTTTCTTTTTAGAGTAACAGGGAGATCACGTCCCCTGTTCCATTATGCATGATTACTTGTCCTAGTCCTGACTATGTTGCTTGTCACGCATCTATAGGTGTTTGATCACAGGTTGAAATGGACCCTCCAGTTGCCGATCCTGGACCAACCAAGGATGAAGGTCAGCAACACATATCAGAATGACGAACGTTGTTTATCAACTTTAAGTCACTGATGGTGACTCCAAGTTATATGTTTGCAGGTGTTGGATCTAAGGGTGAAATGGATCTTCCAGTTGCCAATCGTGGACCGGTGAGGGATGAAGGTCAGCTTCTCCAGTGCCCATATTGTGATTCCGAAGCAATGCACAAACTAGCGCAATTCTTGCTCCCTGGTTTGGCTGCGGTCTGTGTCGACGGTACGACGGGTGATCTGTTCAGGAGCCCGTCTGCTGTTGCTGTTGACCTCAGGCAAGAAATGGTGGACTACGTTACACAAAGAAGTGAAACGTTCATAGCTGATACTCTCATTGAATCGGAGGTGGAACAAAACGCTGAGAATCAAATGCCAGATGACCCTTATGAGGTCATATCAATCTTCATGGATGATTTCAGTCGCACGAAGAGGAACATCATTGGCCATGTCTCTGGGTGGTTGTTGAGCGACAGCCGCGAAGATAAGATCGATGATTTTGTCCAGGAAATGGATATGACCCGCTTCTGGCCACTAGAAAGGAGAGAAGGGATCGCCGAGGTCCTCCTCAAGAATGTGGACATTAAAACTAAGTTCCACTGCCCTGAGAAATATGAAAACGAGGAACGTCTTGCTGATCACAAGGCACAGTGTAGCTTCAGGCCTGTCACTTGCCCGAACGATGGATGCCGAGCGAAAGTTTCTGTCCGGTGCATGCAGGATCATGATGCAGCTTGTCTCTTCAAGATCCTTCAGTGTGAGCAGAACTGCGAGAAACGGCTTCTGAGGCGTGATATGGATAGACATTGTGTTACTGTCTGCCCCATGAGGCCCATGAAGTGCCCTTTCGGCTGTGATTCTTCGTTCCCTGAACATAACCTCGAGGAGCACTGTTCAGAGAGTCTCCAGCAGCACCTGCTTAAGGTCCTTCAGGTGATTCACAAGAAAGGTTTGACGGCTGATCAGCTGAACGACCGTGCTCTAGAGCTGGAGAAGGTTAGGCTTTTGATCTTGCAATTTGCAAAGTGTAACATATCTTTCTTCACTGCCCTCTTATTTGCATTTTGTGTTGTCATAAATAAATATATATCTTTGAAACAAATGAATAGACTGAACATGTGTTATTACTAAAATGATCTGTACTTTCTGCAGTCTGAAGTTCGTGGTAAACTGGCTAAAGCTCGGGATGCAAGATCTCTTACTAATATTGTGAAGGATCTTGAAGCAAAGAAGACACCACCAAGTTGATTAGCTTGAAGGATCTAATATATGCCAGAAATGTGAGCTGGATATTGGCATGGATTAGTTGCAGAGTTGTTTCCACACAAAGTATATAGAGAAGTAACCTAAAATTTGAGTCTTTCTGTCACATCTTTTATTTTTCGTTATGATTTGCAGACAATCAGTTAGGTTTTTCCTGCGTGTTTTTGTTTGAACGGAAATCGATCCAGTTTTTTTAGATGTATTTTTTTTCCATTATTGATGTATATTTGCAATTTTTGTTTCTATGTAACAAGAAGTACATGAGATGATTATGTATTTTCCTGAACAAACAGTTCTATGCTTGTTTAGAGCTTGGAGTGTGTGTTCTAGTTCCTGGTGGTCATTTGGAAACATAATTGATATTTCGTTCCCTATTACATTTTCTACATCAGCCCCATTTGCAGAAGCTCGTGATCATTCAACCAAAAACTGCAGCACCAGCCCACCCACAAGGGTTTTTGCCACAGGGCCGATGCCCAGCCAAACATTCAAAATGCATCTTCATGCCATATGAATCCTGTTATGGTAGGTTGCTCAGTTTGATATGGAGGCATTGTCCATGAAAGGTGGTAAACTAGTCTCTGGGATGCAGTGTTTTTCCTCCTGTACTGATTTGTAGCTCATGTTGTTGACACTGGTGGGAAAAAATAACGGACTCACTGTAATGCTTATGTACCCTTTTGGGAACTGTCGGATAGATCATATTGACATCCGATATATGTATTTTCCAAACTTATTTATTAGTCTGTTGAAAATTTGACAGTGGAATAAAATGGAAAATATTTGTACTTCATTCATGGTTTCTTGAGTTGTTTGGAGGGCAATTCTTGGTTTGTAGCCTAAGGTTTTCATGCCATAACACCTCAGACATGTGTTTGGTTCATTGTTATAGTTGTGGCTTTGCCACAATTCCTGAACTATATAGTTCACATGCTAATTAATACTAGAATTCTTGCCAAATCTTGTGGTGAACATTTTGTTCGCCACACTTTGCGTAAGAACCGCCGTGCCAAAGTTAGTCATCAACTAAACACAGTCTGAAAAACAGGGGACATGCCAAACTTTGATATGTGGCCTATGAGTAGTTTGATCGATTATGTTTTTGTTAAGTTTTTTCGCGTTGTCCAATGCAAATTTTTTGTTACAATTCTCAATTACAATATGTTATAAAAGCATAACAAAAAAGGGCATACCACAAAAGGAAATCTTAAAGACAAATCCAATGCGAAAAATTTCCAAACAGGCAAGTGCTATCCTTTGAATAGATGAAGAAGAATATTACCAAAAATCAGCATATTTCGCTTACAAAAATGTAGGACCACTTCAGCCGCTAGCATAGAGACGTACTCCCTCCGTCACGGTTTAGAAGGCGCGATTGGAAATTCTCTGGGACCTAGGTGGTTATCTATTGGTTGTGAGATGGGCTAAAAAATAGCATTCACACTACACATGCATATAGAAATAATATATATCGAAGTACTAATTAGCTACTAGAAATAAATGCAATGCGTCTTAAACCTTGTCTATTGTGGAAACAAATTTAACTGTGCCTTCTAAACTGTGACGGAGGGAGTAGAATAAACTTTTTCCTCCGACTTTCAATTTCCTTTTGAAATTTAATAGATTATAATAGAGTAAATAAATGTGTTGTATCTGGGCAAAAAATAAATATGATAAGTGCCACATGTGTCGCACAAAGGCATTCGGTCCAAACGCCTTAATCACCATTGGATCAATTAGCATATGAATATTGAAACAAAACAAGCGCCCACACGTGTGGCACCTAAGAGCATCTACAACCACTCCGCGCCCGGGTGCATCCGCGGACACTGACTGGTCAAGCCTCAGATAATGCAATTCACATTCGGATACCTCAAATTAGAAACCTCAAATCCATATTACTTGCAACGTAGTGATCTTTAAGCGGAGCTCGTCCAGTCGGCGACTCGCCGTGGCCATGCCCTGACGGCCGGTTGTGTTCCCTAGAGTATTGGTCCGGTCGCCGGCAAGGTAGAGTAGGGCATGGGACACGAGCCAGCTGAGGGGACTCAAGGCGTCGTCGTCTCCCATGCCCTACTATTCCTTGTCGGAGCCCGAAACCCGTTGGGTGCCGGTGGACGTTAGATCGATGATGGATCCGTCCTGGGACGAGCCGGCGACATCCACCACGTCGTGGTTTGCGGCGCCCTGAGTGGTGCATCATATGGGGCGCCGGAGAATGTGACTCCACCTCGCCAACGTCCACCGGCGCGAGCGCTGCCGCTACCTTCAGCTCCTGCTGCCCGCCGTGCACCTCGCCAACGTCCACCGGCGCGAGCGCTGCCTCTACCTCCAGCTCCTGCTGCCGCGCACGGCGGGCATACCTCGCCATGGATGTTTGCGTTGGACAACACCCATGATGCGTCCATGGCTTCAGCGTGCCAACAGAGGGGTTGCATGTCCACCACCATGTTCGAACGTCAAACGGACCACATCGCCTCTAGTGAGGCCGCGACAGCTGCCCTAGCATCAGATCCATGCGCCATTTGTTGAGGAACGCAATAATTTCAAAAAAATTCCTACGCACACGCAAGATCATGGTGATGCATAGCAACGAGAGGGGAGAGTGTTGTCTACGTACCCTCGTAGACCGCAACGGAAGCGTTGACGCAAGTAGAGGAAGTAGTCGTACGTCTTCCCGATCCGACCGATCCAAGCACCGTTACTCCGGCACCTCCGAGTTCTTAGCACACGTACAGCTCGATGACGCTCCCCGGGCTCCGATCCAGCAAAGCTTCGGGGATGAGTTCCGTCAGCACAACGGCATGGTGACGATGATGATGTTCTACCGACGCAGGGCTTCGCCTAAACACTACAACGATATGATCGAGGTGGAATATGGTGGCAGGGGGCACCGCACACGGCTAAGGAACGATCACGTGGATCAACTTGTGTGTCTAGAGGTGCCCCCTGCCCCCGTATATAAAGGATCCAAGGGGAGGGGGTGCGGCCGGCCATAGGAGGCGCGCGGGAGGAGTCCTACTCCTACCGGGAGTAGGACTCCCCTCCCAATCCTTGTCCAACTAGGAGAGGTGGAGGGAGAATAGGAAAGGGGGGCGCCGCCCCTCCCTCCTTGTCCAATTCGGACTAGGGGGAGAGGGGGCGCGTGGCCTGCCCTGGCAACCCCTTCCTCTTCTCCACATTGGGCCCATGAGGCCCATTAACCCCCCGGGGGGTTCCGGTAATCCCCCGGTGCTCCGGTTTTATCCGATACTTCTCCGGAACCCTTCCGGTGTCCGAATATAGTCATCCAATATATCAATCTTTATGTCTCGACCATTTCGAGACTCCTCGTCATGTCCGTGATCACATCCGGGACTCCGAACTAACTTCGGTACATCAAAATGCATAAACTCATAATAACTGTCATCGTAACGTTAAGCGTGCGGACCCTACGGTTCGAGAACAATGTAGACATGACTGAGACACATCTCCGGTCAATAACCAATAGCGGGACCTGGATGCCCATATTGGCTCCTACATATTCTACGAAGATCTTTATGGGTCATACCGCATAACTTCATACGTTGTTCCCTTTGTCATCGGTATGTTACTTGCCCGAGATTCGATCGTCGGTATCCAATACCTAGCTCAATCTCGTTACCGGCAAGTCTCTTTACTCGTTCCGTAATACATCATCCCGCAACTAACTCATTAGTTGCAATGCTTGCAAGGCTTATGTGATGTGCATTACCAAGAGGGCCCAGAGATACCTCTCCGACAATCGGAGTGACAAATCCTATTCTTGAAATACGCCAACCCAACATCTACCATTGGAGACACCTGTAGAGCTCCTTTATAATCACCCAGTTACGTTGTGACGTTTGGTAGCACACAAAGTGTTCCTCCGGCAAACGGGAGTTGCATAATCTCATAGTCATAGGAACATGTATAAGTCATGAAGAAAGCAATGGCAACATACTAAACGATCGGGTGCTAAGCTAATGGAATGGGTCATGTCAATCAGATCATTCAACTAATGATGTGACCTCGTTAATCAAATAACAACACTTTGTTTATGGTTAGGAAACATAACCATCTTTGATTAACGAGCTAGTCAAGTAGAGGCATACTAGTGACACTAAGTTTGTCTATGTATTCACACATGTATTATGTTTCCAGTTAATACAATTCTAGCATGAATAATAAACATTTATCATGATATAAGAAAATAAATAATAACTTTATTATTGCCTCTAGAGCATATTTCCTTCAGTCTCCCACTTGCACTAGAGTCAATAATCTAGATTACACAGTAATGATTCTAACACCCATGGAGCCTTGGTGCTGATCATGTTTTGCTCGTGGAAGAGGCTTAGTCAATGGGTCTGGAACATTCAGATCCGTATGTATCTTGCAAATCTCTATGTCTCCCACCTGGACTAGATCCCGGATGGAATTGAAGCGTCTCTTGATGTGCTTGGTTCTCTTGTGAAATCTGGATTCCTTTGCCTAGGCAATTGCACCAGTATTGTCACAAAAGATTTTCATTGGACCCGATGCACTAGGTATAACACCTAGATCGGATATGAACTCCTTCATCCAGACTCCTTCGTTCGCTGCTTCCGAAGCAGCTATGTACTCCGCTTCACATGTAGATCCTGCTACGACGCTTTGTTTAGAACTGCACCAACTGACAGCTCCACCGTTTAATGTAAACACGTATCCGGTTTGCGATTTAGAATCATCCGGATCAGTGTCAAAGCTTGCATCAACGTAACCTTTTACGGTGAGCTCTTTGTCACCTCCATATACGAGAAACATATCCTTAGTCCTTTTCAGGTATTTCAGGATGTTCTTGACCGCTGTCCAGTGATCCACTCCTGGATTACTTTGGTACCTCCCTGCTAAGCTTATAGCAAGACACACATCAGATCTGGTACATAGCATTGCATACATGATAGAGCCTATGGCTGAAGCATAGGAAACATCTTTCATTTTCTCTCTATCTTCTGCAATGGTCGGGCATTGAGTCTGACTCAACTTCACACCTTGTAACACAGGCAAGAACCCTTTCTTCGCCTGATCCATTTTGAACTTTTTCAAAATTTTGTCAAGGTATGTGCTTTGTGAAAGTCCAATTAAGCGTCTTGATCTATCTCTATAGATCTTTATGCCTAATATGTAAGCAGCTTCACCGAGGTCTTTCATTGAAAAACTCTTATTCAAGTATCCCTTTATGCTATCCAGAAATTCTATATCATTTCCGATCAGTAATATGTCATCCACATATAATATCAGAAATGCTACAGAGCTCCCACTCACTTTCTTGTAAATACAGGCTTCTCCGAAAGTCTGTATAAAACCAAATGCTTTGATCACACTATCAAAGCGTTTATTCCAACTCCGAGAGGCTTGCACCAGTCCATAAATGGATCGCTGGAGCTTGCACACTTTGTTAGCTCCCTTTGGATCGACAAAACCTTCTGGTTGCATCATATACAACTCTTCTTCCAGAAATCCATTCAGGAATGCAGTTTTGACATCCATCTGCCAAATTTCATAATCATAAAATGCGGCAATTGCTAACATGATTCGGACAGACTTAAGCATCGCTACAGGTGAGAAGGTCTCATCGTAGTCAACCCCTTGAACTTGTCGAAAACCTTTTGCGACAAGTCGAGCTTTGTAGACAGTAATATTACCGTCAGCGTCAGTCTTCTTCTTGAAGATCCATTTATTCTCAATTGCTTGCCGATCATCGGGCAAGTCAACCAAAGTCCATACTTTGTTCTCATACATGGATGCCATCTCAGATTTCATGGCTTCAAGCCATTTTGCGGAATCTGGGCTCACCATCGCTTCTTCATAGTTCGTAGGTTCATCATGATCTAGTAGCATGACTTCCAGAACTGGATTACCGTACCACTCTGACACGGATCTCACTCTGGTTGATCTACGAGGTTCAGTAGTATCTTGTTCTGAAGTTTCATGATCATTATCATTAACTTCCTCACTTATTGGTGTAGGTGTCGCAGAAACAGTTTTCTGTGATGTACTACTTTCCAATAAGGGAGCAGGTACAGTTACCTCGTCAAGTTCTACTTTCCTCCCACTCACTTCTTTCGAGAGAAACTCCTTCTCCAGAAATTTTCCGAATTTAGCAACAAAAGTCTTGCCTTCGGATCTGTGATAGAAGGTGTATCCAATAGTTTCCTTTGGATATCCTATGAAGACACACTTCTCCGATTTGGGTTCGAGCTTATCAGGTTGAAGCTTTTTCACAAAAGCATCGCAGCCCCAAACTTTCAGAAACGACAACTTTGGTTTCTTGCCAAACCACAGTTCATAAGGCGTCGTCTCAACGGATTTTGATGGTGCCCTATTTAACGTGAATGCGGCCGTCTCTAGAGCGTATCCCCAAAACGATAGTGGTAAATCAGTAAGAGACATCATAGATAGCACCATATCTAGTAAAGTACGATTACAACGTTCGGACACACCATTACGTTGTGGTGTTCTGGGTGGCGTGAGTTGCAAAACTATTCCACAATTTTTCAAATGTACACCAAACTCGTAACTCAAATATTCTCCTCCACGATCAGATCATAGAAACTTTATTTTCTTGTTACGATGATTTTCAACTTCACACTGAAATTCTTTGAACTTTTCAAATGTTTCAGACTTATGTTTCATTAAGTAGATATACCCATATCTGCTTAAGTCATCTGTGAAGGTGAGAAAATAACGATATCCGCCATGAGCCTCAACATTCATCGAACCACATACATCTGTATGTATGATTTCCAACAAATCTGTTGCTCTCTCCATAGTACCGGAGAACGGCGTTTTAGTCATCTTGCCCATGAGGCATGGTTCGCAAGTACCAAGTGATTCATAATCAAGTGGTTCCAAAAGTCCATCAGTACGGAGTTTCTTCATGCGCTTTACACCGATATGACCTAAACAGCAGTGCCACAAATAAGTTGCACTATCATTATCAACTCTGCATCTTTTGGCTTCTACATTATGAATATGTGTATCACTACTATCGAGATTCAACAAGAATAGACCACTCTTCAAGGGTGCATGACCAAAAAAGATATTACTCATATAAATAGAACAACCATTATTCTCTGATTTAAATGAATAACCGTTTCGCATTAAACAAGATCCAGATATAATGTTCATGCTCAACGCTGGCACCAAATAACAATTATTTAGGTCTAATACTAATCCCGAAGGTAGATGTAGAGGTAGCGTGCCGACCGCGATCACATCGACTTTGGAACCATTTCCTACGTGCATCGTCACCTCGTCCTTTGCCAGTGTTCGCTTAATCCGTAGTCCCTGTTTCGAGTTGCAAATATTAGCAACAGAACCAGTATCAAATACCCAGGTGCTACTGCGAGCTCTAGTAAGGTACACATCAATAACATGTATATCACATATACCTTTGTTCACCTTGCCATCCTTCTTATCCGCCAAATACTTGGGGCAGTTCCGCTTCCAGTGACCAGTCTGCTTGCAGTAGAAGCACTCAGTTTCAGGCTTAGGTCCAGACTTGGGTTTCTTCTCTTGAGCAGCAACTTGCTTGCCGTTCTTCTTGAAGTTCCCCTTCTTCTTCCCTTTGCCCTTTTTCTTGAAACTAGTGGTCTTGTTGACCATCAACACTTGATGCTCCTTTTTGATTTCTACCTCCGCAGCTTTCAGCATTGTGAAGAGCTCGGGAATAGTCTTGTTCATCCCTTGCATATTATAGTTCATCACGAAGCTCTTGTAGCTTGGTGGCAGTGATTGGAGAATTCTGTCAATGACGCAATCATCTGGAAGATTAACTCCCATCTGAATCAAGTGATTATTATACCCAAAAATTTTGAGTATATGCTCACTAACAGAACTGTTCTCCTCCATCTTGCAGCTATAGAACTTATTGGAGACTTCATATCTCTCAATGCGGGCATTTGCTTGAAATATTAACTTCAACTCCTGGAACATCTCATATGCTCCATGATGTTCAAAACGTCGTTGAAGTCCCGATTCTAAGCCGTAAAGCATGGCACACTGAACTATCGAGTAGTCATCAGCTTTGCTCTGCCAGACGTTCATAACATCTGGTGTTGCTCCAGCAGCAGGCCTGGCACCCAGCGGTGCTTCCAGGACGTAATTCTTCTGAGCAGCAATGAGGATAATCCTCAAGTTACGGACCCAGTCCGTGTAATTGCTACCATCATCTTTCAACTTTGCTTTCTCAAAGAACGCATTAGAATTCAACGGAACAACAGCACGAGCCATCTATCTACAATCAAACATAAACAAGCAAGATACTATCAGGTACTAAGTTCATGATAAGTTTAAGGTCAATTAATCAAATTACTTAAGAACTCCCACTTAGATAGACATCCCTCTAATCCTCTAAGTGATTACGTAATCCAAATCAACTAAACCATGTCCGATCATCACGTGAGATGGAGTAGTTTCATTGGTGAACATCACTATGTTGATCATATCTACTATATGATTCACGCTCGACCTTTTGGTCTCCGTGTTCCGAGGCCATATCTGTATATGCTTGGCTCGTCAAGTATAACCTGAGTATTCCGCGTGTGCAACTGTTTTGCACCCGTTGTATTTGAACGTAGAGCCTATCACACCCGATCATCACGTGGTGTCTCAGCACGAAGAACTTTCGCAACGGTGCATACTCAGGGAGAACACTTCTTGATAATTTAGTGAGAGATCATCTTATAATGCTACCGTCAATCAAAGCAAGATAAGATGCATAAAAGATAAACATCACATGCAATCAATATAAGTGATATGATATGGCCATCATCATCTTGTGCCTGTGATCTCCATCTCCGAAGCACCGTCATGATCACCATCGTCACCAGCGCGACACCTTGATCTCCATCGTAGCATCGTTGTCGTCTCGCCAATCTTATGCTTCCACGACTATCGCTACCGCTTAGTGATAAAGTAAAGCATTACATCGCGATTGCATTGCATACAATAAAGCGACAACCATATGGCTCCTGCCAGTTGCCGATAACTTGGTTACAAAACATGATCATCTCATACAATAAAATTTAGCATCATGTCTTGACCATATCACATCACAACATGCCCTGCAAAAACAAGTTAGACGTCCTCTACTTTGTTGTTGCAAGTTTTACGTGGCTGCTACGGGCTTAAGCAAGAACCAATCTCACCTACGCATCAAAACCACAACGATAGTTTGTCAAGTTGATGCCGTTTTAACCTTCGCAAGGATCGGGCGTAGCCACACTTGGTTCAACTAAAGTTGGAGAAACAGTCACCCGCAAGCCACCTATGTGCAAAGCACGTCGGGAGAACCGGTCTCGCGTAAGCGTACGCGTAATGTTGGTCCGGGCCGCTTCATCCAACAATACCACCGAACCAAAGTATGACATGCTGGTAGGCAGTATGACTTATATCGCCCACAACTCACTTGTGTTTTACTCGTGCATATAACATCAAACCATAAAACCTAGGCTCGGATGCCACTGTTGGGGAACACAGTAATTTCAAAAAAATTCCTACGCACACGCAAGATCATGGTGATGCATAGCAACGAGAGGGGAGAGTGTTGTCTACGTACCCTCGTAGACCGCAACGGAAGCATTGACGCAACATAGAGGAAGTAGTCGTACGTCTTCCCTATCCGACCGATCCAAGCACCGTTACTCCGGCACCTCCGAGTTCTTAGCACACGTACAGCTCGATGACGCTCCCCGGGCTCCGATCCAGCAAAGCTTCGGGGATGAGTTCCGTCAGCACAATGGCGTGGTGACGATGATGATGTTCTACCGACGCAGGGCTTCGCCTAAGCACTACAACGATATGATCGAGGTGGAATATGGTGGCAGGGGGCACCGCACACGGCTAAGGAACGATCACGTGGATCAACTTGTGTGTCTAGAGGTGCCCCCTGCCCCCGTATATAAAGGATCCAAGGGGAGGGGGTGCGGCCGGCCATAGGAGGCGTGCGGGAGGAGTCCTACTCCTACCGGGAGTAGGACTCCCCTCCCAATCCTTGTCCAACTAGGAGAGGTGGAGGGAGAATAGGAAAGGGGGGGCGCCGCCCCTCCCTCCTTGTCCAATTCGGACTAGGGGAGAGGGGGTGCGCGGCCTGCCCTAGCAGCCCCTTCCTCTTCTCCACATTGGGCCCATGAGGCCCATTAACCCCCCGGGGGGTTCCGGTAATCCCCCGGTGCTCCGGTTTTATCCGATACTTCTCCGGAACCCTTCCGGTGTCCGAATATAGTCATCCAATATATCAATCTTTATGTCTCGACCATTTCGAGACTCCTCGTCATGTCCGTGATCACATCTGGGACTCCGAACTAACTTCAGTACATCAAAATGCATAAACTCATAATAACTGTCATCGTAACGTTATGCGTGCGGACCCTACGGTTCGAGAACAATGTAGACATGACTGAGACACATCTCCGGTCAATAACCAATAGCGGGACCTGGATGCCCATATTGGCTCCTACATATTCTATGAAGATCTTTATCGGTCAGACCGCATAACTACATACGTTATTCCCTTTGTCATCGGTATGTTACTTGCCCGAGATTCGATCGTCGGTATCCAATACCTAGTTCAATCTCGTTACCGGCAAGTCTCTTTACTCGTTCCGTAATACATCATCCCGCAACTAACTCATTAGTTGCAATGCTTGCAAGGCTTATGTGATGTCCATTACCGAGAGGGCCCAGAGATACCTCTCCGACAATCGGAGTGACAAATCCTATTCTCGAAATACGCCAACCCAACATCTACCATTGGAGACACCTGTAGAGCTCCTTTATAATCACCCAGTTACGTTGTGACGTTTGGTAGCACACAAAGTGTTCCTCCGGCAAACGGGAGTTGCATAATCTCATAGTCATAGGAACATGTATAAGTCATGAAGAAAGCAATAGCAACATACTAAACGATCGGGTGCTAAGCTAATGGAATGGGTCGTGTCAATCAGATCATTCAACTAATGATGTGGCCTCGTTAATCAAATAACAACACTTTGTTTATGGTTAGGAAACATAACCATCTTTGATTAACGAGCTAGTCAAGTAGAGGCATACTAGTGACACTAAGTTTGTCTATGTATTCACACATGTATTATGTTTCCGGTTAATACAATTCTAGCATGAATAATAAACATTTATCATGATATAAGGAAATAAATAATAACTTTATTATTGCCTCTAGGGCATATTTCCTTCACCATTTGGGCGGACGGAATGGATTCCCGATGGAAGGAATCTGAGCGCCGCCGTGCATGGGCCTCCTCCCGGGAGCGGCGGAGCGCAAGCCGAATGACCATCTCCTCTCCTTGGGGCCACGTGGGATAAGCTCGGGTCGGTGGATCTGGAGGTGAAGGACTAGGATCGCTGCCCGCCATGCCAGAGACGGCCGGACACCGCTGGAGAAGAGCTTGGGTGGAGGAGGGGAGTGGAGTCAAGTGGCTAGGGTTTGGTCTGACCAACGGATGGGGAGTAATATATGTGGGGTCGGGTGGGCCAGTGTGGGCCGTATATGACGTGGCGAGTGTGTCCGGGCGTGCCCATGCGCCCCCATATTCGCCCCATATTTGGGCTTGATATGAGGGGTGCCGGTGAGTCCGAGCGTTTGAGGCCCGTTTGAGATGTCCGGTTGGGTCGAAATTCCATGACCGGTCAGTGTCCGGGCGGCACGCCCGGACATTTGAGAAGGGTTTGGGATGCCCGGTTGTAGATGCTCTAAGGCTTCGTGCCACAGGTTTCCCCTTCCCGTTAACATATGCATGCATATAAAGAAGAAAGAGATGATGGCAGCATGAATCTTTTTGTTCTTTCAAACTTTAAAATGTTTTATCCCTTATATAAAAAGCTGATTAAAATTCTGTTTTCACCATTTAATTCACCATGATGAGATGTTCAAAATTCGATCACATATTGGTGCACTTCGCCAACTTTTGTTGGGGCAAAAGTTACCATGTCTATAGCACAAAAATTGCCACGTGTTTACACTACAGTTACCATGTGTTGTTTTAACCATCTTTTCTCCTAGTTTTAAAGCAACCATTGCATTTCAACTACTTTTCACTCATCGGGCGAGGGTTCTGGTAAGCTACAGCGATGACCCGTGGACCCCGAGAAGATATGGGGGGTGATGCGCGCCATGGCGGGCTCCTGGGACGCAAATGCGTCAAGGAGATTCTCAGGTGCGTCCTGACGTGTGGTGGCAGGGAGAGAGGGGTTGTGGGTCGGGTGGAGAGGCCGACAGTGTGGTGCTGCGCCCACGGCGACTCTTTTTTCTTTCCATGGCAAATATACTAAACACGCCTATCACCCATGGCAAACTCTTTTCCCTTTTTTGTCCAATGCAATTATTTTTTTTCATGGCAATTTAAGATGTGTTCTTGCGATGGCAAATAAACATGTGTACTTCATGGATCACTGAAATGTTTAGTAGTTCATCACGGCAATTTTATTATTTTGACCATTGCAAATTTTGTTTTTTGGCCATGACAATTAATTTTTTGGTATGAACCATGGAAAATTTAGTGCATGGGTCATGGCAAATTTGAGTAATCCACCATGGAATTTTAGTATTTTTACCATGGCAATTTTAGTACTTTGGCCATCGCTACTATTATTTTTCTATGAACCATGGAAAATTTAGTGCATGGATCATGACAAATTTGAGTAATTCACCATGGCAAATCTAGTTTACGGTTCATGGCAACTTTTAGTTATTGACCATGACATTGTTTTAGTAATTGATGACAATATTTTTAGTTATAAACCATGTCAATTTGTAGCTTTTATAAGATTAGGGCAAGTGAAGTCTACACATCACGACAATTTTATCTTTTTCGTACATGGCAAAATTTATTTCATTTGTAACATGTTAAATTTTACTTTAAACTTAGAATAAAAAACAGTCGAAACATATCATGGCAACTTCGGTGCAAACACCATGGCAACTTTTGACCCAATAAAGAAGTCATCAAACAACACCGTCACTTCAAGTCACACCCAAGGCTCTCTTCGACACCATTGAGGTACCATCTAAGGTCAATGCAACCGATGGTCCAATTGTGATCTAAGTCAACCATGCACCACCGAGCGGTGTGAAACGGAGTATGGGCCTATCATCCAAGATATTTTTAAGCAACAAAACAAGAAGTTTGGTCAGAAGCATTTCACATTATTTCATTGCTACAAAGAAATTTCCAGCAATAAGAAGTGCATTAGGAGAAACTCAAATACAATACGAAAGAGATCAAAATTAATTACACCCATTGAAGATGTTGACAAGGAGGATAAAAATCCCAACAAAAGACCGGATGATAACAAGTATGCGAAAGAGAGACATAAAAGAGGAGTATTCGGCGACACATACAAAGAAGAGTTTGTGATGATTGAGAGCAAGAAAGCCTTGGAGGCGAACGAAAGAAACAGAAGGCGACAAGATGAGTTGGAGGAGAAGAAATGCAGGTCAAAGGTTGCGGCCGAAGAGAGGAAGTTGAAAGCGGAGGAGCGTATTATACTAAATATTTTTACTTATTGTATACTATCACTAGCCTTATGTTTCCGTTGATACACCTAACAATCTTGGCAAGTTATTAAATATATGTGACAACATTTCACACATATATTTATATTATAACTCAAAATTGATCATTATATATACATGTCAAACTCTTATCAGTACACATACAAAAGTAGAATGGTGGAACTCCACTTTTTCTTCATGTTTTTGTAAATTTGTTTTAAAAAAATTCATTGAATTAATCTAAATCTTGGCCAAATCACATTCACCTAAGCTGTAATTTGTGTCACTTAGATGCACTATAGTGTGTTTATATGTTTTGTGTCTGTTTTTAGTATCTTTAAATATCATGATCAAGATTTTGTGACAACGTACAAGTCCAAAACAAATATCATAAAATAGGTTTGCAGAGTAGGTTTATCTAGTTTAGGTGTACCTAAGAGAACAATTGAAAAGCGTATGAGGTTTAAATGTTGTCCTTGAATTATTCTCGCGCCGTCAAATCCACATTGCTTGTTTTATCATGGTTAAATATTTCGTACTTCTCCTTAGGCCTCATTCGGCAAGCCAGTGTTGACATGGTTTGTAGACTTTTTGCGGGGCCAGGCACAAATAGTTTGATGTTTGGAATGAAACACTGGATCAAGGTGTTGTCTAGGTAACTGAAATTTAAGTTTTCTGTATCCGCAATATCATGTTCCAGCAATTATGATGTTCCAAGAAACTAAGATGTTGCCTTGCCTCAACTAATTCCAGCCATCTATCATCCAAAGACCGAGGGTGATAGATTAATTGTAATCGTTAATTTTTAAATACCATGTTTTCTAAACAATTGGATTATTAGTTGATTGTAAACGACTATTAATTTACAATATTACCATATGTGCCCACTAAAAAAGTATTTCAGTAGAAAGAGGACTTTGACTGGAAGACAATTCAAGGAAATTGGCTCATGTAATCCAGTACCCCTAGGGCTTGAAATACCCCTCTCCCAACAAATCCTTGGGGACTATGACAGTATGACTAGTTACTTAGCGGTCATAGGTGCTATGTCCAAGCTGATAGCATGATTCAAACTTCAAATATCGCCTTTACACATATGTGAACGTGTTTCAATACAAATGAGATCAACATAATTATTTAGTCGATCAAATAATGAGGTATTAGAAACTAATAAGTTACCAGCTTATATCACTGCCGATCATGGAGTTGTAACTTGAGAAGTATCTTTTCACTGGTCAATCAATAAGGGAATATATGCCGAACTAGGAGATTCGGCTGCAAAACATATCTTCTTTTTTCTTTTCTTTTTTTGCGATGAAAAACATATCTTCTTCGGAGGGCCATAACAATGGGCTGCACTGTTCCCGAATTTCTAAGCCAGATCACTCACACTCTCACATAATTGAAGGTTCCATCAGTCAATCAGTGCATCGTCATGGGAAACTTTAACCAGCTCAGCTAGCCAATACACCATGCGAACACCGATCGAATTCTGCCTCGCAAAAAGGAAAACAAAAAAGAACACGATCGAATTATTGAGTATCATTCGCAGCAGAGCAACCACCAGTCAACGAGCAAGTTTTTCTTTCTTTTCAAGTTCCTTTTTTTTTGAGAACTGGGCCTAGCCCCCAGGAGCCCATCAGTAGCCACAAGTCCAACACGAAACAGGCCCACGTCCCAGCAGCCCGTAAGCTGCATCAGCAGCATCCTCTTGTCTTGTTTAGTACCACATCGACGCCACAAGAAGATTAGAGGAGGAGGGCTGGCTACATTAAGACCCCTAGGTGCGACATTGCAACATACTTACCTGGACGGGGTCGACGGTTGATCAAGAAGGATCGTGGCCTAGATCAATGGCTCGCATTGCACTTGGTGAGTGTGTTGATCTACCATCTTCCCAAGTGGGAGAATGGATGTCATAATTTGTGGTAGAGGGGGTACGCGTTCGCGTGGCCCCTGCCAAATCAAAAATGTAAAATTTAGTGATCTTGCTTTACTACTTGACTTGATTATTATTTTCTACTTTTTGAAATTTTGATTTGATAATTATTTTCCTCCTGGATTTTTAGTTCAAACAAGAGGCAATTTGAATGGAAGAAAATGGGCAAAATGCAGCACCCATCCCAGACACATTCCATATTTAGCAGGACTGTGGGTTGCACTGCTCTCATGTTTCCCAGCCAGATCCTCACACTCTCACATAACTGAAGGCTTTATCAGTCAATCGGTCCATGACCATCAGAAAATGTTCAGTCAGCGGCACAGAAGCTTGAAAAAAAAAGAAATAAAATTCAGAGTAACCTATGGCGATTACATAAACACAACCGTTTTAGCAGTGTGTCTGCGTCCATGACATGTTCCACGAGTAAGCTCTCTCACAGATGAATAATAAAATGAAATGAAATCAGCCTCACAGATAAGATAGACAGACTTGTTATGGTATATTGCTATGGTATTGGTATTGATCGCTACCACTGTACCAGTCTTGTTCCCCTTTATAGCAACGGTTACGCCAGTGGATGCATCTTTCAGTTTTGTGTATGGAGGCTAATCTGTAGCTGAGTTCCTGATCTAGTGCTGCTGCTTTCGGAAAATGTTGCGTAGCCTCCTATCTGGATAATATTGATGCATTTCCTATCTGTAACTTCTTTATGTGACAGTTTCTTATGTGGATAATATTGATGCACGAGGCTAAGGTTCTGGCTTGAGCGGTGGTTAAATGTCGGCGCACCAGAACTTGATCAAATTATGCACCAAAAAGAATTGCTGGATGGACGATGGATCAGACACCTACCTGGACTACTACCACTGTTCAGTTTACCAAGGCGTGGAATGATGCGTGAATGCATATCCCGGGTTCAGTTGGTCCAAGGGCGGCCAGGATTGTGTTTCCTGGAAATGGACTGCAAATGGCGAGCTCTCCTCGGCGTCCGCTACTCCGCCTACCCCTTGCAGTTGGAGGGATGCTGTCGACCTGCTTCTCGGCATCTTTTGTCGTTGGGAGCGCACTTGCTGGTTAGGTGTCTTTGAGGGCTCATGCTAAACCATTGTAGGCTACCAGCAACCTTGGGCGACCAACACAGGTAACTCTGTCATCCCCAACAAGAAAGAAAGGTTGGTGCAATCTATTTGGTGGAAAGAAAGAAACGAGAGGATTTTCCATAGCAGAGTTTCTTCGGTAAATTCAGTTTTTCCATCTTGTCATGGACAAGATCACACTATGGAAGGTGGCCAGCCGTCCCAAGATACTAACTGAGTAGCCACATAGTTGAGTCAGTTATCTCCAAGATTCCGTCGATGAGCATCCTCGGCGAAATTTATGCAAATCCTGGGAATCCCTGGAGTCGACTGTCAGGCTTCTGAAACAATATGCTATGTGAAAATAAGCAGCGAGATGGCCAAAAATAGAAAGAAAAAAAACAAAGCGAGGAATCAGTACAGTGATCTGCATCTATATGTATGAAAAACACTAGGGGCAGACCAGTTGACCATCTGAAAATTTTAGTTTGCTAGTGGTTCTCAAGTTGCCTTGTTTGGATCTGGAATACAAGGAATGAGGTCCGTCAATGCTGCGGCACAAATCTAATACAAGCATATCACAAAAAAAAATTGTAATACAACCGTCAAAGTTGTATAAATACAAGTGGTCAGAGCTTTTCTTATGGTTAGAATTTTGTGCTTGTGTTGTGTCGAATTTTGTTTTTCAAATCCGACTCGGACACGATTCCTTTTGCCTCCTCTCATCATATCTAACCTGAAGATCAGTCATCGACACACGCACACGCACCCAGCCATCCATCCTTCTCGATCTTAGCCATGGATGCATCAACACAATCCATATGGGGTGATCGCCATCGGAGGAGACCGAGGCGTGGTGGCGTGGGTCGGCTCGAGCATCGCATCCTCCTCTATGACATGCTCTCTGGGAGCCCCATGATCCACGGCCCCATCAGCCTGCTGCCGCCGATGCCTCCCAGTAAGGGGGTTCGAGACCGGCGACCCACATGGCAGCCGGGACGTGGCTGTCGTCGTCCGCTCCATTAGGTTCACCTATCTTTAAGATTTTGAATTGTGTTGATCTCCTTGGCAGGCTCCTCTCAATTTAAGATAATAAAATATTGATTTTACATGGAGTGTCATGTTAGTTTGGAGCTAAGATTCGAGTAAACCGCGGGCCAAAACTCAGAAATAAATTGCTTCATGTTCAGATGCATGGAAAAAAAATCTAGTTCCGTTGCCCCATTACTATATGGTTTAGATCCAGTGACCGATTGCCAACAAATTTAAGCTACTTTTTTGTTAAGTTGTTCTAATTTCTTAAGTTGATTTGATGGTTACTAAAAAATAATATTTATCTTATATTCTTATAACATAAAATATATTGAAAATTTATTAATAATGTATTAATATTACAATTAATAGAAAAAAAGATTTGGCATGTTGCTTTCTCCTATTTGGCATATTACAATTAATAGAAAAAAAGATTTGGCATTATTAATAAACTATTTATTAATAATGCGTTGTAGATGCCCTTAGCAGACAGGGAGAGGGAGAGGGAGGGATGGAGGGAGAGTGAAGCAATATAATATGCTGACAACGGTTATTACTATAGTGCTACTTCCTCTATTCCATAATGTAGTGCATATTTTTTTTTCAAAAGTCAAATATTACAAACTTTGACCATGTCTATAGGCAAAAATATGTACACTAAAAATACCAAATGCATATCTTTGGATACATCATCAATTATATTTTCATATTGTATAAATAGTTTTCTCTGCAAACATGGTCAAATTTTGCTTAATTTTGCTTTTTCAGAAAATCTATACACACTACATGATGGAACGGAGGGAGTATTGTACAACACCACAATTTTACGTCTTACATTTATTATCTGATACGGCTGCAAATAAAATAGCTCCGATAACAAGTGCTAGCTGCTATGCAACTTCCATTATTGCAGGATCATATCATTTCAGCTCGATTGTCTCAAGTCGAGGCTCATCTTTTCCTCCATGTTATGCTCGTCAGCAAACAGGAGGTGTGCATCTCTACCGTTGTATCTCGTACTAATGCCCGTTGGCCATGTCTTTGAGTAGGATATGCCAAGCCTAAAGACAGATACAGAACATTCCTAGATTCCACTACCTATAACGCTATCCTTTGGTTCTCTATGCAGCCAAACTGTCAGGTCAACTATCACCAAGGTTCTATCTAGAAGAGCATTATTGGCATACTCATGCAGATCAAGCAAATCCCTGAATGTGTTATCTGTTGGGCTTCTTGTGGCAAACATCTCAAGCAGCAGTATGCCGAAACTATAAATATCACCAGGTGCAAGTGAATCCGTGGATGTGTCATCTGTTGGGCTTCTCCCAGCAAACATCTCAAGCAGCAATATGCCAAAACTATAAATATCACCAGGTGTTCAGATCAAAATGCCTTCCCTATACTCTGGAGTTATGCAAAAAGTTATGTGGTTACCACGCCATATTTGAATGAAAAGTAAAAGATGATATTATAAGTGTTTCAGTCACCTAGACCAACATAGCCTATGAAACCTCTAATACCGGTCGAGCTATATGAAACTTGCATCCCTTCCTTGTAATTTCATGAAGGATCCTTGATAAGTCGATGTCTCCAACTCGGGCGCTCATGTCTTCCGCAAGAAGAATTGCTTGGCTTAAGATCACAATGGATTACATGTGGTTGACAGAGGAGGTGATGATGTTCAACTGCATCCATGATATCGCCAGCAATATCCAGCCCGTGAGCAAGGCTGAACGTGTTGCTTCTAGTTAGTTTTTGACACTTCGGTTGAATCCAACCATCTAAGTACCATTAGACATAAACTCAAAACCATTGCCTTAAACTCTCGACCTTCAGTATCAAAACTTGAGCAACATGTTATGATCTTTATTAGATAATGGTCCCATATCCTTCTCATGGCCTCACATTCAACCTGAAAACTCTTGTAAGATCCGAGTTGCTGAAGATCAAATACACTTATAAACTGCACTGTAACTTCCTCTCCCAAGCATACTAGCTTCTGAAAACCCATTAGTTCATATAAATAGCGCTTGTTATGGATTCTTTCATGAAGAATAACTGGAAGTGACAGCAAGATTGCTCTAGCTATTGCTAAAAAAATTAAAAGAGACTTTGGCGACCTTTTTTTGTTCTTGTTTAAGGGTCTAGTGGAGCATGGAGCCAAGTGAAACCGAGGTGCGCCACCACACAAATTGATATTTCCAGCAACTGCTATGTAAGTAATGTTTCTAAAAACACTTCCGTGTGGCACCTCGCCTTGCAAACTACTGAAGGATACATCTAATTGGACAATGTTGCAGATTCTGTAGAATTGTCGATATTACCATGTTAAGTTGTTGTGTGCTAGGTACAGTTCCTGCAGGTTTCCAATATTACCAAGGGCACCATGAATATTACCAAAGAACTTATTCACAATAGATCCAGGCAATTTTCCACCGAAAGAGTAGCCTCCTAGTGTCAACCACTCTAGATTTTTTTTTTTGAAAAGAAGGATGACCCCCGGCCTCTGCATCTGCCAAAGAGGTGATCAATTCCCACCCCTTGTTGTCATTTGTTTCAAGCTTATTGTCAATGAAGTCTAGATACTCGAGAGGTCTCTTAGATTCTCAAATGTGGGAGGCACATACCCACTAAATCTATTATGCCCGAGGCCAAGTGTTCCGAGGAAAGATATATTGGATATTGAGGAAGGGGTGGTTCCTGCGAAGTGATTATCACCCAAGCCAAGATATTTCAGTTTGGGGAACTTGTTGCCGATATCATCTGGAATGTTTCCGCATAAAAAATATTTGACCTTACGTCAAATGCTTAGCGAGGACCAGTTGTAGAGAGAAGGTGGGACCATAAGAGAGAGGTTGTTGAGATCGAATAGGCACATGCTCTGGATGCTGCCGAGCCCTGGTGGGATTGAGCCTAGGATCAGGTTATTGGAGAGATCAAGCTTTTGCAGATAGGTCAAATTCAGCAGTTATCAGTACAGGAAAATCATTTTTTGCCTTGTGTTTGTTTCCCAATACGCCGAGATGTCGCCGCGAGCCGTTGCGCGTCCATCGTGAGGACGCCCCAGGAGCTCTGCATGTACCACTCCGAGACCGGGCCCTGGACCACCAAGAGGCCGGCGGGGCCGCGGAACGTGCCGTACTACTAGCACTGCACGCACAGGGCGTTCGCCATCGGAGGAGACCGCGGCGTGGTGGCGTGGGTCGGCCTAGAGCGGGGCATCTTCCTCTGCGATGCGCTTGCCGAGTCGTCCGCCTGCCGCCGCTGATGCCGCCCAGCGAGGGCACAGTGCAGCCGCGACGTGTCCATCGTCGGCGGCTCCATGAGGTTTCACCCAGCTGGAGATCCGCATCGTGCCGGGGTCCTTCGTGGACGACGGCCGCGCGCGTCGTCTTAAACGGCTGGAGGGTCGCCACATGGAGCATGCCTTTCAACGGCGCCGACCCGATGTCCATAGCGGCGGCGCCGGCTTGGCGCAGGGACTACAAGCTCGACTCGGGCAAGATCTACGAACCGAAGGTGCGGTCCGACGCCGGCCCGGCACCTCGCCGACCCTGCGGAGGCTCCACACTGGCATGCCCGTCCGCAGCCTGCGAGACGACTGCATCGTTTACTTGCTTGGGAAGATCGACTACCGGGACAACGAGCAAACGGCGTGGGCGCTCGCCGTTGACATGGAGACCAGGACAGTGCAGGGAGTGGCCGAGTTTGGGGCAGGCAACACCATTGGTTTGGGCCAAGCCTATATTATTGCCAGTCATGTCTCCAAGTATCTCAAAATGTAATTGACTCTTGTTGTGATTTACTTGCTTGAGGCAGCGTGGTCTTGTTTTTGCTTCAAATCAAGATCTCAAATACAAATGTAAGCACAAGGACGGTACTTAATTCTCATTTATGCTACCCCGCAAGTGTTGCAAAACCAAAACACATGCTCGATGACTTTGTCGTGGCAATGGATCAGAAAAATAACTTCCATAAGCCTGACCATAGTGCTGGTATCTTAGCCAGTATTATGCACTTGGGATTAACAAATAGGCTGATGTGACAGAGAATTAAAGAAAAGAAAAAAGGTTATAGTAATATAAATAGATAGATACTATATCATAAAAGATGTTATGCTACTTTGTGTCATGCATGACAATGAATAAGATCATCTATAATACTACTCTATAATAGTATCATGTACAAGTTATTTGGTACTCTACTGCACCAAGCAACTACGAAAATTTGTGCGGGAAGTGACACTCGTATTGTATTTCTCTACTTTGTTTCACCGGTTTTTCTTTAGTTTTTTCGTATTTTCTTTTTTCTCTTATTTTTCATTTTTTTTAAATTCACAAACTTTTTTACAAATCACAGACTTTTCTTAATGTTTTTAATATTTTTATATCCGTGAACATTTTTCTTCAATTCATGAACTTTTTCCCAAATTCGTGTTTTTTTTCATATGCATAAAATATTTTCAATTTTTATGAAAATTTTTCAAATTTTTAAGAAGAATTGAAAATCTATTAAATTTTCATTTTGAAATTTTTCATAATTCGTGAACTTATTTCATTTTTCATGAAAAATTACAAATTCATGCAATTCAGAATTGGTGCTCTTTTTCAGATTCACGATTTGTTTTTCAAATCCGTGAACTTTTTTCAAATTTGTAAACTTTTTTTCAAGTCCACGCACTTCATAATATTTGTGAACTTTGTTTCAGTGATGTTTTTTAAATTCGTGAACTTTTTTACTTTAAGAAAACGGCAGTGAACAACAAACCATAAAAAAGGAAACTGAGGGAAAAAGTGAACCAATGAAAAAGAAAAAGAAAAGTGAGTGAGCTTAGGACGCGAGCAAGCGAGCGATGGACACGAGCGAGCAAGCGACCATCGGCCTGTGTTTGGTCAGGCGTAGTCGGCTAGCGCCGCCATGGAAGGTAAGTAGTACTACATGCGCCAAAGAGGAGGTCTCGCTCAAATATGCAGCGGCCCAGTGGGACTATTGACATTATTTAAAAGGGTCCGTCTATGTCACATTTAGATGTGAGATAATATCTCACATCTAAGTTTTTTTGTTCTATTTGTTTGTCCTGTTTCTTTGATTTTAATTTGTCAATGCCCAAAACTAAAAATTACCTCGTGGTGCGTCCGCCTTGGTCACCAGCCTATACGCAAATCTGGTCACTAGCTCCCCTCGTAAAAAAAATTCTGATTGATAGCTACCGGTACAAGGAACCTGATCGCTAGCTTTTTCTAAATCGCTAGTGAATTCTCTTCCAAAAGTGCTTACAAGCACTGCTTCAACAATCTTCAGCTTCCACCAAGGCAAAGACCCAAAATTGTTCCTATGCAGGTCATTTCCCTTCTTAATCAGGTGTGGGAGGATAAGCAAATGGCACCAAGAGTTCAGACATTTGCTTGAAGGCTTCTTAGGAAAGCACTTCCTACAGGTAAGAGGGCAGGTAGGTACTCCAAACATATCAATGAAAACTGCTCTAGATGTGGACTATTAGAAGATGAAATGCATATGTTGTTTCTCTGCCCTTTTTCTAAAGCTGCATGATTTTGCTATCCCTGGTTTATTAAAACGGAATCTCTGGCTGAAAATTATCATTCTATTCCTGATATGATTCGTGCTTTGATTACATCTCAACATCCAAAAATAAACTTGACTACTCTTTATACTTTTCTATGGTGTCTTTGGAAAGCTCGGAACGACTGTCTATTTTGCAGCAAATTATGCAAGCCTTCCTAGGTGTATGCTTCAGCAAATGCAATAATTGAAGCAACCAATTTAGAAGATAAGAACTTCGCTCAACAACAAGAAAGCGATAAAGCTCAGGAGCAGTTGCAGGCTTCTTCAACAACCACGCATACACATGACTGTAATAACCTTACAGGGAATGTCATCTTTTGCGACGCAGCCTGGGAGAGACGCACAGATTCAGAGCTGGGCCATGCTGGCTTAGGAGTAATCATCACCATGCAAGACAATCGGCACCTCCAACGACTACACGTCTCTGCGCTTTCGCCTCCAGTTTCATCACCCCTCCAGGCTGAGACTTATGGGCTGCTACTAGCTACTAAGTTAGTAGATCTTCTGCAGGTTCAGAACCCTCCCTTTTGCACCGACTGCTCGGTGTTAGTTTCGGCGGCAAGGTCATCAACGGTATTTGCTGCTCCAGGATGTTGGGAGAACAGACCTCTCCTTGCAGAGATCCAAGCCTCTCCCTCTTTTAGTCGTAACAAGATCACTCACATCAACAGAAGCAACAATGTAAAAACTGATCATCAAGCTCGATTAGCTTTGCGGATTCAGTCAAGGTCCTTAGCTCTTTGTTGCTTATGTACACAAGCAGATCAAGGTCAATGTCCCGGAAAGGACATAGTTTCTGGTTCTAGCATGAGTCCCTTCATGCTTCTTTCTGTAAAATGCACCTGATCATCAATAAAGTTTTCTTGTGTTCAAAAAAAATCAACTTGTTAGCTTTTGCCTATCATTACACATTTACAAGGACATCTCCCAGAGCTAGCTTCTAGGCAACCAACGATCTATTTTATTTTTTGCCTTTATGTTTTTTGCGGTTTTCACTATTATATTTTATAATTAATTTTTCCGCAAAAAATATATTTTATAATTAATTTTCAGTAAAGAACAAAATTTCATCAACACATATTTCAAAAACATGTTCACGAATTTACATAAGTTTTTTCAAATTATAAAAAATGTTAAGGAATACCAAAAATGTTCTAATATATGGTGAACAATGCTTTATATGATGATCATTTTCTAAATACACACTAATTTTTTTCCAATACACACTGAACATTTTTTTGATATACGTGAACTTTTTAATATATGATGAACTAAAAGTGAAAATTTTTATATACATTGAACTAAAAGCGAACAGGAAAAAACAAAATAGAGAAAATATATAAATAACAAGACAAAAAAACACATTTTGATTTGCTTTGAAAAATTGATCAACATGAACAATTTTAGAAAAATGAACTAATTTACAAATTTTGAAACATGTATTGAAACTTGTGAATTTATGAACAAACAAAAAATTATCAGAATATAAAAAACAATGAGATCAACTTTTGAAAATATAAAAATAAAAAGGAGATGAAAAACAATGAAGAAACATGATAAATAAAAAAGCAGAAAGAACATGAAGAAAATGAAACAAAACAAAAAAAAGGTATCCTAACTACTTGGGCCGGCTCATCTGCAGTTTGTTCGCTGACTAGGGTGGACTTGAAACTAGGAAAAAAATAATGGACCCCAATGGCAAGTCGAGGGTGGACTCTCAATTGGGAACAAAAAAGGTCGGGCCCCAGTTGCGAGTCGAGTTTGGACTTGCAACTGGGGACAAAAATGGTTGGACCCTAATTGCGAGTCAAGGGTCGACTTGCAATTGGGACTAGAAAGGGTCGAACCCCAGTCGCGAGTCGACGGTGGACTTGCAACTGGGGTAAAAGGTCGGCCCAGTTACGAATGGAGGGTGGGCTCACAATTAGGACTAAAAAATGCTGGGCACCAGTTGCGAGTTGAGGGTGAACTTGCAACTCGAAAAAAGGTTCGGCTATAGTTGCGAGTCGAGGGTGGACTTGCAACTCGGACAAAAAATGTTGGGCCCGAGTTGCGAGTCGAGGACGAACTTGCAACTCAGACAAAAAAATGTTGGACCCTAGTTGTGACTCGAGCGTGGACTTGGAACTCAGACAAAAAAGGTTGGGCCCAAGTTGCGAGTCCAGGACGAACTTGCAACTTGGACAAAAAAGGTTGGACCTTAGTTGCGAGTCGAGACTGAACTTGCAATTCGGACAAAAAAGGTTGGGTCCCAGTTGTGAGTCGAGGACGCACTTGCAACTCGGAAAAAAAAGGTTGTGCCCTAGTTATGAGTCGAGGGTGGACTTGCAACTCGGACAAAAAATGTTGGGCCCCAGTTGCGAGTCGATGGTGGACTTGCAACTTGGGAAAAAAAGTCTAGCCCCATTTGCATTGAGAGTGGACTTGCAACTAGGACAAAAATGGTTCGGCCACAGTTGGACTTTCAACTGGAAAGAAAAGGCTGGACCCCAGTTGTATGTCGAGGGTGGACTTGCAATTAGGACAAAAAAATATTCAGACCTAGTTGCGAGTTGAATGCAATTCCAACCAGGAAAAAAGGCCAGGCCCAGCTGTGACTCAAGGGTGGATTGCAACTAGGACAAAAAAGGGCCATGCTGGAGTTACAAGTCAAGGGGGATGTTGCAACTGCGACAAAAAGGTTCGGTCCCTAACTGTGAGTCGAGGGTGGCTTGCAAATAGAAAAGAAAGTCAGGCCCCATTGCGAGTTAACGATGGACTTGCAACTAAGACAAAAAAAGTCCGGGTCCCAGAATCGAGAGTGGACTTGCAATTGGGAGGAAAAAAATATCTGACCCGAGTTGCGAGTCGAGGACGGACTTGCAACTAGGACAAAAAAAACTGGGCCCTAGTTGCGAGTTGAGGGTGGACTTGCAACTAGGACAAAAAATGCCAGGGCCCAGTTGCAAGCAAAGGGCGGACTTGCAAATGGGACAAAAAAGAATGGATCACAATTGCGAGTCGAGGATGGACTTACAACTAGGACAAAAAAAAAGGTCAGACCCCAATTATGAATTGAGGGCCAACAAAAGCGGAGTCGAATAGGCCTAGGCCAACAACATGATACACAATAAACAAACAACGACAAGGGAGGCGGAAGGTAGAGCTTGCAGGAAATGATGAAAAATAAATCAAATGATGAATTTAAAAAGTACTTATAAAATTTTAAAAATCATGGACAAAAGAGAAAAGAAGTTTTAAAAAACGGGACCTCTATTGCATGTCAGTGTGTGGTTGGACTTGCACCTAGAACAAAAAATGGATTGGGCCTCAGTTAGAGACAAGTAGATAAAACATAACAAGGAGACACTGGAATACATCATCCAACGCCGGGAGATCAAAATTTTACGCGAAAATTACACTAATAAAAAAACTTGCAACATAATATAAAAATATGTTGGACCGAGTTGCATCTCGGTGGTTTACTTGCAACTGCGACAATAAAAAAAGAGACGAGCTCCAGTTTGCATGTTGGTGGTCAACTTGTAACTAGAATAAAAAAAAGGCGAACCCAGTTAGGAGTACACTTGTAGGACCAAAGCGGTTTGGACAAGATATATGTCGGTAATCGACTTGCAACTGGAACAGGAATAATAAAAAAGACACAAGGTTCTTACATATTAGGGTTAGACATGAGAAAAAAAATGAAAACAAGAAATTGGCCGTTGCCCGTCATTGTACTATTTAGAAACTTGGCCGGGTCGCCTCTACTCCTTAGACAAAGAGCAATGGGATAGATAGAGCGAAGAAACAGAGCCGACGATCGAGCGGTCAGCTCGTCTCTCCAACTTATACAGGCAACACTTATCTTCAACTACAACACAGAAAAAAAGATCATGAAAAACGGTCCAAAAAAGAAAAACGCATGGTGTGATGGGCTGTAAAATGAACATGATTTACAAAATTCCATGGGACAAATGAACATGAATATAAATGATTTTGATACATGATTTACAATTTCATGGACACGTTGCATAGATGAATACAAATCAAAACAACCAAAAATATGCACGAACAATCATACGGTATATACACGCACAAAGGAGATGCCTGCACACGTCATCTAATATATACACATATCATAGTATCACAAGTGGGAGAAAAAAGAAATGAAAAAAAGACAAAAAAAATACCTCACAAACTGCAACAACTGCAGTGTATCGAGACAATACAACAACAGACAAAAGAAGGAAAAAACAGAAAGGAAAGGCAGCTCACGCTAGCACACATGGGCTAGCCCACGCTGGCACTCTGCATGCCGGCTGCCCTAGCGCACGCTACAGATCGCCAGATCGTATAATCAAACGCGAACAAATCGTCAGATCATCAGTGCACGAATTTTAAAGAGAAAACAAATCCAACGATAAGGGACTTAGATGTGAGATAGTTATTTCACATCTAGATGTGAAATAGCAAATCCGTATTTAAAGATACTCAAGCACGATGTCATCTTCCTGAAAAATAAATTTTGTCAACTGAAACATTTTATGGCTTGGGCATTAATAACTTGGATTTTCAAACAATTGTCTTCCTATGAAATTTGCAAATAATTAGTTCCATTTCACAACATCACATGCACACTTTGTTTAATTAGTAAAACCATATATTTATTTCATATTTTCGATATATATTTAGAAAAAAGATCAAGTAACACAAATAATTACTAGTTGAATTATCATTTACAATGGTTGTGTTTTTTACGTTGTCCGATTATTGAATTAAATCATAGCAGGCGTAATCTAGTCAAACCTATGAAATTTGGTTAACATTTGTTACTATATATGAGTTCAATGCGTTGTTGATATGACCTTCACTTATCTTAATAAGATCATAAATTTAATAAATTATTATGCAAATGTTCTAATTACGATTTATTTGGTTGATTATAAGGCTACATCAGAATCTAATTTATTTCTTAAACTATAATTGATGTTTAAGAATAAAAAAATAAAACAGCAATTTTTTATTTATACTAAATATTTTTATTTATTTTATACTATGGTTTACTAGTATTCCTTATATTTTTTTCCATTGATACACATTACAAGCGTGGCAAATTCTCTATGTATGTGACGACATTTAACACATGTATATATATTACAACTCAAAATTCAAAAAATAAAACTCAAAATTGATCATTATATATACAGTTCAAACTATTATCAGTACACGGACAAAAGTAGTACGGTGGAACTCCGATTTTCTTTAAGTTTCAGTTATTTGTTTTTATAATTTTGTTGTGAACATTTTATAACTAAATTTCATCTAAATCTTGACAAAGGACATTCACCTAAGGTGTAATTTGTGCCACTTAGATGCAATATAGTGCGTTTATATGTATTTATGTTTGTTTTTAGTATCTTTAAATATCATGATCAAGATTTTTGACAATGTACAAGTCTAAAACAAATATCATAAAAAGGTTCGCACAGTAGGTTTATCTAGGTTTGGTGTAGCTAAGAGAAGAATTGACAAGTGCATGAGGCTTAATGGTTTGTCCTTGAACTATTTTCTCAGTCTCAAGTCCACATTGCTTGTTTTTCCATGGTTTAATATTTCATACGTCTCCTTTGGCCTCGTTCGGCAAGCTAGTATTACCATGGTTTGTAAAGCTTTTGCTCGGCCAGGCCCAACATCCCCAAAATTCCCATATATGCAGGCCGACTCCTGGTTTTGGAAAAAGAAGAAACCTCGAAAGTCTGCCCCTGCTCCAGTTGAACCACATCGAGGAAGCCCACCCCTGTGCCACAATGCAGTGCCGCGCCTCCTGAGTCTAGCAGAGCACGAGATGAATGGACATCTCCAGGGGGGCAATGCCGAACTTCATGTGCATCGCGGCCGCAGCAGCCGCGAGATTAACCTGGGGGCGCGTGCCCACGATGGTGACCACTACCGCACAAAACAATTCCTCCATCCTTGCAATCTCCTCATATGCCTCTTGGAAATAGTGTGTCGGCTCAACCGCGGCCGGCACCGTAGCACCCGGCGTACCCACCGACCCCGCAAACGGCACACTGAAATCAGGCCCAACAACGCCGCCCACCGAGCAAGCGCGCAATGAAATCCCCCTCTGCTAACCAAATTCTTGCGGATTATGATTGGTTAACTAGCGTCATAGGAGCTATATCGAAAGTGATATCATGATTCAAACATCAAATATCATCTTTACACAGGTGTAAATGTGTCTCGATACAAATGAGATCAGCACATTTATCTATTTTTCCTAGTTGATCAAATAATGAGTTATGATAAATTAATAATTGATATCTTTTTTTGCGGGAAAAACTTCCAATCTATTCATCTTCAATCATGGTAGTACAACGAACACTAGAAATAATAAAAGTTACATCCAAATTCATAGACCATCTAGCGACGACTACAAGTACTGAAGCGAGCCGAAGGCGCGCCGCTGCCATCGCCCCTCCCTCATCGGAGCTAGGCAAACCTTATTGTAGTAGATAGTCGGGAAGTCGTCGTACTAAGCCCCCATAAAACCAACGCACCAGAACAGCAACCGCCGCAGATGAAGAATGTAGATTAAAAGGATCCAGCCTGAAGACACACGAACGAAGACGAACGACGAACAGATCTGAGCAAATCCACCAAAAACAGATCAGCTCGAGACACAACTCCACACTCCCACCGATGACGCTGGACGCATCACCAAAACGGGGGCTAGGCAGGGAGACCTTTATTCCATTTTCAGGGAGCCACCACCGTCTCGCCTTCCTGAGCAGGACACAAACCCTAACAAAACTCAAAAAAGATCTAAAAACAGAGCCCTCCCACCGTCAAGGGGCGAGATCCACTCCGCCTCCATGTCCCTAAGGCCACCGGAGACGAGACGGACTGGCGCCCGCGCCGGCGTCGGCGCCGGCAGGAGGCAGAGTACCCTAGCATTTTGGAGGGGTGGTTGGCTAGGTCAAAGAGGCAGTAATTAATAACAGATATCCAACTAGCGATCTCCCAAAGGAGGAATTGAAGTGGGCATTGCGGGCTAAGGTTCGCAAGATCGTCCAAGGGGATGACAACACTCAGTTCTTTCACATGATTGCCAATGGCAAGCACCGCAAGAAGAGGATATTTCAACTTGAGCAGGATGAGGGGACGATTGTAGGTCAAGAAAATCTGAAAGTCTATATTACGAATTATTATAGGTAGCTGTTTGGGCCGCCGGAAGATAACTGTGTGTCCCTAGATGAGTCCAGGGTTGAGGATGTACCTCAACTTGCATCGGACGAGAATGGAGTCTTGACTGCCCCTTTTATGGAGAAAGAGGTGTTTGAGGCTATTTCACAAATGAAGAATAATAAGGCTCCCGGGCCGGATGGCTTCTCGACAAAGTTTTATAAAAAATGTTGGCACATCATCAAAGGGGATTTACTCCCAATGTTCCATGATCTTTTCTCTGGACAGCTTCAGTTGTTTCAACTTAATTTTGGAATGATTACTTTACTCCCCAAGAAGACAGAGGTTGTTCGTATTGAGCAGTTCCGACCCATCTGTCTTCTTAATGTAAGTTTCAAAATCTTCATCAAGGTCGGGACTAATAGGCTTACGCAAATCGCACACTCTGTGATGCAGCCGTCCCAAACTGCTTTCATGCCAGATAGAAACATCCTGGAAGGGGTTGTCGTTTTGCATGAAACACTCCATGAAATCCACTCAAAAAAACTAGATGGAGTAGTTTTCAAAGTGGACTTTGAGAAGGCATACGACAAGATCAAATGGCCGTTCCTTCAGCAGGCTTTGCGTATGAAAGGTTTTGATCAGGCCTGGAGACACCAGGTCGACTCCTTCACGTAAAAAGGGAGTGTTGGAATTAAAGTGAATGATGACTGTCGAAGTAATGGGCCACGGGTAGGCTAACCCGACGCCCATAACCTTTCAAGACATCGGGGCTGACCGCGCCCCTCAGGATGCCAAGGAAAAGAGCTGCCTTCTGGAAGCCGGCTGGAGAAATAGTCGGCTGCCCGTAGACGGCCGAGTCCAGAAGGCGAGGTCGAGACGAGCCGACTCCTGCCAGGCGGCTTCCAGAGAAGTCGGCTCTGAGGAGTCGGCCCGCGGCCCCTTCGAAGCCCGTACCCACATCAAGGGGGACGGGGCGGGGGATGGCTACAGTGCAGCCCATCCCCTCCCCTTCCTAAGGGCTGGCGCAGCCACAGTGCGATGTACCAACGAGGAGCCCCGCCCGACGCGACATTGTTGCCATGCCAGCCCTGACGTCACCACGAGCAGGCGGAGTCCTGCTCCCACGACGGTCTGTCTGTATGGCCCAAGGACGACGGCCCCCACCAGTCAGCGAGAGTCCAGAAGACGGCGAAGAGCCCTACCAGTCGGACCCGATGGGAGTCGGCCCCTAGGAGTCGGCCCCTAGGAGTCGGCCTGCTCCTCCCACGGGCCCCACGCGCCATTAACCAGACTAGACGGGGAGTGGCTACAGTAATCGCCCGCCATGACGGCGGTGCTCTAGCCATGATCCTTCGACCAAGCCTGCGTCATTAGAAGCGCGGCATAGTGATCAGCAGCCGGCAAGACCCCCAAGCGGCAAGTACGGCCTGTCGGCTCCGTACCAGACCAGTCGGCGGGCCCCAGCAGTCGGTGGAGAAGTCGGCGGCCGAAGAGACTGACGGCTGGGCCTACGCCCAGTCATATTACCCTTGTACACCTGGGGGGTAGGCCTATATAAACCCTCCAGGGCACCCATGCAAAGGGTTCAGACCCATTAGAACTAGACCAGAGATATAGGTAGGAGAAAGCTAGCCTTGCCTTCTCCTACCTCCAGCATACAGCTCGAGGAGCACCCTTGTACTCACTTGGCCTTAGTGATCATGCGGAGACCCCATAGAGCAGGACTAGGGGTGTTATCTCCTAGGAGAGCCCCGAACCTGGGTAAAGGACGTCGGCGTTCGTGTCTACGCCTAATCCCGCTTCCGGGCACCGGCGACGTTCTACTCGCTCCCACCATGATAAGCCATCCTTTGGCATATGTCGCACCCAACCCCTGACATTTGGCGCCCACCATGGGCGAGGTGCACCGTCGTCCGGAGACCTGTTCTGGACGGGAACCCTTTTTCTCCCTGGCGAGCGCAGCTAGCCCGACACGCCAGACGGAGTCTACGCCAACGCGCTGCTTGGCGCAGAAATCGCCTGCGCGGCCAGTTGCCTCGCCGATCTTGTCGGCGAGGTCCGCCTCTCCGACGAGCCCGCATCCGACGCGGGCACAGGTGACCCCGAGAGCCTCCTCATGGGCCTCCTCAACCAACTCCACATCGCTAGCGAGCCTGCTGTGGACTTAGAGTCCGTAGGCTCCACCGACCCGATGCTGGTCGACTCCGACACCGCATCGCTCGACGCGTTTCCCACCAACGTGGTGGTCTACAATGAGCCGCTCCCTCGCGCGGAGAGCGGCGGAAGCACCGTCACGGAGGTACTTGTCATCGGTCACGGCGAGCACTCCGACGGAGGTGCTTGCGACCCGCTTGATGTGGCACTACAAGACCTGACCGCGCCCATTCCCGAAGACGCTGATGCCGAGATGCTGGAGGCGCGCCGCCTTCAGCTTGTCGAAGGCGCCAAGAAGCTAGCCAGCATGAGACGCCTGTCGGAGGCCTATCAGCGCGAGATGGACCATGCTGTGGGCGTCACGCCGGCTCCCGCTGGGCCCAGCCGCCTTGGCGTAGTCCAGCAGCGCGACGTGGCCATCACCAACCTGTTCGGGGCAGATCACCCTGTCTACGCCACACCGGCGGAAAACATCCGAGCTGCCCAAGCGGCAGCAGACGAGCTGGACAAGTTCGAGGGCGAGGAGCGTCGCCTGATGGCGGAGCACGTTCAGCGGCTCCTCGACGCAGCCGCCGAGCAGAACGAGGCCGGCTGCCACACCAACGCGTTGCGACGGCAGAATGACGACCTGCACCCCCGCCGAGACCATGGCGCGACGTCTCGGACGCCGACCGACGGCGTGCATGGAAGAAAAGACAAGGAGCCGGCTGCTAGCCGCAGTCGGACTCATATCACCATAGAGCGCGACCAAGACGGCCGCCCAAGAGCAGTGGAACGACGGGACACCTGTCCTCCTCCTCCCCCTCGCAGGGAAAGGCGAGTCTCCCTGCCGCCTGTTGACCACCCGACGCTCGGCGACCGTCTTGGCCGCCGAGAGGGAGTCAGAGAGAATGATGCCCGCCACCGGATCGACCGTCTCCACCGATCCCTGGCGCTTGAAGAAAAAGATGAGCTGGGCCCGCGTGCTTCGGCCCCCGCATTCGAGACGAGCCTTTTCCCAGAGGGTTCACACTCCCAAGAGACACACCCAAATACACCGGCTCTGTGAAGCCGGAAGATTGGCTGATTGACTACTCCACAGCAGTCAGCATAGCAAACGGCAACAAGCGTGTTGCCGCGAAGTATGTTCCGCTCATGCTCCAGGGCACGGCCCGGACTTGGCTGAACAGCTTGAAGCCCCGCAGCATCAACAGTTGGGTCCAATTCACCGATGCCTTCATCCGCAACTTCACCAGCACATACAAGCGGCCTCCCAAACCTCGCCAGCTTTCCTTGTGCGTGCAAGGCCCCAACGAGTCAACTCGCGACTACCTCATGCGTTGGGCCGAGCTCTGTAACTCCTGCGAGGGCGTGCACGAGGTGCAGGCCATCGAATACTTCACCGCCGGGTGCCGAGAGGGCACCCTGCTCAAGCACAAGCTCCTCTGCGACGAGCCAGAGACCCTCGACGAGCTGCTGATCATAGCAGACAAATATGCCACGGTCGACTACTCCATGAAGGCGGAAATCCAAGTTAGTGCGACTGGCAAGGTGGCTCCTCAGGCTCCTCGAACCCCGGCTGGAGATGCCAGTTGGCGTCAGCAACAGAACAACCACAAGCGCAAGGCCACGCAGCCGGCTTCCATCAGCCGGCAGGTGGCAATAGTCGAAGACCAGCAGCCGGAAAGGCCGCCTCCGCCCAAACGACAGAAGGGCGGGAAGCCCAATTGGTTGTCGGCTTTCTCATATGAGCAGACTTTGGATGCTCCCTACAAATTCCATAGTGGTGCGAAGCCGTCCAACCACACCACTCGGAAGTGCCACTGGCTCACCAGGATTGTCAAGGGAGACGGCCTCATGCCACCCCCGCCTGCTGGGAAGCCTCCTCCTCCTCCCCCCAGCAGCCGACGGTCAGACCAGTCGGCGCAATACAAGACGAATACCCAGAAGAGCATGGAGCCTATGTCATCTTCACTAGTGTGGCCGATGATCGACGCAGGAGGCGGCTGCAGCAACAAGAAGTAAATGCGGTAGCATCAGAGACCCCAGAGTTCATGCATTGGTCTGAAAAGCCCATCAGCTGGAGCAGAGCTGATCACCCGGAGGTGATGCCAAAGCCTGGCTCCTATGCCCTGATTTTGGACGCCACCTTTGCCACGGACAAGCGAGCAACTCGCTTCTCCCGAGTCCTGATAGACGGCGGCAGCAACATTAACATCTTATACAAGGATACCATGGAGAAATTAGGAATCAGACAGAGGCAGCTTCAGCCCAGCCGGACAGTATTCCATGGCATAGTTTCTGGCCTTTCCTGCTCCCCAATCGGCAAGATTCTGATAGACGTCCTCTTTGGCGACAAATATCATTTCCGCCGAGAGTCAGTATGGTTTGAAGTGGTGGACCTTGAGAGCCCATACCATGCATTACTTGGCCGGCCTGCCCTGACCAAGTTCATGGATGTTCCCCACTATGCCTACCTCCAGATGAAGATGCCAAGTTCCAAGGGGATTCTGACCATAACTGGCGACTACAAGAAGTCGTCCGCCTGCGCAGCAGAGAGCAGTCGATTGGCCGAGTCCCTCGTGATCGCAGCTGAGAAGCGGCTCCATGACCAGGTTGTGGCGATGGCAAGCAAGCAGCCAGAGATGTCATCCGATCCCAAGGAGTCAGAAGCTAAGGGCTCATTCAAGCCGACCAAAGAAACAAAGAAGATACCCTTGGAACCAGAGCACTCGGAGAGGTACGCTGTCATAGGTACAAACCTCGACAGCAAATAGGAAGGCGAGCTCATCGATTTCCTTCGTGAGAATCGGGACATCTTTGCATGGTCCCCCAAAGACATGTCAGGTGTCCCGACGGATTTTGCCGAGCACAAATACATGTCCGGTCTGATGCCAAGCCAGTCAGGTAGCCCTTGCGCCACCTGTCAGAAGAGAAGAGAAGAGTCGTCGGAGAAGAAATTGCCCGGCTGCTGGCAACCGGCTTCATCATGGATGTGTTCTTTCCAGAGTGGTTGGCCAACCCGGTCCTTGTGCTGAAGAAGAACAAGCAGTGGCGTATGTGTATTGATTACACCAGCCTCAACAAAGCATGCCCCAAGGACCCGTTTGCTTTACCAAGAATCGACCAAGTAATAGACTCTAGAGCCGGATGCGAGCTGTTGAATTTTTTGGATGCATATTCAGGATACCACCAGATCAAGTTGAACCCGGCTGACAGACTAAAGACCGCCTTCATCACGCCATTTGGAGCCTTCTACTACTTGACTATGATGTTCGGCTTGAGGAATGTCGGCGCCACCTTTCAACGTTGCATGCAGAAGTGCCTCCTCAAGCAACTCGGCAGAAACGCCCACGTTTACATGGACGATGTGGTGGTGAAGACGGAGAAGCGTGGAATGCTGCTAGAAGACCTCAAGGAGACCTTTGAGAATTTGCTCCGATTTCAAATCAAGCTCAACCCAGAGAAATGCGTCTTCGGAGTACCAGTCGGCCAGCTTCTTGGCTTCCTGGTCTCTGAACGCGGCATAGAATGCAACCCTATGGAGATCAAGGCCATTGAGAGGATGGAAGTACCCAGCCGACTGCTGGACGTACAGAAGTTCACCGGCTGTTTGGCATCCATCAGCCGATTCATCAGTCGGCTGGGCGAGAAGGCTCCCCCCCTATACCAACTCATGAAGAATACCACTTTTTCGAGTGGAACCACAAGGCTAACGAAGCTTTTCTCCAGTTGAAGAAGATGTTGACCACTCCACCTGTCCTGGCGGCTCCGACTCCTAAGGAGTCCATGCTCCTATACATCGCCGCCACCAGCCGAGTGGTCAGCACAGTCATCATAGTAGAGCGCAAGGAGGAAGGCAAGGCCCTACCAGTCCAGAGATCGGTATATTATTTGAGCGAAGTACTGTCGACCTCTAAGCAAAACTACCCCCACTACCAGAAGATGTGCTACGGTGTGCACTTTGCCACCAAAAAATTGAAACCGTACTTTCAAGAGCATCCAATCACTGTGGTCTGCACAGCTCCACTGGTCGAGATCATTGGAAGTCGGGATGCTTCAGGCCGAGTGGCCAAATGGGCCATAGATCTGGCCCCCTACACCATCTACTACCAGCCTCGCACCGCCATCAAGTCACAAGCGCTGGCCGACTTCCTCGTCGACTGGGCCGAGACCCAGTACTTGCCACCAGCACCTGACTCCACCCATTGGTGAATGCATTTTGACGGCTCCAAAATGTGCACCGGCTTGGGAGCCGGCATCGTCCTCACCTCTCCCAAAAACGACAAGCTCAAATATATGCTGCAAATCCACTTTGCCGCCTCCAACAATGTCGCTGAATACGAGGCACTCATTCACGGGCTCCGGCTTGCCAAAGAGCTCGGCATTCGCCAGATCCTGTGCTATGGGGACTCCGACTTGGTGGTCCAGTAGTCGTCAGGCGACTGAGACGCCAAAGATGCAAACATGGCGAGCTACCGCTTCCTCGTACAACAACTCAATGGATATTTTGAGGGATGCGAGTTTCTCCATGTGCCAGGAAACGACAACGACCAAGCAGACGCCCTGGCACGAATCGGCTCCACCCGTCAAGCAATACCAACCGGCGTTGCCCTTCAGCGCCTTCTCAAACCGTCTGTCAAGCCATCACCAGAGTCAGATTCTATCTTCATGTCGGCTCCTCCTGAAGCAGTCGGATCTGACTTGAGAGCTCAATCAGCTGGCACAGGAGTTCTGATAGACGGCTCGGGGGTCGCAGAAGTCGCACCCGGCCCGGGGACTGTAGTGACTAGCCCGGGTACTTCAGAACTCGGCCTGAGGACTGCACCAATCGGCCCGGAGACTTCATCAACACAGCAAGCAACTGCCGACTCCAACCCGCCGCCTCCCGGCCCAGCCGCCCTTGTCCAAGTTGCAGTCCTGACAGTTGCAGAAGCCGCAGCACCTTCATGGGCCCAACCCATCCTCAGTTTTTTGGTGAACAAAGAGCTACCAACTGATGAGATCTTGGCCCGGCAAGTGCAACGTCGGGCAACAGCCTACACCATTGTCAACAGAGAGCTCGTGAGGCACAGTGTCACTGGTGTCTACCATCACTGCGTGGAGCCAGAGCAAGGCCAAGCAATTCTCAAAGACATCCATCAAGGCGATGTGGCCACCACACGGCTTCAAGAGCACTCGTCGCCAAAGCCTACCGCCATGGTTTCTTCTGGCCGACTGCTCTTGAAGACGCCAAGGAATTGGTCCAAAAATGCAAAGGGTGCCAGAAGTTTCGTTCCAAGCCACATCAGCCGGCTTCTACGCTCAAGACTATTCCCATTGCCTGGCCCTTTGCTATCTAGGGCCTAGACATGGTGGGACCATTCAAAATAGCGCGAGGCGGCATGACCCATCTACTTGTCGCGGTGGACAAGTTCACCAAGTGGATAGAGGCCAAACCAATCAAGAAGCTGAACGGTCCGACTGCTGTGACTTTTATCTCCGACATCACCATCAGATATGGCATACCGCATAGCATCATCACCGACAATGGCATAAACTTTGCCAAAGGCGCCTTGGCCCGTTTCTGCGCGACGCAGGGCATCAGACTGGACTTAGCGTTCGTTGCCCATCCGCAGTCAAACGGACAAGTAGAGCGAGCAAACGGCCTCATCTTGTCCGGCATCAAGCCTCGACTGGTCGAGCCTCTGGAGCGTTCGGCCGGTTGTTGGCTCGACGAGCTGCCGGCCGTCCTCTGGAGCCTGGGCACAACTCCAAACAAGTCAACCGGCTTCACGCCCTTCTTCCTCGTCTACGGTGCCGAAGCCGTCATCCCAACATACATAGAGTTTGACTCCCCTCGAGTCACCATGTACACCGAAGAGGAGGCAGAAGAAGCACGTCAAGACGGCGTCGATCTGCTGGAAGAGGGCCGACTATTAGCACTCAGTTGGTCCAGCATCTACCAGCAGAGCCTGCACCGATATTATAACCGGAAGGTCAAGCTGAGATCTTTCCAAGAGGAAGACCTTGTGCTCCGGCTGATCCAGCGAACAGCCGGTCAGCACAAGCTCTCAGCGCCTTGGGAAGGCCCCTTCGTCATCAGTAAAGTGCTAGGCAACGACTCCTACTACCTGATCGACGCTCAGAAGCCTCGAGCACGCAAGAGGGACGACTCCGGCAAGGAGATGGAACGGCCGTGGAACGCAAACCTCCTCCGAAGATTTTACAGTTAAAGCAGTATGTACCACGGTACCTTTTGTATTAAGTACGAAAACTCCGGGTCCCTTGAGACAAGCTCGGGGACTGCCCTCTTTTATCTATATGATAAGAATCATGCCCATAAGTGTTTTATTTTTTATACCGCTTGGCACCGGGTCCGACTAGGCGGCCCGGGGACTTGCCGCCTTGCACTACGAAATGCTTCCTGCAGCCGAACAAGTAATGTGTGCCACCTAAGCCGTCTCCTGCCAGAAGCCGCAACTCGCAGAGCGACTAGACGGTGGGCAGGAGTAAGGTAGAAAGGGTGCCCATATGAAAAATGGCTAAGGACACAAGCATGGGCATAGTCTAAGCCGGCTTCCCGCCTCTTACGCCGACTGTTGAGCAGCCGGCTCGCCGTGTTCTACTTAACTTGCCAAAGAACTCTAAACGGCTAAGTACTTGCCTTCCCAAAAGAAGCTAAGTACTTGATCCAGCAACAGTCCGCAGAGCGGCTGTCTGACTGGCAAGACGGCAACCAAGGGAAGGCGTCAAAGGAAAAAAGCCAGCAACAGGCAAGAAGAGATAGAACTCGGAATATATTTACATAGCAAGGCCCTTGGTGAAAGTGCGTTATATTGACTAGAGGGGGTGAATAGGCGATTTTTATGAAATTCTTCACTGAGGAATTTGCCGGTGAGGAAATTCCTTAGCGAAGAACTACTAGCAGCGGAATAAGTACTCAAAAGTAAACATAACAGAACACAAGCATAGTGATCATGATGAAATGAAGACATGCACAGAGTACAGGAAGCGTAAGCACAGGATAACACAGGATGAAGACAAACAGACTGAAGAAATTGAACTGAGGAAATTGAGAAAGTCTTCAGTCAAAGTCTTCAAACACATATATGAACAAACACACAACACAGTTATGAGGAAATGGAAGAGTTGAGGGAATAGAACCAGTAAGCTTGGTGAGGACAATGATTTGGTAGACCAGTTCCAACTGCTGTCTCAGTTGTACGTCTGGTTGGAGCGGCTGAGTATTTAAACTTGAGGACACACAGTCCCGGACACCCAGTCCTGAACACGCAGCTCAGGACACCAAGTCCTCACCGTATTTTCCTTGAACTAAGGTCACACAGACCTCGTCCAATCACTCATGGTAAGTCTTCAGGTGACTTCTGAACCTTCACAAACTTGGTCACTCGGCGATCCACAATTCCTCTTGGATGCTCTAGACCATGACGCCCAACCGTCTGGAAGAAGCACAGTCTTCAAAGTAACAAGCGTCGGATCCATGCAGGATCAATCTCTTCAGTGATGCTTAATCACTTGGGGTCTGTAGGTGTTTGGGTTTGGGTTTTCCTCACTTGATGATTTTCGCTCAAAGTCCTCGGAGGATGGGTTGCTCTCAAATGAAAAGTGTTAGTTTCTCTTGGAGCAGCCAACCAGGTAGTGGTTGTAGGGGGCGGCTATTTATAGCCTAGGGAGCAGCCCGACATGATAAGACATAAATGCCCTTCAATGATATGACCGTTAGATGGATATATATTTTGGGACAGCTGGCGCATAGCACAACAATGGTCGGAATTTTGAGTAGCAAAATCCTCAGGGCTATCATGTTCCTCACTGTGTAGGCAATCCGCACTGGCGAATTCCTAACTCCTCAGTCAGAACAAATTCCTCAGAGACCAGAAGAACTTCGTCTCTTTCATTGAAGAATATGACTGGACTGTATGAGATTTCCAATGGCTTCACTCGAAGGGATTGGTAGGTGTAGGATTTTGAGTTGAGCATCACATGGAAATTTTTCCTTAGTATTTCCTCGACCCCCTTTAACAGTACGGTGTTTCCTACGACTGAAGAAAGAGAAAATGAAACTACGAAAACAAAAGTCTTCACGCTTCATGTTCCTCGAATGAATACCAAGTCTTCAAGGTCACACCAATTTCTTCACTTTCAAAGTCTTTAGAAAGTCTTCAGAAATCCAAAGTTTTCAGTCGAAGAACTTCATTTTTAGGGGTCGACTTTCTCTGTAAATATCAAACTCCTCATAGACTTATAGACCTGTGTATACTCACAAACACATTAGTCCCTTAATCTATAAGTCTTCAATACACCAAAATCACTAAGGGGCACTAGATGCACTTACAATCTCTCCCTTTTTGGTGATTGATGACAATATAGGTTAAGTTTTCAACGGGGATAAACATATGAAGTGTAAATACTGATATTGAGGAATTTGATTGCAAGATATAGAAGAACTCCCCCTGAATATGTGCATGGTGAGGTATTTGCTTTTGAAGCATTGCACACTTGAAGAGTAGAATCATGGAGATCTCCCCCCTATATCTTGTAATTCATACACGCATTTGACATATCAAAGTGAAGAATTTGAAATGCATGATGAAATATGGTGACTGATGTAATTCAGCATGCGTGCAATAATATTAATAAGGAATAAGCATGCAGAGAAACATCTCAAAAGTATCAAAGCACCATCGGGTTTAAGTTTTCAACTCGATCCAATAATGTTTCAGAAGAACGAGAGTTGTAACTTAGCAAAAAAATGCCCATATAAATAGACCCGCTTGAAGACTAACTCAAATTTCTCCCCCTTTGTCATCGAATGACCAAAAGGATCGAAAATGAGGACTAACGCCCCTGAACAATATCAAGATGATGAAGGAGTGCCAGCGTTGTTGGGGTCATTTGTCGTAGTAGGGCCTGCCGCAGTGTCGTCAAGTCTTCATTCTCATTGGTGTCGCGCGATGAAGAATATGAGCTGGCCACCAAGGAAGGAACCTTGACCTTCTTGAATTTCTTCGATGGAGGTGTAGACCAGTCAAAATCTTTCTTGAGACCCATTTTCTTGAGATCTTCTTCACCATACATATGTGACAGAATGGCATAGGTGCGACCGAAGACTTCATGGAGGTAGTAATGGTTTTTCTTCACTGCATTGTGTGTAGTAGTCATGTTGTGAAGAAATGAACCAAACTGACACTTAACCCATTTATGATTTCGATCCACCTTCTGGTGAAGACTAAGCAGAAGCTCACGAGGAGTAGACTTGGGTGCATTGGCAGAGTCATGTGTGGCAGAGTCATCATTGGTGGAATAAGAGGCTGCTTTGCGAAACTGTCCATCCAATGGACGAATGCATTCATCTATAACAGCTGGTGCCTTGCCCTTTTCATCAACTGAGGAATAGGTCCGCTTGAGGACTTCAATCGGGGGCAAGTAGCTGAGGTGATTCTGAAAATCAGCTTTGTAGTTGAGTGAAGACCTTGTCCTGAGGAATCTCATAATCCAAGGTGCATAAGGCTTCAGCTCAAACGGAGACAGTGCAACATTTGCCAGAGTCCTCATGAAGAAATCGTGATAGTTGACAGGAATGCCATGAACGATATTGAATACCAGAATCTTCATGATGCCAACAATTTCCTCATCAGATGAGTCGTGGCCTTTGATAGGACTCATTGTCCTCGTAAGAATACGATAGACAGTTCTGGGCACATAAAGTAATTCCTTCACGGGGAATTAGGTTTGTGGGGCCTGACCTGGCTTCAAAGGTTTCATCAGAACTTGCATGTAGTGATTTGTAAGCTCAGGTTCACTGTAGATGCAACGAGCTTCTTCAAGGGGAGGACTGAGTGGTAAGGCACGAAGCAATTCAGTAGTTGGTGATGTGTAGTGAGTGTTCTCAGACATCCAGTCCAGCACCCATGAATTCACATCTTCAGAATCTCCTGTGATGTGCAGCGTCGCATAAAATTGAAGAATCAGTTCTTCATTCCAATCACAGATGTCAAAGCAAAAATTTAACAGTCCAGCGTCGTGAAGAACACTAAGGACTGGCACGAAGCATGACAGAGATTCCATATCCACGTGAGGAATGTCCTCATGGTAGAAGATTTTCTCTTTGTTGAACAGCACTGAGGAAAAGAAATTTGCTTGACTAGCAGTCCAGAAATGCCTCTTCCTTATGCGAGTAGAATCATATGGGTTGTAGTCTGCGAAGAATATGTGCTCGCCAAAGAAATCATCAGCCTTGATCTTTTGCTTGCGTGAGAATGGATCCTTTGGCTTGGGCAGAGTAGTGTCAGTGAGTTGCATCACAACCTCAGGAATCGCAATCTCAGGTTCTTCAGGCTGAGAAATTTCTGGTTCCTCTTCAGTGGCAGTCTGCGTCTTCAGATGTTCAGCAGCAGCAGTTTCTTCAGCACTAGTGGCTGGAATTTCTTCACGTACATATGAAGTGGGGTGAGTTTCTTTGGAGCCCATTTGAATAGTTTGTGCAGGGGACTGAGGTATTTGCTGCAGTGGTGTGAACATTGGAGAGTTTGGATGCTGACTTTCCCAGAATTCATCACTCATCACTGGTGTGGAGTAGCCAACGTCCACATCTTCATCTTCCATTTCTTCAATGCTAGCCTCTTCAGCTGTGAACTGAGGCATAGGCGAGGAGATAACAGGTGTTGAAGGGATCGTATCCACTTCAATTTCTTCATCAATCTACTCTGATGAAGCAGCAGAATGATTTTCTTCATCAGATCTGCTAGGGATCACATATTCTTCAACAAAAGGAACAAGATCATTTGATGGCATGGTTGAGATCGGAACAGCATCAATGGGATTAGCAAATGAACTTGGCATAGGCTTCATCTTCTTCGGAGCTGATGAATTTGAAGCAGCTGATGATTTCCTTTTCTTCACTGCTGCACGCTCTGCAGCCTTGGTCTTCTTCACATCTGATGCATATGGAAGGATCGGAGTTGGAGTTGGCGCAGGAGGAGCAGAGGAATCTGGTTGATTTTCTTCAGGCACAACTGATGCAGTTGCCCTAATTTCTTCAGTTTCTTCAGGAGCACCACTAGTGGATGCCATGAAAATTTCTTCAGCGGCTGGGATGCAGTCATCAGCCCTAGAACTCACATTTTCTTCAGCAGCCTGATTTTCATCAGCGGTGCTGGCATGTTCTTCAGTCGGCTGAGCAGATGCTTCAGCCTGAGGAACTTCCTGTTGCGTTGGGGCTGCAACATTTGAAGTGAAGTTATCAGCAAGTCTCACAAAACGAACCTTGGCTCCAAGCCAATCAGCGTGGTATGCGTCAAATTCATCACTGAGTTTCTTGATCTCAGTTTGAATAGTGAAAAGTTCTTCAGTTGTCATAGAGACAACGTTTTTCTTCAAATAGCGCTCCTTCTTGTACTGTGCTTTCTTGATCTGCCTGGCCTTCTCAAATTTCCATTTTTCTTCTTGTATGAAGTGGGTCAGCATGTGACTTTGGCCAGGAGTCAGCTTGAAGTCAGGCATGGGAGTGTTGGGGTCCTTGTGCCAAATGTCAATGTATTCGAGGGTCAACTTTGGATCCAAAGTAGTGGCACATTTGTTCCCTTGGCTCTAGCGGCCCTGACTTGCCTATCTCTGATGATTTCAGCAAGTTCATCATCATCAGCTTCGTCTTCTTCAGACGGCACTTGGAAGGCGTCCTGCTTCTTCTGAGGACTAGGGCGAGGACCTCGTCCAGCAGTGGCCTTTGTCTTCAGCAGTGAGGGACCAGCTGAGGAACTTGGAGCAGCAGAGGAACTAGCGGAGGCTCCTGAGGCAATTGAGACGCCTATGGTCCTTTGACACATGGCGAGATGCACAGGTGCAGAGGACTTTGTCGGAGCGGCCGAAGACTTTGGAGGAGGAGCTGAGGACTTTGGAGGAGTAGGAGCAGCATGAGGAATTGGCCGTGAGGGCTTTGAGGATTCTGGCCGTGAGGGCATTGCTAAGGAACTTGGCCTTGAGGGCATTGTTGGTGATGCACTTGGCTTGCGCGCAGGCTTCTTTGACATAGCCTTCTTCGGCTTGACAGCAGAGGTAGCAGCAGCAGAGTCTTTATTGAATTTCCTCACTGCTTCTCTGGCTTGCTTAGCCAACTTGGCTTGGCGCTTGGCCCATTCATCAGGATAGTCCTCACCGCGCTTGAGGCTGGTGGGATCTGCTTCTTGGCCAGGTGCCAATGAAGCTCTTTGGCATGGAGGATTGAGTGCGAATTTCTTCATGTATTTTGGAGTTACATACCTGTACTCCCTCCATTATCTTGCCCATCTCCTCTCTATCCTCTGGATGCGCACCTTGCACTGATTTTTATCTTCCTCAGGAGGAGTGCAATACCCAGCATAGATGTCATCAGGGATCTCAAAGGCAGTCATGACCTCAGGCTTCTTTCCTCCTTTCTGTGGCCTCTTACCGTCAGCCATTTTCTTCAGTTGAGGAATTTGAACAATTGAATTCTCTGAAGAAGTATGCAACTTTTCTTCGAGGAACGCTGCAAATGAGTTAAGTTGATGAGAACCTAGTGATTCAGCAGCTGACTTGAGTACCTGTGAACAGAGCATAGTTGCGAGGAATTTGGAGAGGTCATATGCATTCTTAGAAGGTTTTTCAAAAAGAACAAGTTTGAGGAATTTGACCAGATAAGTCTTGAAGAATTTCTCTAAGCGTTCTTTGTCTTAGGTTCTAGAGTTGTATAGATCGAAGATCCACACAATTGAGGAATCTTGAAGAAAAATGATGCTTAGAGAAACGAATCAAGAACAGATGACTTGTGAGGTGTTTAGTGTGTTAGGAATTGAAGAATAAAACACCTTTGAAGATTTTGTAGATAATCATTTGAATCAATGAGGGCAGTAAAAGTAACTTTTAATTACCCTGAACGAAGAACACGACGAACTGGAGTGAGGAAATGTGAAGTTCGTCTGTGTAGATCTTCCACGCCCTAACTCGGCGGAGGAAGACAGCTACAGCGGCGGCGGAGTGAAGGTTTCCGCGGCCGGTGCGAGTATGGCGGCGACGAGGTCGAGGCAGTGAAGCTCTTCCTCACCGGCGACGATGAAGTAGCGGCGGCGCTAGGGTTTGAGAAACTCGATCTGGAGAGAGGTCGAGCGGAGTAAAAGAAGTGAGGAAGGGGAAGAGGGGTATTTATAGCCATGGTGAAAACCATTCGCCCGAAGAAATTGGACGAATGTGCCCCTGACCCTTCTCATTCGCTTGATATGTGTCACCCACGTACTGAGAGGTGGAGATCGTGTTAGATCGTGGGTGAGTGGATAAGTATATCGTGGGATGCGGAACGGTTTGAGCGGCAAGGCCAAAAATTTATATAGGATAGGTTTAAAGTTCCGTTCACAATTTCTTCAGCTGACAAGGACACAGTGAAGATTTTGAACGAGCTTCAAATAGAACGCACATGAAGAATTTTTGAATAGATTGGGTTGAGTTTAGCATAGAGGGGGAAGGGTCCGATCACATTCACTTAGCAGAAAAACCAACTTGAAGAATTAGCAATAAGTGAATGCTGTAGAGGACGTAAACTCATATATATATTTATAGCCAATGAAGAAAAACGACGGAAACAGTGAAGATAATGCAAAGTTGAAGAATATTGAACAACTGAGGAATTTCAACTTTTGGTGGTGGCGTGACCCACCGTATAAGAATGATGATTTCAGACACCGCATACAATTATCATAGGGTTCTGAGAATCAATTCTTCGTTAATTTCTTCACACTTAGAGTGTTATTCTTCATTGATTGAAGAAAAATGTTTCTTCATGTGTTGCACATCTAAGTCATCAATTTTGCATAAGTGTTAGGATGAGTGTCCTTTTCAAAGAACATTCGAAGATTCTAGGATATTTAGCTCACACCGCAACTTGCTAAATCTCTTCTCATCCAAGGGCTTTGTGAAGATATCGGCTAGCTGTTCTTCAGTCTTCACATGCTCAATAGAAATGTCGCCCTTCAACACATGATCACGAAGAAAATGATGATGAATCTGAATGTGCTTAGTCTTCGAGTGCTGAACTGGGTTATGAGCAATCTTGATGGCACTCTCATTGTCACAGAAGAGAGGCACATTCTTCATGTTGACGCCGTAGTCCTTGAGAGTTTGCTTCATCCATAGCATTTGAGCACAGCAAGAACCGGCGTCAATATACTCAGCTTCAGCAGTAGATAGTGATACGAAGTTCTGTTTCTTCGAGGACCAACAGACCAAAGATCGTCCGAGTCAGAATATCCAATGAGATCAAAAGTCAAACCCTTGGGGTACCATAATCCAAGTGTTGGTGTGTGAGCTAGATATCGAAGAATATGCTTCACAGTCTTATGGTGTGATTCCTTCGGTGTAGCTTGAAATCGGGCACACATGCAAACACTAAGCATTATGTCTGGCCTAGATGCACATAAGTACAATAAAGAACCAATCATGGAGCGGTATACCTTATGATCAAAGTCGATACCATTTTCATCAGTGCACAGATGGCCATTTGTGGGCATAGGAATTTTGACGCCTTTGCAATCTTGCGTGCCGAATTTCCTCAGTACACCCTTGAGGTATTTCTCCTGAGATATGAATATGACATTGCGTTGTTGACGAATTTGAAGACCTAAGAAGAATTTCAACTCTCCCATCATAGGCATTTGATATTCTTCACTCATCATATAGGCAAATTCATCACTATAACGTTGGTCAGTACAGCCAAAGATAATATCATCAACATATATTTGGCACACAAACAATTCACCATCATAAGATTTAGTGAAAAGAGTAGGGTCGAGTGAACCGGGTTTGAAGCCTTTCTTCATGAAGAATTCCTTCAAGGTATCATACCACGCTCGTGGGGCCTGCTTGAGGCCATAGAGGGCCTTGTTGAGTCTGAAGACTTTGTCAGGATTCTTTGGATCTTCAAAACCTGGGGGTTGAGCAACATAAACTTCTTCCTCAAGCTTACCATTGAGGAATGCACTTTACACATCCATTTGATATAAAGTGATATCATGATGCTTAGTATAAGCAAGTAATATGCGAATAGCCTCAAGTCTAGCAACAGGTGCAAAAGTTTCATCGAAATCAATTCCTTCAACCTGTGTATAGCCTTGAGCTACAAGACGTGCCTTATTCCTCACCACAAGGCCATTTTCATCTTGCTTGTTGCGGTAGATCCACTTTGTGCCAATGATATTGTGCTTGCGAGGATCTGGACGTTTGACCAGTTCCCAGACATTGTTGAGCTCGAACTGATGTAATTCTTCTTGCATGGCCTGAATCCACTCAGGCTCCAGAAATGCTTCATCTACCTTAGTGGGCTCTGTGATAGAGACAAAAGCATAGTGCCCACAAAAGTTAGATAAATGTGAAGCTTTTGAGCGTGTGAGAGGACCTGGCTCTTTGATGTCATTGATGATCTTTTCAACTTGCACTTCTTTTGCAATGCGAGGATGAGCTAGTTGTCGTTGAGGAATTTGATCAACATTCTCTTCAGCACCATTTTCTTTAGGTGCATTAGCTCAACGTTCTTCATGTTCTGGAATGAATTCTTCAGCAGATTCTTCAGTAGGAATGACATCCTCAGTAGCCTTGAACTTGATAGTTTCCTCAGGTGATGTTTCATCTATCATAGTAGGTAGGTGCTCTCTTTGCGAGCCATTAGTTTCATCGAACCGCACATCTACAGTTTCAACAACCTTGTGAAGAACGTTGTTGAAGACTCTGTAGGTGTGCGAGTCCTTTCCGTAACCAAGCATAAAACCTTCATGTGATTTCGGTGCAAATTTTGAGTTGTGATGAGGATCTCTAATCCAAAATTTAGCACCGAAGACTTTGAAATAACTTACATTGGGTTTCTTATCAGTGAGGAGTTCATAGGCAGTCTTCTTGAAGAATTTGTGAAGATATACTCTGTTGATGATGTGGCACGCAGTATCAATTGCCTCAATCCAGAAGCGACGAGGCGTTTTGTATTCATCAATCATAGTGTGAGCCATCTCAGCAAGAGTCATGTTCTTGCGCTCCACGACGCCGTTCTGCTGAGGAGTGCAAGGAGCAGATAACTCATGAGTAATACCAAGTTCATCAAGATAGTCATCTAGACCAGAATTCTTGAACTCGGTTCCATTGTCACTTCTGATGTGCTTGATCTTCACACCAAAGTTGGTTGAAGCCCTCGAGGAAAACCGTTTGAAGACTTCCTGCACTTCATGTTTTTAAGTAACAATGTGTACCCATGTGTATCGAGAGTAATCATCAACAATAACAAAGCCATATTGAGATGCCTCATTTGAGACTGCAGAATAATGGTTAGGTCCGAAGAGATCCATGTGAAGCAATTCAAATGGACGAGTAGTGGTCATGATAGTCTTCGCTGGATGCTTAGCCTTTGTCATTTTCCCAGCTTCACAGGCTCCGCATAGGTGATCCTTGAGGAATTTGACATTCTCGATGCCGATGACATGCTTCTTCTTCGCAAGTATGTGCAAATTCCTCATCCCTGCATGACCAAGTCGTCGATGCCAGAGCCAGCCTTCTGAATCTTTTGCAAGTAGGCACACGGCTGGTTGTGGTCCTATAGAGAAATCAACAATATACAGGTCTCCTCTCCTAAAGCCTTCGAAGACTTTGGAATTGTCAGCTTCCATAACCACAACACAACGGTACTTTCCAAAGACAACAACCATATCAAGATCACAAAGCATTGAGACAGACATAAGGTTGTATCCTAAGGACTCAACAAGCATGACTTTGTCCATGTGTCGATCCTTTGTGATCGCAACCTTACCTAGACCCAATACCTGACTTTTGCCTTTGTTGGCAAAGATGATATGCTTCAGATGCGACGGAGATAATGGAGCATCCATAAATAGATTCTTGTCACCAGTCATGTGATTTGTACATCCACTATCGAGGACCCACTTAGTGGCTTTGGGTTGATCATCTTGCAGATGAATTAGTGCAGCTTACAAACTCATATACTTCATCAGTGAAGAATATGACATCAATTCATTAGATCAATTTCATCAAGCAAAAGAACAGATAAAGAAGTATGAGGACGTGAGAAATGAAAGTTCATTTCTTCATGATTAGCCTGCGTCCTTTCAGGCATACTCAGGTCTCCAACAAATTCTTCAGACGATTACGTACGTTTGGAAACCTGACCCTGCAGAAGAGATTAGTTCCTTTTCTTCACCACCCACATCTGAAGGGGTGGCAAAGAGTTCATCGTTCTGCGATCTCTATAAGAGAAAGGTGGCATAGATGCCAATCCAGTTCGTTTCACATAAGAGGGGTTAGAGTAAGCATAAGAGTAAGTAGAGAAATTCTTCGAGGACTTATGGACATAATGATTTGAAGAATAATGCACATATCCATAATCCTTAGATCTTCCCTACGAAACAGGCGGGTTAGCATGATGATGTTCATATGAGGACTTTGATCCATATGAAGAATTTGGTCCATATGAGGAATTTGATCTGGGGTTCCTATTCTTCACAGGTGGCGTCGTGATGACATTCACCTGAATATTTTCAAGGCATCTTTTGGGAACCCAGATTTTCTTCATAGCGGAAGCATTCCTGCAGTTAGTGCCAACATATCTAGCAAATATTTCACCATTCTGATTTTTGAACAATTTATAGTTGGAGTCAAATGACTCATCATCAGAACGAGGAGATTCACATGCAAATCTAGATAAGTTAGATGGATCAACTGGAGGTCCCTTTGCAGCAACCATGTAGTTTTCGGGTACTGCTCAGGCTTCCAATATGTACCATCAGCATTGAGTTTCCTCTCAAAGGCAATACCCACTTTCCCAGGGTTCTTGTTGAGGATCTGCTTTTTAAGCACATCACAAAGAGTCTGATGCCCTTTGAGGCTTTTGTACATGCCTATCATGTACAATTCCTTCAGCCCTGCATCGTCAGTGATACTAGCAATGTCCTCATATGAGGAATTAGTGATAGCAGAGGCATGTGAAGAATTTAAAACATCAGTAGAATTTGAACATTCAGGTGAAGAATTAGCAGATTCACGTTCAATGCACTTCAAGCATGGAGGGACAAATTCTTCCTGAGAAGCGCTGATTTGTTGAGCAAGTAATGAATCGTGCTCCTTCTGAAGATCTTCATAACTCACTCTTAGCTTCTCAAGGTCTTGCTTTCTTTGAAGAAATTCATAAGAAAGCTTCTCATGATCAGATAAGAGAGTGTTATGATGATCTTGAAGGGTGTCATACTTAGTATGAAGTCTGAAGACTTTCAGCCAAAGCTTTTGGCTGATCCATTTCTTCACCCAACATATCATCGCTCTTATTTAACATGTATTGAAATTTTTCCAAAGCTCTTTGTTGTTTAGTGGCAAGGGAAGCAAGTTTGACATAGCTGGGTCCAAATTCATCACCAGATTCATCATCACTAGACTCGGATAGGTAGCATTCAGTTACCTCAGCATCTTTTGCCATAAGGCATGATGCAGAAGATGGTGATTCTGGTTCGAATGTCATCGCTTTGAGAGATTCCTTGAAGTCCTCAAACCAAGGATCATGACGGGTTCGATGACCTTCATAGACCTCAGAGATACGGTACTAGATAAGCTTCGCATGATCGAGATGCATGATATTCCTGAACTGATTTTGAGACAGACAGGAGCAGATGACGTCCTTCGCCGTGAGGTTGAGAAGAGTGTACTTGCGAATGTCATCTGCTTCCGCCATCTTGCACAAAGCGGTCAGACCAATTTCAGTGACGGTCCACAGCTCGCTTTTCATCGCCATGAGGCGCTTCTTCATCATGGCTCCACTTGGTATACTCATGACCGTCAAAGATGGGGCATGTCACTTTCTTCATACCTGCGGTCGACATAACTAAACTCTAGACGGTTAAACCAAAATCACACAAAACAAGGAAGTACCTTGCTCTGATACCAATTGAAAGTGCGTTATATCGACTAGAGGGGGGGTGGATAGGCGATTTTTATGAAATTCTTCACTGAGGAATTTGCCGGTGAGGAAATTCCTTAGCGAAGAACTACTAGCAATGGAATAAGTACTCAAAAGTAAACATAACAGAACACAAGCATAGTCATCATGATGAAATGAAGACAGGCACAGAGTATAGGAAGTGTAAGCATAGGATAACACAGGATGAAGACAAACAGACTGAAGAAATTGAACTAAGGAAATTGAGAAAGTCTTCAGTCAAAGTCTTCAAACACAGATATGAACAAACACACAACACAGTTATGAGGAAATGGAAGAGTTGAGGGAATAGAACCAGTAAGCTTGGTGAGGACAATAATTTGGTAAACCAGTTCCAACTGCTGTCTCAGTTGTACGTCTGGTTGGAGCGGCTGAGTATTTAAACTTGAGGACACACAGTCCCGGACACCCAGTCCTGAACACGCAGCTCAGGACACCAAGTCCTCACCGTATTCTCCTTGAACTAAGCTCACACAGACCTCGTCCAATCACTCGTGGTGAGTCTTCAGGTGACTTCCGAACCTTCACAAACTTGGTCACTCGGCGATCCACAATTCCTCTTGGATGCTCTAGACCATGACGCCTAACCATCTCGAAGAAGCACAGTCTTCAAAGGTAACAAGCATCGGATCCACGCAGGATCAATCTCTTCAGTGATGCTCAATCACTTGGGGTTTGTAGGTGTTTGGGTTTGGGTTTTCCTCACTTGATGATTTTTGCTCAAAGTCCTCGGAGGATGGGTTGCTCTCAAATGACAAGTGTCAGTTTCTCTCAGAGCAGCCAACCAGCTAGTGGTTGTAGGGGCGGCTATTTATAGCCTAGGGAGCAGCCCGACATGATAAGACATAAATGCCCTTCAATGATATGACCATTAGGTGGATAGATATTTTGGGACAGCAGGCGCATAGCACAACAATGGTCGGAATTTTGAGTAGCAAAATCCTCAGGGCTATCATGTTCCTCACTGTGTAGGCAATCCGCACTGGCGAATTCCTAACTCCTCAGTCAGAACAAATTCCTCAGAGACCATAAGAACTTCATCTCTGTCACTGAAGTATATGACTGGACTGTATGAGATTTCCAATGGCTTCACTCGAAGGGATTGGTAGGTGTAGGATTTTGAGTTGAGCATCACATGGAAATTTTTCCTTAGTATTTCCTTGACCCCCTTTAACAGTACGGTGTTTCCTATGACTCAAGAAAGAGAAAATGAAACTACGAAAACAAAAGTCTTCACGCTTCATGTTCCTCGAATGAATACCAAGTCTTCAAGGTCACACCAATTTCTTCACTTTCGAAGTCTTCAGAAAGTCTTCAGAAATCCAAAGTCTTCAGTCGAAGAACTTCATTTTTAGGGGTCAACTTTCTTTGTAAATATCAAACTCCTCATAGACTTATAGACCTGCGTATACTCACAAATGCATTAGTCCCTTAACCTATAAGTCTTCAATACACCAAAATCACTAAGGGGCACTAGATGCACTTACACATGGCCAATCTTCAAACAACAGTTCAAGATACACCCCACGGGTGGAATTGTGCAAATTAACAAAGTTCATCGAGACCGATAAGAAGGTATAAAAAAAGAGGTAAAGTGGCAGCCTAGGAAGAGCAGCAGGCGGGCTTGGTGGAACGGCGGAATTGGCGGCGCCGGCTGGTGAAGCGGCCGGCTGGGAAGTCTCCGCTTGGTCGCCTCCAGTGGTAGCCGGCTCGGTTGGGCGTGGCTCATTGTTGGAGGCGCGGTCGAGCTGAGGCTGGCCGTTCGCTCCGACTTTCGGCGCCTCCCCTTCGCCTTCCTCCTCCGCCCCGCCTTCTTCCTCGCCACTGGAGTCGATCACCTCCGTTGAATCCTCCCCATCAGCCGGATTCATCTTGAACCATTCCGGCGGTGCCTCGTCGCCATTCTCAGCCCGCTCCGGGACGAAGACGCTGGTGTCAGTGTACTCGGCGATCGACGCCGCGCGCTTGACAAGGTCATCTTCCACGACCGCCAACTCCGCCTGAGCTTCTAGCTGGAACATGGCTAGCTGGGCTAGACTTAGCCCAGGATACCACGCCTTGACGAACTCTAAGGCCCGGCGCGCTCCAGCCCGGGCCGAAGAGCCCTTCCAGGCTTAAAGGCAGCCAGGCGCTACCTCCAGCCAGTCGGCAGTCCGACTTGGGGTGCGCGGTGCCGGCATGTCTGGCCACAGGGCGGGGATCGCCTGGGCGCCGACATGTTGAAGCCGGCGCGGCATCCGTTGAGCCGACCGAAGACGAGCCTCAATGCTCAGGATCTACTTGTTGAGGGTTCGGGGGGAGTCAATGGCGATCTTCACGCCATCCGCCCTCCGCCCTTCACGATTAGCCTCGATGGCCTGGTTGGCGGCGTCCGAGTGGCCAGGGAAGAAGTCTGCCAGGACAGGAAGGCAAAGAGCAAATTAGAAGATTAGAAGCCGGTTCGACCAACAGCCGGCAGCTCAAAGAAGAAAAGTAAGGAGAGGCTCACCGTCGACAAGATCCTCGATCTCATGGAAGCTGGAGGACACCATCACCTCCTTGTCGGTCTCGGAGGAGCGCTCGAACGCGAATTCGGCAAGGAGGGCGGTCTCCTTGTCCTCCTTCTCTTTCTGGGCCTTTTTGAGCAGCTCCTTATGCTCCGCCAGCTGCGTGGCCAGCCGGTCGTGCTCCTCAGCCAGCTGGCCGCACTCCTCCTCCTTGATGCGCATGGCGGTGTTGGCCTCGCCCAGCTGCTGCTGCAGGGCGGCGTTGGCCTCTGCAAAAGAAAGAAGAGAACAAGGTGTTAGTCACCAACAGAACAAAGAATAGTCGCTGGGGAGATCCGACCCGACTGCTCAGCAGTCGGCCCGAATCTCGGGGACTACAACCCGCGGGTGCGCCAGCGCGCCCCCACAGAGAAGGAAGAGGACTCACTCCGGCTTTCCGGCAAGTCGGCGGTCCGCTTGGCCAGCTCCTCGACATTGGCGTTGAAGGTGGTCACGCGAAGATTGTGGTAGTCCCGTGACAAAATTTCAGACAAGTATTAGTACTTGGAACTCGCCCATCAGAGTTCCGAGCCGCCTGCTCAGCAGTCGGCCCGAAACACGGGGACTACACCCAGTGGGTGTGCTGGCGCGCCCCCACCGAGAAGAACAAGAAACAGAGACAAAGAAGAAGGGAACGTACCCGGACGGCTTCTCGTGATGCCAGATACGCCTTGGTGCAGTTCTTGATGGCATCGCCCTCGGCTCGGAGCTTGGCTTGGACGTCCAGAAGCGCCCGGTTCAATGGGCCCATCCTGCCTCCCCGCACCCACCCAGTGGGCGCTACGCTCGTCGCTTCGGTGTCCGGGATCATGGAGCTCGCGGCGCCGGTCTCCAGAGGGCGCGGTGCCAAAGCCTCCTTCGCGAGATGGCGATGCGTCGGCGTGCCGACCTGGAGAACTAGGCCCGCCACCACCTCGTCTTCAGTCGGCGACACCGGCGGGTCCGCCGGCTGCTCGCCTTGCACGCTCCTAGATGGCGGCGGTGGCGGCATGATCACGTCCGGCGTGGCGGTGTCGCCGCCATCCCTCTCCATGACCGGGTTATCGCCGCCGGCCTCCCCAGTCTACGCCATGAACTCCGGGGATGGCGGTGTGGAGTTCAGAGGAACAACAAAAACCGCCGACTGGCGGTGCGCGGCTTCTTCAGCTCGCTTCTTCACCGCATCGGTGGCCTCGGCCTCCGCCAGTCTGTTCTTGGCGGCGGCCTCCACCTTCTCAGCCTCCGCCTTCTTCAGGCGGGCGGCTTCCTGCTCTTCACGCACCTCTCGTGCGTTCCGCTCTGTTTCCTCCCGGAGGTCGGCGGCAGGGTCAATCCGCCGAGTGGTGGCGGAAGTCTCCGCTGACCCTATGATGGAGGCGGCAGCGACCTTGTCAAGAGAGAGGGGAGCCCTGGACCCAAGGGCGGCAAGCAAGCAAACTCAGACAAGATCAACGAAAGAAAAAATGAAAGCGCAAGAAAGGTAGCACTTACGCGGAGACCAGCAGTGGCTTCTTCACTTCCTTGCGGAAGCGGTGGGCCTTTGTGGCCGCCTCGTCCTGCTTGGTCGCCGCGGCCGAGCCCTTGGGCTTCTTCGGCCGGCTGCCGAACAGGCTCGGCGCGGCCCTGCGCTTCTTCGCGCCGCCTTGGGCGTCCGGCGTGGCAGAAGAGCTCGCGCCAGGCTGGCCGGCTCCTGGCTGGTGGCGTGGGGCGACCTCCTCCGCGTCATCGTCAGGCCAGTCCTCGAAACTGGCCCCGAGCCTCGGGCCGCCCACTTCACCGCTTCCTCCCTCGACGTTGTCCTCCAAGGCCGCCGCCCCCAAGTCGAGGTCGTCGAAGTCGCTCTCCGCCTGGTCGGGGAGGAATTCGTGGACTGGCCCCACGGTGCCGGCTGCCAGATGAAGGAGGAGATTCTAACCAAAGCCGATTGGTCAAATTGGACAAGACGGACTCGGCGACAAAGGAGTCAAAGAAAAAGGAAAAGAAACAACTCACCATGGGCGGAGGGTTGGCGCGTGAATACGGCTCCTTGCCGAACTGCCACTCTCCCGTGAGCTCGCAATTCTCAAGGTAGTTCACCATGTGAGCTACCTCCGTGTGAGGCATCTCCTTGGTGCACAGACGACTCGGGTCCCGATGCTCGCTCATCTGGCAAATCATGTGGGGGCGACTTTGGAGTGGGAGCACTCGGCGCGCCATGAAGACGGCCAACAAATCCGGCCCGATCAGGCCCTCCGACTGCATCAGCACTCGGAGTCGCGCGATGGCGCCGGCTCCAGCGGGTGTCAGCGTCCTGGCCCGATACGACCAGTTGGGCTGCCTCCCAGCCGGTGGGCCGGCTACGTAGGCCGGCAGATTGACCCAGTCGCCCTCCGCGAAGACGCTCTTCACGTAGAAGTACGACCGCTGCCACATCTTCACCGACTTTATCAGTCGGATGGGGGGAAATGGGTTGTCGGCCCCCGACCTCTGCACGGCAATGAACGCGTCGCACTAAGCCGGCACGCCTGCGGCTTGGGTGCCGAGCTTGGAGTAGAAGAACTCCCGCCAGAGCTTGATGGTGGGGAGAACTCCGAGGAAACCTTCGCACAAGATGATGAAGGCGGACAGCGGCACCACCGTGTTGGGGTGAGGTGGTGCGGCTGGAGACCGTAGAACTCGAGAAAGGCGCGGAAGAAGCCGCTCGCCGGAAGGCCAAGGCCGCGTAGGCAGTGCAAGCGGAAGATGACCCGCTCGCCCTTCTCCGGCGCCGACGATATTTCCTTCTTCGGTGTGAGACGGACCCTCACGAAGTCCTTGCCGGGCAGCCGCCGTGTCATGCGGAGGAAATCTATGTGATCATCGTGGACCTCCGAACCATCCCAGGTGCCAGAGTGCACCGCGGGGGGCATGGAGGCGGAAGAAGAGCTCATCGGGAACGGGTCACCGCGGCGCTCGGCGTGGCTTGGGGCGCGGCCGCGAGAGAAAGAAGAGAAGGAAGCAATGAGGAGGAGGGGCGCGAGTGCTCTGCCGCTCCCCCTCCTCCCCCTACTTATAGACCGGTGGGTTGCGAAGCCGAGGGGGGCGGGTGTGGGATTTACTGCGCCCACTACCCCACGCCTCCCACGTTTATCACACAAAGTTACTGCACGCATTAACTCTGCGGGAATCTCAACCGTCCGCCCCGGCCATAGCGGATCCGCTCGCGTGCCGTGGCGTGGTAGTGGTGGGCCCCGCCTATAGGCGTGTCCCATCGCGCGCGTGGGTGGGCAGACCGGCCCGGCCGCACGTCGCCACATGACAGGCCCGAAACGGGCGGCGGCCCGGAAGCTTAGCTAGCACGCCACTTGGATCCCGCCGAGGCGTTCGAAAATTTTGGACAAGTCAGATTGGGTGAGTCCAACTCTTGCCAGTCGGCCCAGCAAAAGCCGAACGGCGCTTCACCTCAAGCACTAGCTCGGAGAAAAGAAACTGATGAGGCTCCTCGACCAATCGCCCGCGGCGCCTCACCAGCTTCGGGGACTACTATCAGAGTAATGGGCCACGGGTAGGCTAACCCGACGCCCATAACCTTTCAAGACATCGTGGCTGACCGCGCCCCTCAGGATGCCAAGGAAAAGAGCTGCCTTCTGGAAGCCGGCTAGAGAAATAGCCGGCTGCCCGTAGACGGCCGAGTCCAAAAGGTGTATCAAGGGGGACGGGGCGGGGGGTGGCTACAGTGCAGCCCATCCCCTCCCCTTCCTAAGGGCTGGCGCGGCCACAGTGCGTTGTACCAACGAGGAGCCCCACCCGGCGCGGCACTGTTGCCATGCCAGCCCTGACGTCACCACGAGCAGGCGGAGTCCTGCTCCCACGACGGCCTGTCTGTATGGCCCAAGGACGACGGGCACCAGTCAGCGAGAGTCCAGAAGACGGCGAAGAGCCCTACCAATCGGACCCGATGGGAGTCGGCCTGGTCCTCCCACAGGCCCCACGCGCCATTAACCAGACTAGATGGGGAGTGGCTACAGTAATCGCCCGCCATGACGGCGGTGCTGTAGCCATGGTCCTTCGACCAAGCCTGCGTCATTAGAAGCGCGACACAGTGATCAGCAGCCGGCAAGACCCCCAAGCGGCAGGTACGGCCTGTCGGCTCCGTACCAGACCAGTCGGCGAGGCCCCCCGATCGGCGGGCCCCAGCAGTCGACGGAGAAGTCGGCGGCCGAAGAGACTGACAGCTGGGCCTACGCCCAGTCATATTACCCTTGTACCCCTAGGGGGTAGTCCTATATAAACCCCCCAGGGCACCCATGCAAAGGGTTCGGACCCATTAGAACTAGACCAGAGATATAGGTAGGAGAAAGCTAGCCTTGCCTTCTCCTACCTTCAGCATACAGCTCGAGGAGCACCCTTGTACTCACTTGGCCTTAGTGATCATGTGGAGACCCCGTAGAGCAGGACTAGGGGTGTTATCTCCTAGGAGAGCCCCGAACCTGGGTAAAGTACGCCGACGTTCATGTCTATGTCTAATCCCGCTTCCGAGCACCGGCGACGTTCTACTCGCTCCCACCATGATAAGCCATCCTTTGGCATATGTCGCACCCAACCCCCGACAATGACATAGGACACTATTTCCAAACACACAAAGGACTGAGGCAAGGGGATCCGATGTCTCCTGTCCTCTTCAACATAGTGGCTGATATGTTGGCAATTTTTATAGGAAGGGCCAAGGATGCAGGTCAGGTAGGAGGCCTCGTCCCGCACTTAGTAGACAGAGGTGTATCCATTTTACAGTATGCCGATGATACCATCATTTTTATGGAGCACGACTTGGCTAAAGCCCGCGACATGAAGCTCATGTTATGCTTGTTCGAACAATTGTCCGGGTTAAAGATTAACTTCCACAAGAGCGAGTTGTTTTGTTTTGGAAGAGCTAATGATGAACAAGATGCGTACAAGCAATTGTTCGGATGTGAATTGGGGGCTCTACCTTTTACGTATTTAGGTATACCAATTCACCATCGTAAGCTAACTAACAGAGAATGGAAGTGTATTGAGGATCGCTTTAAGAAGAAATTGAGTTGTTGGAAAGGCAAGCTGATGTCATACGGAGGACGATTAATTCTAATTAATTAGGTCCTCACGAGTATGCCCATGTTTCTTCTCTCGTTCTTCGAGGTTCCGGTGGGAGTCCGGAAGAGGTTAGATTTCTATCGATAACGATTCTTTTGGCAGAGTGATGATGTTAAGCGAAAATACAGACTTGCTAAATGGGATATAATATGTAGGCCGAAAAACCAAGGGGTCTTGGTATTGAGAATCTGGAAGTGAAGAACAGATGTCTCCTTAGCAAGTGGCTGTTCAAGCTTTCTGTCGAGACGGAGGCCACTTGGGCTCAGATCTTGCAGAACAAGTACCTTCACTCCAGAACCTTATCCCAGGTGACAGTGAGGCCGACTGATTCGCCTTTTTGGAAAGGACTGATGAGAGTTAAATCACTCTTTTTCAATAGGACAAGATTCATAGTGGGAAACGGTACTGCTACAAGGTTTTGGGAGGATACATGGCTAGGGGAAACGCCCCTCGCACTCCAATATCCTTCCTTGTATAACATCGTTCAGCGTAGAGATGCCTACGTTGCAACAGTGATGCAGTCCATTCTGCTTAATATCCAGTTTAGGAGGACGCTAGTGGGGACCCGTTGGGAAGCGTGGCTCAATCTTGCCTGAAGATTAATGGATGTTCAGCCGTCTCAACTGCCAGATCAATTGTGCTGGAAACTAACTAAGAATGGCGAATTTTTGGATGTTATCAACTCTAGTGCGATTCCTCGATCGAAACATCTTTGGAAAGCCAAAGTTCCTTTGAAAATCAAAGTGTTTATATGGTTTGTGCATAAACAAGTTATTTTAACGAATGATAATCTAGCAAAACGCAATTGGACAGGATCTACCAGATGTAGTTTCTGCGACCAACACGAATCCATCAAACATCTCTTTCTGGATTGTCCTTTGGCAAAAAAATTGTGGCGGTCGGTCCACATAGCTTTTAACATCACTCCACCGAATTCCATCAATACGTTATTTGGGACGTGGCTAGATGGGATAAATTTTGAGACTACGAGACTCATTCATGTGAGAGTGTGTGCTTTATTATGGGCAGTCTGGAATTGCATAAATGATTTGGTTTTTAACAGAACAACAAATATTCACTTTTTGCAGGTTATATTCAGGGCCACTGCGCTGATCCGTATGTGGTCGCTACTCACTCCGACGAAGGCCAGGGAGCGTTTGGTTACTGCGTCTACCCGATGAGAGATGGTAGCACGGGGTATTTTCAACCGGTTTGGATGACGGTCATGTAATAGGATAGACATGTAGTGCTATTCTCTTTCTATGCCAGCCGGTTGTGGCTTTTCTTTATTTCTGTTTAGCTCTGGTGGAGCCTTTTACCTTTATTGGTCGAGACTTGGAGACTGTTGTTGGATATTTTGCTTTTTAATAGTATTAGCCGTATGCATCATTCAGATGTAGAGGCTGTGGCATACCCCTTTTTCGAAAGAAAAAAAGGTATCCAACTTATATTACTCCAGATCATGTTGTGACTTAAGAAATCTGCATCTTGCTACTGGTCGATCAATAAGGGAATATAGTTTAAACAGGTGATTCGATTGAAAATTGAGAAGAAAAAGGAAAAGCATATCCTCTTATGAGGGCTATAATATAATCAGGTAGGCATGCATCACAAATGACAACCCCACCATGTCATTCCATGGGTAATAGCACTTGGGTGCTCCCGCATTTCTAAGCCAGATCAATCACACTCTCGCGTAACTGAAGGTTCCATCGGCCAGTCACTGTATCATCGTCGAAAACAGTTCCATTCGGTGAAACTGAAAGCCCAAAACACACGCACGCACGCACGCACGAAAGCAAAGCGGCAATTACATGGTTATTTTCTCTTTGCGAGTATACATGGCCTGACACATACGCGAACATGTTCAACTAGTTATGCAACGAAATCACAAACCTATGGTGACGCCATGCAGCCATTCTTCTTTTTCTTTTTTGTCTTTTCTTTTAGGGGATTTTTTGTCAAGAGCTAGGCCCAGTTACCGGAATAGGAACTTGAGGCAATTCGAACTGAAAACCAATAAGGAAATAAGAGATTATATTTATTTCCGAGGGCCAGAAGAAAATCAGTAAGAATGCAGCACAATGACAACACAGAGCATGACATTCCTTGCTTGATAACACTGGGTTGCAGTGTACTACTCTCAACAACTTTCCCAGCCAGATCCCTCACACTCACACAACTGAAGGTTCAATCAGTGCATGATCATCAGAAACTGTTCCGGTCAGCGACACGAAAGCTTAACAGAAAAGAAGAAAAACTCCGAATAACTTGCGGCGATTTTACATCAAGCACGACTTAGGGAGTAGAGAGAAACTTTAGGTTGAGAGATTTAGCGGTCCCTCCGTCACATGTCCCACGAGTACGCGCCGCCACCCTGCTGCTCCCCCATGAACAGACCGCTCTCTGCGAGTTCGCTGCTGATGAGATGGTCGAGCTCGTCCTCCTCGTGCATGGATTCCGCTGCCTTAGGACTCGCTGTGTTGCCGGAAGCGGCCACGCCAGCAGCTGGGTTGCTGCTCACCGACTTGAAACTGCTGCATCGTTGGACGATGCCGGCTCCACTGTTGATCAGATTGCTGGGCCCTGTCGTACCCGTTTGAGCGGCACCCTTCACGGCTCCGTTATTCATCTGATGTGCCTGGTCTCCACTAGCAGGTTTGTTGGTGTTCACGGGTCCCGACACGCTAGGAGGCTGCTGCTGCTGCTGCTGCTGCGCCATTACACGGCTGTTGCTACTCTTGGCTTCTTGCAGCAGCTGCTGCATAAGGTGCTGCTGGTACTGTGTGCTCGCACCAGCCCCGAAACTATTCTGCTGATGCTGGGGCATGGCTTGCTGAAACGACATGGGATGCTGCTGGAACTGCCCGAGCTGACCCGCACGGAAAGATCTGGACACTTCCAGCTGAACGCCATTGTGCATTCCTGTAGGACCTTTAAACATACTCGATGCCTCGTGCTGAAGCAAGCTCTGGTTCGCGCTCGAGCTCCTGAGCATGTTCTGGTAATTGTTTAGCGCCGCAGCGTTCTGCGACGCCTCCTGCTGAAGCTGGTTTGCACTTGAGCTTCTAAGCATGTTCTGGTAATTGTTCAGTGCCGCGGCATTTTGTGACGCCTCCTGCTGAAGCAAACCCTGGTTTGCACTTGAGCTTCTCAGCATATTCTGGTAGTTATTTTGTGCCACGGCATTCTGCGGACTGCTACAAACGGTTCTGACACCTGGGGCCTCGCTATTCCCATGGGTGCTAATTTCTGTGTTGGCCCCCTTTGCCTCAAGCATGTTGTGCATTGTCAGCTTTGGCCCGTTTTGTCTGGGATAGTTCTTCAGGCTCTCTGCAGTTACAGGCAAACCATTAAGCAATTTACACCAGAGATCACTTGGTCGAAACAGGAAGAGCTGAGCATCGCTGAATCTTCTAGGGAAAAAGATCGGCTGTTTTTTAAAGAAGTGAACACAAATAGTATGACTAGTTCTACAGTCTGATGCAAACTACAGACAAATCATTGGTCATGAAGAAACTGTTTTACAAAAATATAATTCAGCACCCAGGTGAACACTTAAGATGATGCTGATTGGTGAATGTGCATGGTCATACCTATAGGGCCAAGCTTGTTCTTGTGGCTGAAATCAATCAAGTCCTTCATGTTATTCACCACCTCTGATATCTGAGAAGAGCACACAAGCAATCAACACACTGTAGACAGAATCATATAAGGGGAAGAAGCATCCAATATAACTAAGTAAAAGATCAAAGTAATTTTCAGATAATATCGAGGGAAAAGATGGATAAATACTACAAAGGGGACTCTAGTTACCTGCAAGCACCGAACATATCTTTTAGAAAGCCCATGTTCATTTAAGCTGTGGTGGTCTAGATTTTTCGCTAGTTGTTGTGATGCTGACGCAAACCTTTGAGAACAACCAAAAAAAAAAATTCCTCACATTGATTAGAATATAACAGAAAGCTAGATCTTATACAGAATGAAATACATATGTCTGTGATTTATAATGCCAAAAGGAACTGTAAGAAGCAAATGAATTATACAGTAGCGATGCATGCTGGGTTTACTAACATGTTGCAAATGGCTTGTGCATCATTGGTCGATACCCCAGCAGGCCCACTTTCATTGGCAGCAGCTTGATACTTCTGGGCAATTTGCAGCAGATGATTAACCTGATAAAATAGAAGCATGTATTTAAGAAAAATACAAAGGTGCCAAAATTAAAAGATTTATAGTTTGCAGACTGGTCTTGCATAATTGCCTGGAAAGCAGAAGCCACACATCAAAAGACTGAAATTGACCAAAACACAAGCTTTTAGAGTAACAAAAATGTCGTATCCACACTTTGCACCTTGAAGCAGCAGATGAGGAAAAGAAAAGCAGTCTCACTATGCTAAACAACTTAAGTTCCTCAAAACATAGCAAAACAAGAAATAGCTTGTGCCAATAATGATTCCAAAATTCAGCAGCCATAACACGTAATAGCTAATTTCATGTAGTCAATAATATCGTTTTTTTTCTACACAGCCTGTTCTCCAACAAAGAACCAGTACTCTTAGACAGCTGGTTGAAAACAAACCTGGCATGGCTCGTTCCAATCACCAAGCATTTCATTAATTAGAATCTGGCGCTATTAGCTCAACATATATAATGGTAACTATTTAGTAAGTTAACATGAGAAAATGCAATATGGAGGTATACCACCCATGGTACGATGGTTTTGCACAAAATCGTAGAAAAGAAACAATACCAGATTACCAGTATCTTCTAACATAGAAAAGGCACACAAAAAACTCATCTTGGCCATAAAGATCGATATTACACATATGAAAAACCATATTCTGCAGACCAAAGCAAACAAAAGCTGCTAGTAATACATGGGATTTCAGGAGAAGAAACCAGCTCATTCTACAAAGAATAAGCAATGTGCGAGTCAATATGATTATGAGCAGCATTACTGTTCGACTTCCTTCGTGAATTCATCCAGAGCAACTGCCAAAGCATCAGAACTTTCCATGTCCAAGTGATTTGTAAACCACGTGACAGGTTCTTCCACTGGCTGGCCCACCTTGATCGGTGTGGACCGTGGACCGCCTTGCCCCCTCTGCGACCAAGCACCACCTCCTCCTCGCCTGCCCCTTCTCTCATCAGGTATGGTACGAGATTCTGGCCTGGCTAAGGATACCCTGCCACCCACCCCCCGACAGCGAGACATCACTCAACGCTTGGTGGCACTCCGCGCGGCAGCTTACCCCCAAGCCAATGGACAAAGGTCTCGCCTCCGCGGCTCTACTCATCTCCTGCATGCTTCGGAAGCACCGGAACAACTGTGCCTTTGACAGAGGCCGCCCCTCGGTCCATGCCCTGGTGACGAAGATCAAGGAAGAGGCAGCCCTTTGGGCTTGCGGCAGTGCGCTCGGACTTGGGGCTGTCATCCCCCAGACCTGGGACGTCCACTGATTTCATATTTTGGCTCTGTAATTGGCTAATTGCCTCCTAGGAGGATTGTAACTCAAACCCTTCCTCTTTAATGAAATGAAACGCAAAAATCTTTTGTGTTTTCTTAAAAAAGTGATTTGTAGACTTGTCCAGCAGGAGAATATGAGGGTGTGATTATCACACAGATTCAGATTTATAATTAGGTACACACTTGCTACTGCTACATAGTTAAAAAACATATATAGAGAAATGTCGAAGAAAAGAACAGATGATTTTCGAATGTGCAAAACAGGAAGAGCGTCTAATACCTGCGGTGCTAGAAACCTGCGAGTGATATACTCGTCATGCCGTCGTGAACAGAACTCCCAAGACATAATCTGCATAGGCAGCAATCAGCAGATAAGAATGGTTCTTGTTTGTACCTCATTTGTAACATCCAGATGCTCACGAATGGTCCACAAAATAAGGCACCCAAGACATGGGTGCCATGGCATGGGCAAGCTACTACATCTAGCAACATACCTTTAGTTCCGGAGTAAATATTATTCTCAGTTGCCCCTCGTGCGTAACATGTAGATGATCATAGATGCTCTTCTGAACAACTTTGGTATGCTCCAGGAGAAGTAATCCATTGGGCAACCGGAATTCATTGGGCACGTCAAGGAATAGATATTCATCTACAACACCATGGTCAAATCGAATTTGACAGAGTCTAGGAAGTATTTCGTAGGTAGCCTCTGTAAGATGGATATAAGAAATGAAAGGGGGTAAGCTCAAAGAGATACATTTTGAAATAAATACAGAAAATGAACTAAAATATCTACAGAGTAAAGTACAAGTTAGGCCGCTGGTATACTTCCGATTTGAACCGTCCACAAATATTTTTACACTATTAACGGCCTCCAGATTACTAAATTTTTTTGCAAACAAAAAGAAGATTACTACTCCCTCTGATCCATATTAATTGTCGCTGACTTAGTACAACTTTGTATCAGAGGGTGTACTTATTTTTTAGCCTACTATCCTTCTTTTTTGCTTTGGGGATGTTTATGGCAGAATAAGTCCCAAAAAATTAGGTGACTTATATTTTAGATATGGGTTTCTTTCATATGAGAGTATATACTATATACTATACAAAACATAAGATATGTAAATGCGCATTGCACATGCACATGTGTGTTTTCTAGTCTGAGAATAACACATTGAAGGAGCAAAACATAAAGAGCCCGAAAAGGAGATGTTAAGGTGTACACCAAAAAACAGGAGGAGCAAAGTGCAGGATTACATAAACAAAACAGGAGGAGCAAAATGCAATGCCAAAACCACACACTGCAACACTACCATCTTTCCAAGAGTTCCTTATGACAAGGTGTTATTTACAACTAAAGAAAATTATAGCATGCTTGAGTAACAGAACCTATACAAGTTATCGTGCTTAACTGTTTTCGCACGAACTACAAGAACACTGAATTTGGTGATTATTACAGAATAATCCCATAAGAAAACAGCATTCATCTTCCAGAAGCAGCCATGGAGAAGGATTGAGCAAACTTAGCCAGAAATCAACTTACCATATCCTTTCCCAGTATGTGTATTACAAATATCACAACGCCATGTATCCTGTAACAAGGAGAAATATGACCATGTGATAGATGATTTCATAGATTTTATCTACCATAGAAGGATAACTACCCTTGCTCACTACCATCACAGATACTTCATAATCAAAGTGTTCAATGATCCTAGCAGAGCCTTAAGGAGATGTTAAATAACTTTATTTTGAACATCAATATGAAAGTGATGTTGGACATGGCAACTTTCGAGTATTCGACAGAAATTTCAGGTGAAAACTGTCAACTAACCTGAGCTGTCGGAATAGCAATTGGAGAATTCCCTCTTTTTTCATATGATGACACACACCATCTTTCTCTTGCTCGTGGTGCAAAATATTCATCAATAAGCTTCCTCCAGTATGTTATGGGATTATTCTACAAGACAATATGTGAGTAAGCTGATCTTTCAATGGCTCATGTCTTCTAATCAATGTATATAATGAAGAGAATCTCACCTCTGGATGCTGACGCTTATGATACAAATACTGCATTAACCTTCGAGAACAAAGCCCGCTCTCGACAGGAGTCCTAACAGGCCCAGGTAGTTGCATCCCAGGCTGTGCTAGCGGCGGCCTCAACTGCGGCTGTCGAGGTATGCCAACTTGAGATTGCTGAATCTGAGGAAATTGTTGCGACAACTGATGCTGCTGTAGATGCTGAATATGTGCCAGTTTCTGCTGCCGGATTAATGCTTGAAGCTGTGGGTTATGTTGGCCCTGGAAATGAAGAGAACTCTGACCTTGGAGCAGCTGCTGAATCAAGTGCTGTTGCAGGATATCATCTTGCCTAATATCAACCCTTGGTTTCTTCTGCCCATGAAATGCACCATCAGCCTCAATTCCAGGTTGTGATGTTGCACTAGATGATCTCCTCTTCTGCATCTGCTCTTGGGGTGGACTTTGCTGCATGGTGGACCCATCAATGACGGAAGAGCCAGATATGTTATTGGATGAAAATGACATCGGTGAGGAAGGAAGGCGCATGAATGAGTCAGCATTCATGCTCGTACTATGCTGAAACTGGGCACCTCCAGAGAGTGATGAGTTGCCATCGGTCACCAAAGAGCTAACACCAATACTTGGCCCAGAGGAATTTGCAGAACTAACTGGAATACCACCATTCATGTCCCTGGGAACAAGTCCAAGATTGAAGTGTGGAGCCACAGACATGGAGATCAGCAGTGTTGCAACTCAAGCATCACCTTGAAGGATCTTGCTTATTGGCAAAGAACACCACTCGATGCGTGCTACCGAGTATCTTCAAATCTTTTAGCTGGAAAATTTAAAGTGTGCTTATACCAGTAAATACTTGGAAGCCATGCAAGACAATAAGGAACCTGTCAACATAAAAAATTCTCAAAGCAGAGAGTCTATGAACCAACAGCTCAATAATGTCCTGATTTAAAATTGTAAATCTCAACACTAGAGCAAAAATCTCGTCATAGGGTCAGTCTAATGAACAGAAATTGACATAGCAAGATAATCATGTGAAATTCGAAGGACGTATTTTTATTGCACAGCAGAGAAAGGAAAAAATATATTTTTTCTTTTAAATGTGATAAGAAATCACCAGGAATTTAAATCACTAACAAGGAACTATGAAAGGCGTCAAAAATATTCTGCAATGTCCGTTTGGACATCGAAGTTAGGTCGTCCTGCAGCTTATCAAATTCAACTAGCGGGGATCAAAAGTTACCGCTTTTTTAGCTTCTGCAACTAGTGGAGTCATCTAAGGCTAGACATTTCTAACACCAGAGGTGATCCTTCTGCTTTTTTGGCCTATATCAGCTCTCACCAAGAACTAGTGACCGACTCGTCAAGACTATAATCTTCGAATCAAGCCTAGGAAACAAAATTTATCACAAACATTCACACTCACAACCTACCACCAACTTACAACACTCCATGGCGTAATGCACATAAAAAAAGCTAATATTTCTTTTTAAAATAGGGGATGTGAGTACAAGCAGGAGCTGAAACTAGATGCACACACAAAAGACAGATCCCTCCTACAGCTAAAGTGCTAGAATAAGAATCTACCACCAACACCTTGAAGAACCTTGCTTATTGGCATCAAGCTTAGAAACTAAAATTAACAATGTGATGGAATGCACATAAAAAAACTACTATTTGATTAAAAAAAGATGGATTTGAGAACAAGAATCACACAAGAGACAGATCCCTCCAACAGGCTGTCGCGCCTACTGATGCATCAGTGGCGGACTGAACTAGTGCAGTCAGTTAGCTGAACTGCAACGCTAGTGTGTGTGTGGGCTTGGGGCCCGTATGTGGTGTGGGCCGGAGGCCATGTAAGGGTAAGCCCAGGAAGGGGCGGCTACTTATGTACGAAACACTAAGGAGAAAGGCAGCGTGTGATTGATTGAACCTTCTTTCCCCTTCTCTACGTCTCTCACCTACTCTCTTCTCTCTTCCTCATCCCCAATTCCAGATCGAGATCCGTCTGGGCATTACAATCTGGTAATCAGAGCCTTCCCGAAATTTTTTCCGCCACCACCCGTCGCCGTCGCCGCTTCCTCGATCAGGCGGTAACACCCACCGAGCTAGGTGCGAGCCGTCCCGGCGCGCTCGCTCGAAATCCTACTTGGGGTTCGCTTTGATCTGGATCGCGACCACGGCACCGTCCAAGCCCTCCGCGCAGACCCGCCGCGTGCTGGATGCGATGACGGAAACCACCGACAAGATGCAGGGCCTCCTCGAGACCATCCTGCGCCGCCTCGACGACCACCAGAAGACCGCCAACGAGCGCCACCACGCACAAGTCGCCTACAACGACCAAGTCTCCAACGAGCTCAAGCACTTGGCGAAGCAGATCGATCTGACGCAGGCGGATGTGGATGAGGCCCGCAAATCCCCTCCGCCTGTCGATCCCGCCGCGACAAGCCATCTCGGGGCATCTGTGTCCGGAGCGTCGACGACCTCAGGCCCCTCCCACCCCGCGCCACCACCTCCGCCTACGATGACCCGTCCACCCCCGCCACCACCACTCTACACGGAGGGCGCAGCGCAGCTGCCGTTCGCCCGGCTCGTCAACCACGGGCCGCCCCTGCTGCTGCAAAACTCTCCCACGGCGTACGAGCGGGGCGCCGAGCATTACACCAAGCCGCCCAAGCATGACTTCCCCCGTTTCGACGGCGACGCACCGCGCATCTGGCTAGAGCGGTGTCTCTCTTACTTCGAGCTCTACCGGGTGCCGCAGCACAGTTGGGTCGCCACCGCCGGCCTGTATATGGATGGGCTTGCGGCCATGTGGCTTCAGGCGTACAAACAGACGCACCCTGCTCTGTCGTGGCCCGCCTTCAGAACCACAGTGGAAGCAGAGTTTGGACCTGAAGAATTCGAAGCGCAGATGCATCAGCTAGTGCAATTGCGTCAGACTGGGAGCGTGCAAGAGTATCGACAGCAATTCGAGACCTCCATGTACCACCTATTGTCTCTGGATCCGACCCTGAGCACACAATTCTTCATCTCACAGTTCCTTCTCGGTCTGAAGGATGAACTGAGATTGGGCGTCCGTTTGCAAGCCCCAACAAGCATCACACGCGCAGCTGTTTTCGCGAGGATTCAGGAAGAAGAACTGGAGAAGCAACGTTTGCAGCGCCCGCGCATTGTCCCAGTGGGCAGGCCACCTCCAGCGACAACCAACACCAACCAAGCTCATGCAGCGCCTCCCCCACGACCGGGCGGCGACGAGTACACACGCGAGCGGCAACTGCGCGACTTCAGACGAGCCAATGGGCTTTGTTTTCGCTGCGGCGACAAATACTCCCGCGAACATCAGTGCAAGCGCACGGGACAAATACTGATGATTGAGGTGGGCGATTTCGGCGAGATCCTCTCGGATGACACCGTGCACGCGCTGCAATTGCTCGATGAACCGGCCCTGCCCGAGCCTGAGTGCTGTACCTTATCGCAGCACGCAATTTCCGGCGAAGACGCGCCGTCCACCGTTCGTCTTCGCGCCCAAGTCGGAGATCAAGTGATGCTGCTCCTGGTGGACTCGGGCAGTTCTCATAGCTTTGTTAGCGAAGCGTTCATTCAACGCATTGCAGCCGACACCCAGCCACTGTCGCCCGTCTCCGTTCGGGTAGCAAATGGCCAACGCTTGCACTGCAACAAGATGGTGAAGCAATTGGCATGGCAAGTGCCAGGACACACGTTCCACACTGATCTACGGGTGTTGCAGTTGAGTGCATATGACGCAGTGCTGGGAATGGATTGGCTCTCTGACCACAGCCCGATGAACTGTCACTGGAAATTAAAGCGGATATCATTCGAAACAGAGGGCAAGACGGTGCAACTGCAAGGGGTTCGCACCACCAATCTCTCCCCCACGGCCGTACTGGATGCTTATGAACTTCACCGAATGGAGGTCGCCAATGACATATGGACAGCAGCTCTGGTCACTGTCGAGCCGTCAGAGAAAGGGGATACTGAACCGATACCTCCCAGGATTCAGAAAGTGCTCTCTGAATATCAAGATGTGTTTGCTGAACCCAAGTCCCTGCCTCCTCATCGTCAGTATGACCACGGCATACACCTGGAGCCAGGCACTGCACCCATCAACACCAAACCATACCGCTACTCGCCAGTGCAGAAAGATGAGATCGAGCAGCAAGTACAGGAGATGTTACAATCAGGTGTCATTGTGCACAGCATGAGTCCATATGCCGCACCAGTCCTGCTTGTGAAGAAAAAGGATGGGAGCTGGCGTTTCTGTGTTGACTTCCGTCGACTGAATTCTGCGACGGTGAAGAACAAATTTCCACTGCCCATTGTGGATGAACTTCTGGACGAGCTTGCGGGAGCAAAATATTTCTCCAAGATCGACCTCCGTGCAGGGTATCACCAGATCCACATGCATGAGGAGGATGAAGCAAAAACTGCTTTTAAAACCCACCACGGGCACTATCAATTCAGAGTGATGCCATTTGGCCTTTGCAACGCGCCGGCAACCTTCCAGTGTCTGATGAACAGCATATTCGGCCGCTATGTCCGTAAGTTCATCATCATTTTTCTTGACGATATATTGGTCTTCAGCTGTGATCTACAGGAACATGAACAACACTTGCGCCTCACACTTGACCTGCTACGTGAACACCAACTGTTTGCCAAGGCGTCCAAGTGTTCATTCGCCCAGGAAAGCATCGAGTACTTGGGCCACGTCATTTCACAGGACGGCGTCGCCACGGACACAAGCAAGACGAGCGCGATGCAGGCGTGGCCGGTGCCCTCTACACCCACTGAACTGCGTGGTTTTCTTGGCCTCACCGGCTACTACCGCAAGTTTGTCCCACATTATGGCATCATCGCGAAGCCGCTCACCCAGCTCCTGACCAAGAAGGGATTCGAGTGGAGCGCCAAGGCCCAGCAGGCGTTCGACATGCTGAAACAAGCAATGGATGGCCACCCCGTCGCCTACCTCAGCAAGGCTTTGGGGATCAAGAATCAGAAGTTCTCCACGTATGAAAAGGAGTTCTTGGCCGTTATGATGGCCATCGACAAGTGGAGACCTTACCTGCAGCGCGCGCCGTTTGAAATCGTCACCGACCACAAGAGCCTCTGCATGCTTGGGGATCAACAGCTGGTGACGGAGCTGCAGCGCAAAGCCATGTCCAAGATGGTGGGCCTGCAGTTCACCTTTCGGTACAAGAAAGGCGTCGACAATGGTGCCGCTGATGCGCTATCCAGGGTGGGACATCTGTTGACACTGGATGCGCTATCAGTCTGTCAGCCCCAGTGGTTACAAGAAGTCGCCAACTCCTACGAAACAGACCCAGAATCACAAGAACTCCTGACCAAGCTGGCACTCACCACCACAGATGATCAAGGGCGAACACTTCAGAACGGCGTGATCAGGCAGCGTGGGCGTCTGTGGATTGGAGCCAATTCCGCGCTGCAGACCAAGTTGATCGCCGCACTGCATCACAGCGCTGTTGGGGGCCACTCCGGTGCAACAGCGACGTACCATCGTGTCCGGAAACTGTTCGCGTGGCCTGGACTGAAGCGCGCCGTGGAGGATTTTGTCCGTCAGTGTGCCGTCTGTCAGCATGCCAAGCACGAGCACACGCACCCCGCAGGCAAGCTACAACCCCTACCCATTCCTACGGAACCATGGCACGATCTGACTATGGATTTTGTCGAGGGGCTACCCAAATCAGAGGGGTCTGATGCCATCATGGTCGTCGTCGATCGTCTGACCAAGTACGCACACTTCATTCCGCTTCACCACCCCTTCACCGCTGCGCAAGTCGCCCGCGCATTCTGGGAGCATGTCATCAAGCTGCACGGGGTTCCTCACTCCATCGTCTCGGATCGTGACAAGATCTTCACGAGCGCCATGTGGCGGGAACTGCTCGCCGCCGCGGGAACCAAGCTGCTCTATTCCACGGCGTACCACCCGCAGACGGACGGCCAGACAGAGCGTGTCAACCAGTGCCTCGAGATGTACTTGCGATGCGCGGTGCACGACACGCCGCGGCAATGGCGCAAGTGGCTCCCTGCAGCAGAATTCTGGTACAACTCCGCTCATCATTCCTCGCTCAATTGTTCGCCGTTCAAGGCGCTGTACGGCAAGGAACCGAACCTGGGCGGTCTACCACACCTGAGCTCCACTCTGCACAATCAAGCGGCGTCGCCGGAGCTGGACTGGACAGCACACACCGAGATGCTGCGCGCCCAGCTCACGCGCGCCCAAGCTCGCTTCAAGAAGCAAGCCGATCGTCACCGCGCGGAGCGCGCCTTCGACGTCGGCGAGAACGTGCTCCTCAAACTGCAGCCGTATGCGCAGTCGACCGTCGCCAACCGCCCGTGCCGCAAGCTCTCCTACAAGTTCTTCGGCCCTTTTGAAGTGACAGAGCGGATTGGAACCCTGGCATATCGCCTGCAGTTGCCTCCAGACAGCCGCATCCATCCGGTATTTCACGTCTCCCAGCTCAAACCCTTCACTCCAGATTACAGTCCTGTCTTCGCCGAGCTGCCGCGGGTACCCGACCTCACTGGGGGTGAAACGGAGCCAGTGGCGATCTTGGAGCGGAGGATGATGAAGAAGGCGATGCACCGGTTGTGCAACTCCGTGTCCAGTGGGCAAACATGCCAACTTCAGCCACCACTTGGGAAGATTACACCGTTCTTCGCCAACGCTATCCATCAGCCTGCATCTGGGAAGGAGCTTCATCTCAAGGGGAGGACAATGTCGCGCCTACTGATGCATCAGTGGCGGACTGAACTAGTGCAGTCAGTTAGCTGAACTGCAACGCTAGTGTGTGTGTGGGCTTGGGGCCCGTATGTGGTGTGGGCCGGAGGCCATGTAAGGGTAAGCCCAGGAAGGGGCGGCTACTTATGTACGAAACACTAAGGAGAAAGGCAGCGTGTGATTGATTGAACCTTCTTTCCCCTTCTCTACGTCTCTCACCTACTCTCTTCTCTCTTCCTCATCCCCAATTCCAGATCGAGATCCGTCTGGGCATTACACAGGCTAAAGTGCTGGAACAAGAATCTCCTGCCGCACAACATAAGCCACAGATAATGAACGGGAAACAGCCTCGCCCCTTCTACCAACGCTACCATCCGCGCTGAGCGGACGTACAGAAAAATCCCCAAATCTTTCCTCCCCGGGCCGCCGTCGCGGGTAAAGTAAAACCCTAGCCTTGCTCGCCCGGCGCGGACGCAACCCACCCCGACAGAGGGAAAAAGAGGGGGCGGGAGACCCCCGAGCAAAATCCGCCCGGCGGCCGGCCGGGAGCTGCATTGGGGGCGCCGGGGCCCCTCTCCCCGGGCCCAAGAAACGGAAAATAAAAAGCTCCCTCGGGACGCCCCAGCGCGGACGAACCCCCGCGGGAGGAGGAGCGCGGGCGGGGAGGCGGAGCAGCGTTGGAGAGGCGGTCGGGAGCGGGGAAAGGACCTCACCTTCGCCGGCGAGCTCCAGTCGGCGCCCACGGCCGGGCTACTCCAGTCGCTCCTCGCCTTGCGTGGGTCTGCGAGACGGGTGGGCGACCGACCGGGACCCCGACCCGGCCCGCTTTGACCGCCCTTGAAGCGCCCCCGGCCGTCGGATCGGGATCGCTCGCGCGTGGGAGGTCGGCGCGGCGGGATTGGGCTCGCGGCCCAGGTGTCAGTGGCGCGGCTCGCTTCGGACGTGGCGTGGAGCTTGGCGCCGACACGCGGGCTCCCCCAACGTGGCCCCGCCTTCCGGTGAGCGGTGCCGTGCGTGCGGGTCGGAGGGCCGGTGTAGGTTTATTGTAGCTTGGTACCCGTACAGCAGTTATTTTCCTCAATCAATAACGACAGTTGTCTCCCCTAAAAAAGGACAGTTGTCATTGAGTCGTCGGTCTATTCTTTTACTGACACAAAGGAAAACAATTTTTTTTCAAGTGAAAACGGTTCTGACCACTTTCGCAGATACCTAAGCCCTTGTACTACAATGCTAGATGCTTAGGAAGGTGCTTAGAAAAATAAATCGGATTTTTCTGAAACATCAGTGCCTATTTTTACGGAAGAGACGCATAATTAAGCGTCTAACCTGTACAAATAAGTATCGGTGCTTAAAAAAGTCTGGTTTATCTCTACTACTATTAAAAAAGCAAACATGAGTTTTTCTATAGACACACCGCGAAGTACACACGGAGAAATCATGAACGTCCGATCTAGCAGGCTAAATTACATCCAACTGTCCATATTACATCGGTGAATTCAATGGTTAAGATGAAATGTTCTGCCGGCAGACCTGCCCTCGCACGTCATGCCAGACAACCCAAGACCCAACGGTCACTACATCCTAGGAGCAAATTTCGAGCGGTTTCCTTTCTTCCTTGATGGTGATTGACTGATGGCCTGCATGCAAGGAAATCAATTAAAGCTTGAGACTATGGCCCTGTTTGGTTAAGTCCTAGGACTTTGTCTAGTCCCAACTAAAAAGTCTCTAGTCCCTAAAAAGTCCCTCCCTGTTTGTTTCCAGAGACTAAAAAGTTCTTAGTCCCTTCCTAGAGGTTATTAAATGACCATGTTGCCCCTAGTATATAGAGAAATAACAATTAAACAACATCATGGGATGGCGGGCCAATGAATGCATGGAGGGGCATTGTTGGAAAAGTCCCAAAAAAGACTCACCTTGAGAGTCTTCTTCATTTAGTCCCAAATGCCTAGTTTAGTCCCTAAAAAGTCCCTCCCGTTTGGTAAAAAAGTTTCTAAGAGAGACTTTTTCTAGTCCCTACACAAAAAAGTCTCTGGAAACAAACACTCCCTATAATGGAGCTATGCATGCAGCCCTTCAGGCCAAACATTGCGGCAGATTTGTTTCTGATCCCGATGCCACTTTCCAACTGGGTCCTGGGGCGTGGCCGCTTCCGGTCATCGGCAAGCTCCTTGACGTCGTAGGCAAGCTGCCGCATGGATCCCTAGGGCGCCTCGCTGAATAATACGGCCGCTGATGACGCACCGGCTAGGCACGGTCGTCATGAACGTCGCCTCCTCCGCGGCTACAGCCTGGGATCGACGCCGAACACCTTATGTCCTCCATGCGGCTTCACATGTATGTGTTGCAGCCGCAGCTGCGGGACGATGACCTCGGCATGCTCCGTGGTGTCCGGCCCGTCGGCCACCCGGTGTTCGTGTCCATGATGGACCTACAGTGATGCTTGATGCGTCATGTTGTCGGCCGCCACTGGGGACATGGACGCACGCAGTGGCGGAGCCAGGATTTTCGACATGGGTATGCGAAGTCAAAAAATATATTTTTGGTGTACAATAATGCAAGACATAAAAAAATGTACCCCCCCAATCCCAAAAGTACTGCCTTTGATTTAGTACAGCTTTAGTATAAATTTTGAGACCAAGGGAGTAGACAATAATACCAATTAAACTATAATTTTTTCTTTGTAGCAAATGTGTCTTCGGTGATTTGGTTACATTGCAGAACAAGAAGAATCACAATAACATAACAAAAGCGAGAAATGATTGTGTCTTCCTTTTCTTTCATGAAAAAATTGTGCTCACAATTAACCAAGCAATCATTTAAATATTATTCCTCGTTTTGTCTCTTAACTTATTCTTCACATAAGGAACCAAAATAATGATCTATTCTCGATTGGTAGTTTGGAGAAATCAAGATTAATGAAAAATGGATAGAACTCTAACCAACCACGATCAGATGATCGAGGCATTTAGCACACTAATGTTGACGACTTTGCCTTTGCTTTGCTGGATGCCCGATGCGCCGTGTGCCTGGGTCGCTGCGAACTATGAAGGAATGGTGATTGGGGAGACAATCTACCGGCGGCAGCCTAATCCACGACGGACGACGGCGCCCTCATCCAGGCACAGCAATTAGGCGATATCCGGTTTTGCGATTGGAACTTGGAACCGCACAACTCGGCTGGCTCCTAATCTCCTCGACTTGGGGTTAATCGGCCAGCGGGAAGCACTTAAGGCCCAATAGATAGTAGAGTACCAGCCTAATTAGTATGTTGGCCCCAGGTGGCAGCCGGATTGTTTTCTGCTTCGTTTGTCTCCAGCGCTGTACGTAACTGATGGCCATACACTATATAAATGCATATATACTGAAACTTTTCTGTATAAAATATTGGGTATGCATTGCATACCCTTGCATTAGGCTAGCTCCGCCCGGCGTGGCCGCCGGCGAACAACGCTACATGTGTGCCCGCGGTGCGGAGCCCCTGCCGGTTCAAGATCCACACCGGTCTCTTCACCGCCGTCACCGTGCTCCCTGCTGCCAGTCCGCCCTCCTCCAGCACTATCTCCTCGGCAAAGGGGCGGCTCCATCCATGGGTGCCTAGAAGGTAGCAACCATGCCATCTTTTTCCCTCTCAATCCTTCTTTTGTATTGTTTGTGCATGGACATTCAATGAACACACGAGAGCACGGCGGCGGGTTCAGATAAGCTCTTGCCTCTGTCATGTCCCTCGCTCAATGTGCTCCTCCTGTATTTGTTGTCTCCAGCGGCCGCTGTAGGGCACGCGCGACAAGAAGGGTTGAGGGAGCGGGGTCGGTTGTCGCAGGGGGTGCGCCGGCCGAAGGTCGACGACAAGCGGAAGGGCACACGTGGCTGATGGACTGAGTCTACCCCACAATCTCTATCCCCAATCTTGTCTCGCGTCTCTCGGCTAGGGCTGAACGGCGCGGCGTCAGCTGGCCTTTGTGGGAACCAACCATCTTCCCAGAGCTAAGCAGGTTTGAGTTGGGCATTCAGTTAAACATGTGCAGTTTCCAGAATGTGTTGAATAGCTCATGATGGATCTATGTGTGTCTTGAATCAATGCTTGTGTGGTGTCTGATACTTGATTCAAGGCCTTGTTCAGAAGTGGAGTTGTTTGATGCATTGCTGCTGGCGTGTTGTGTGCTCGATGCACTTTCAAAGAAATATGTATTTGGTTTCTCACTGGGCACAGTCAAGTGGCAATTACAAGCACACGGAAGATGATGTTCCACTTGATGCACTTTGCAAAGAAAAGAAGGTTGATACAGTTCAACAACAAAAATGCCATTGGTCTGATATATGCACACAATATATGCAGTGATATCGTGGAGAATGTGTTGTTCTGCAGATGTTTTGAGCTACTGTGCATTTTTTTAGCTATTGTGCAGAATATTTCTTCAGAAAATGTGTTATTGCGCAGAATATTTCTTCAGAAAATGTTTTATTGTGCAAAATACATTTCTTCAGAGAACGTGTTATTGTGCGGAAACTACATCAAAGTCGTCGGAGGAGAAGATCCAGCGAACTCATCACTCATCTACATCGGATTGGTGATATTATGTTGTATGTTTCCTGATCTGCGTGCTATCTCATTGTATTTCTGTCCAGAAACAAATTTTGATACTTTAGAGGCATGCCGTATATCTCTAACAAGATTCAGGTATTATGAATATTGTACATATCCAAGTCCTTCGACCAGTCTATCTTCCGTCGAAGGTCGCATTCAGCATTGACAAGATTCCACCCAGCCTCGGTGGTATGTGTGCTTCGATCTATTTTCATGTTATTTTCTTGGGCGCTTGACAAATGCTTCACAAATTAAGCTCCTGTTAACATACACAACTATGTAAGATGCTTTTACCTCTCTGTAATGTACTTGTAGTCTGGCATACATTGCCGATTTGTATTGTTTGTAAGCACACAAAAAAATTATATGTATCAATCGTATATTTTTCTGAAGCCACTAAATTTGACCTGTACTGAATTTTGCTATAAATATATATTCAAACTTATATGAGATATATCCTTCCATTTGTCCCCGACATAGAGAGGTTAATGCTCAATAATTTTTATCTGTAATGCTTGTGGTTGTAACCTACCTTGTGATTCAAGAGTCAAGACTACTTTGTTCTTTCTAATAGCTATCCGGATGTTTCTCTTTGTAGGCGACTTATAGTCGATATATGATTATTTTAATGGATATCTGGAGTATCTTGCAGAGCAAAGGGAGTGTTTTTATATTAATAGATTTTAAGCCATAAAGTTGGATCTGTTCCTGTCAATAGTTATGTCCACATGCATTTCCAAGCATTCGCTATATGTTGTTATCAATTGATTCAGTTCTAATGCATTGCTTCCTCACTAAATATATATTTGTTTATTGTACTTCTTTTCTTATAAACTACTGTTCTCAAGTGGAGACATGGTTGTAAAGATCATCCCTGTTGTAATCTCAAATGGAATAAACATATGTCTACCTTCTGTTGGTGTACATAGAAATTTGTCTTCTCTTTATTGGCATACTGTAGAATAGGCTACATGAAATTGTTTTGAATTTGGTTGTATATACATCAACTAGATGATTGTCATATCAATAATTGGCAACGTCGCTTTTATTTTGAAGAGTCAATTCATTTCCAAAGCTTATGTTCAATGCTCATCTTAGAGTTAAGAAAATGTATTCAGGTTAGTCGGTTCAGAAAGATTATGTTTTACTGTTCATGACTCTATTTACTTGATGGTTCTTGACAGTTGATATTACGACCTATCAAATTGATGGTGAATTAGTTCATCAGATTGACATCTTCAGCCATGGTACCAACATTATTCCTAATTCTTCTTTTGTTTACGGTTTGAATTATTGCTTAGTTGTATTGCAGAGTGACCATTATTCACCGCAACATGTGGTTGCCTTTATAGATGGGGAAGAATGCAACTCGGCTTGGTACCACACACAATATGCAAGGCAGAAGCCGTCGTCGCCTTCATGGCTGCCAGAGTTGATTGGGTGTGCGGAAGGGGAAGACGCGGTAAATATCGACGACATGGACGGTGAGCGGTTGGCCAAGTGGAGGAGGATGGTCTTCAAGGTTGCAAGGCAGGACCGCATTATTTGCTTCTACCTGCTCAACAAGACTCACCTCGCCTCATGGCCATAGTAATACTACATACTTTACTTTTTGTGATTTTATTTCTCCTTGTTGAAGTGAGGGATTTTCTGTGATGCCACTGATGATTGCTTCACAATGGTAACACAACGTGGTATATATGTAGTATTGTCCCAGTTTTTTCCTTCAATGGGTAAAATTCAGTCAATGCTAGCACAACTTGAAACTCAGTCAATTTTAGTTCAGATAAAATTCAGTTTACACAGTGCAAGTTTCAAATGATATTACATATTTTCATGTGTATTTTGTCATCTTTATAACCAAGGATCATCGGCCTATGGCACCTTCATAGAAGTCAAAGGTCGTGATAGCAATGTTTGTGTTCCTTAGATGCATAAGCTTGTATCTTAGAACTTTTATGAATTATGTCATTATACCGACTTATTTGGAAACCACTTATTTCCATTACCTCTATACACACACTTGCATATCAATTTTTATTTATTTTTCGGTGGCTACTGTAATGACCCATTAATAGGAACCAAATAGAAGGAAATAAGCTTGATATATTTTTTGATTGGAAATAATATAACTCATATTTAGTTAAAATTGGATACAATGATGAAAATTCTTAGACAGAACATGCTATGAAGTTATGTCCGTGGTATAGGACAAATAGTGACAATGATGTCTCTGATACAAGACAAACATCTACTATGTACCATGGTTAAATAGTCGTAGTGATAGAGTTATTATATTTCATATGTATTTTAGTTGAGACGTGCGTTGCACATGCACACTTTACTAGTTTCTCCAAGCACCACTTCTAAGCACCTTGCATTGTATAAGGCCTAATATGAGTAGCCAAACACGAACGTGCCGACAATTAAAGGGAGACTAGCAGGCGGAGGCGTGGCGTCGTGCCCGTCGTGAAGCCCATGTGCGTGGTTGCGTTGTTTTTTTATCTATATCTATTATATATTATCTATTACCAATATAAAAACCCAAATGGGCAGATTTCGTTAATCTCGGCCATTAAATCATGTCAATCCAATGACCTAAACTGCTTCAATGTCGAGCGCTTAACACGTTTAGCGTGCAGTTAATTTCATACCAAATATAGTGCTAATCATATAATAACACGCAAATAATATCCTACTTAATATCCGCATGCACTTAATATACTTCCAAATTAACGTGCATTGCACGTACACATTAACTAGTAGAAGAAAATAGGAAAGTGGGTAAACCAGCTAACAGTCGCTAATGTGTAATTCAAGTTAACTTGATAAATACCAAAAGGTACCCAAAATCAGTTCACCCATGGTTATAAACACATAACCACTCCGGAGGTTGCAGGCTTCCTCGTTGCTAGCCTTCGTCTCAGCTACTCCCTCCCTCGGCGTCTTCGGAGGAGGCCTTAAGGCGGACGGTGGTGGCGGGGACATGTGTTGCCTCACCTTGGTGCCTACAACCCGTCAGCGTCTAGATCCAAGGTTCTGGAGCCGCCATATCTTGTTCGGTCGCCGTGTGATGCCCTGCTTTAACAAAGCCCTCCTTTAGGTAGTTTTATTTTTACTTGGTCCAAAGACTTCTTTCGCTTAAGCGTGAAGGCCTGCCACGTGGGTACGGCAGGTGAGTGGGTTGAGCCCTCACAACTTAATGGCCGAGAACCGAACCGCCACCATTTGTGGTGGAGCAGAGTCGTCTTGTCAACAGTTATTACTGAGCATGTCACGACTCGAGAATGTTTCTATTGGCACGACTTGTCAATAAAGAGATCGTGCTCCGAGGTTCCAGTGATATCATCAACGCAATCCCTTAATCCTCGCTCGCATATATGACACGGTATGTTGGGAATTGGCGATTTTTACAGCATGGCGTGGAGACCCTTGGCCTTTTACTAACCTATAACGACGAAGTGGTAAATCGATTTTACCTAGACTCTCCTTCTCTGCTCCATTGCCAAGAACTTCTCGAAAGCTCAATCGCGAGAAGGAATCATACATAGGTTGTAGTTGAGCCAAAGGTATGAACCCGACCATGCGAAACAACAAGTCACCTCTCCAAGGGAGAATAAGAGCTTATTCGCAGTCATAGTGGTCACAGTGCAGGGACACTCTGTTATCAAAGGTCAAAGGAATGGCGGTGTTAGAGGTATGGATGTAACACCGATTTCTAGATTCCAGAGCATTCTAAAATCTATTGAGATATGTGTCCATGTGGGTAAGCAATCATTGGCTCGGCGGGCACGAGCTCATAGCATATCTTGAGCTGAAAGGAGAGGAGCTCACCTTCGCTGTTTTGTAGCCGATGCCAAACATTGCCACCACCCGTTGCACGGCGGTAGGACCAATGGAAGGCGCCACCGAGGCTGGAGGTGGAACCCTAGCAACACGCACCTTTCCTGGCACGATGAAGTGATGAAGCCCTTCTCCTCTGTTGTACCCAATTAATCATGCACAAACATGGACAACACAAATGACAAATCTTGAGCTAAAATTGGAAGAAAATTAAAGAAGAAATCATGTCAGATGCTGGAAAGAAAGGAGCGTCTTAGCTTAGCTAGCTCACCTATCTTTGATGGTAGAGCAGGGCTCCATCGACTCGAGCTTTGCGGCGACTCGCCCCATGCAGCCGTCGGTGACCTTGTTTTGGTTCAGAAATAGTGTGTTCCTGATCAGAAGCTGCACACACATTGCAACACAAAGGAGAGAAGTCAAACAATGAGATATATATGTGTATGCAAATTTGGGTGTGCTTTGTTTCTTCGGACTTTGGGTCGGATGGGAGTGAGATAAACATGAGGTAGCTATGTATGAATAGAGAATAGTTAGTAGCTATGAAGAAATTGGGGATTTCTAGAGAATTGGTGAGGGAGTCCTGGATTAGGGGGGTATCCGGATAGCCGGATTATATCCTTTGGCCGGACTGTTGGACTATGAAAATACAAGATTGAAGACTTCGTCTCGTGTCTGGATGGGACTTTAGTTGGCGTGGAAGGCAAGCTAGGCAATACGGATATGTATATCTCCTCCTTTGTAACCGACCTTGTGTAACCCTAGCCCCCTCTAGTGTCTATATAAACCAGAGGGGTTTAGTCCGTAGGACAACAAACAATCATACCATAGACTAGCTTCTAGGGTTTAGCCTCTCCGATCTCGTGGTAGATCAACTTTTGTAATACTCATATCATCAAGAATAAATCAAGCAGGACGTAGGGTTTTACCTCCATCAAGAGGGCCCGAACCTGGGTAAAACATCGTGTCCCCTGCCTCCTGTTACCATCTTAGACGCACAGTTTGGTACCCCCTACCCGAGATCCGCCAGTTTTGACACCGACATTGGTGCTTTCATTGAGAGTTCCTCTGTGACGTCGCCGTAAGGAAGGATGCCTCGTCTCATTGTTAAAAGCAACATTACCGCCAGGGGAGCTCTAGCTGTTAGCCAAACTCTCCGGCTAGTTAGTTCCGTCATGACTGCTATTCGGCCGCTGCACCGAGGATGTCTTCTCGGGTCATCAAAAACAGCCTCCACGTCGGCTCAGAAGTCGCCGAGCAGATGTATCCAATGGAGCTCTCTTCCCTAAATGAACTCTTGGATCACATCGCCGCCTTGGGAGCCGCTACGGACTATGATCGGATTGGGCTTAAACCCGATCAAAGGGAGATTAACTCTTCATTGGTCACCCATCACGTTGCGGTGGTGAAGGAACAATGCGGCAACTCTTCCTCTATTTTGAGGACTAACCATGTCCGGATTCCTGAGCTCTCCGAGCCGGATACCCGCTTATGGGAGGACATTACCCAAGCCTTGAACCTAGAATCAGGCAGCGGGCCAGACTTATCGGGTAACACTCCGGAACCCGAACTTCCAAGATTGGAAACTCCTCGGCCCCTGGGTCTCAGATCGGGTAGCGGTTCGGACTCAAATCCACCCACCCACCCAGACATAAACGATCTTTCCCACATCAGGCAAGAGCCCCATGAAACAACACATCATTATTGGGCTAGATTCCTCCTTGTGATGAACAAGGTTAAGGACTGTCACGAGGAAGATGCAGTCTCACTTTTCTGCAAATAATTGCACGGACAAGGGAATCCTTAACGCCTTAAGTCGCCGTGACATATCACGCTTCGCTGACTTGGCATCCATAGTACGAAAGTACTGTGCGATGGAAAGCGCCTGGAAAACCAAAACGAAATTTTGGAATAATCCGGCTCCGAATATACACCCAGTCCGAAGTAAAAGGGTGCACTATCATAAGACGCCCGAGCTAGTTTCAAAGAAGCAAAAACCCTCTACAGGGCATGGAACCATACTGGAGGGATGGCTTAACGGACCCTGCAAAATTCATAGTACAACGGATACAATACCAACACACAGCCTTAGAGCATGTTGGATACTCCAGTAGGTGGCCAAAAGTGGTGAGGATCTTTTTATCCCAAATGCCACAGAGCACCATCCCAAGGATCCGAAAATGGCGGCCTACCGAAATGTCGTCCTAAAAATGCCAGCTCGGTTCGAAGGGCTCGAATTTCACCATGTGGCCCGGGAAAACAATCAAGCGGCGGATATCCTCGCCCGCATCGGTGCAAAACGCGATGCGGTCCCCCCCAACATATTTCTGGAAAGGCTGTTCAAGCCATTCGTAGTATGGGAAGGGGACACCGGAAACAATAGTCCGGACCCGGCCAAAATGCCCGATACCGAACACTCTGACACAATCAGAGGCTCCGCCACCGAAATAACACCTTCAACCCACGTAATAATGGCCATTATAGCCTCGTGGACAGAACCATTCCTGGCCTACCTAACTAGGCAGGAACTTCCGGAGGACCAAAATGAGGCATGCTGCATAGTGCAGCGATCTAAGGCCTACAGGGTCCATGAGGGAGAATTGTATAAAAAAAGCACTACCGAAGTCCTTCAAAGGTGCATCTCCGAAGAGGAAGGGTGAAACCTTTTGGCAGAAATCCACACCGGACTCGGCGGTCACCACACCGCAGCCCGGGCTCTTGTAAGCAAGGCCTTCCGTACATGATTCTATTGGCCAACGGCCTGGGCAGATGCACATGACTTGGTCCAACATTGCGCTGGTTGCCAGCTCTTTACAAATCAGAGCCACATGCCACCCACCGCCCTCAAAACAATCCCCATTACGTGGCCCTTCGCGGTCTGGGGGCTTGACATGGTTGGACCCCTTAAAGGGGGAACCCACAAAAAAAATACGTACTGGTCATGGTGGATAAATTCACCAAATGGATAGAGGCCAAACCTGTTAAAACAGCCGAATCCGGACCAGTGATAGACTTTATATCTGGGGTCGTACACCGTGTCCCCCACAGCATCATCACTGACAACGACACACACTTTATAGCCGATGAGATAAAACTCTGGTGTAGCAAAATGGGCATCAAGCTCGATTATGCTTCAGTCTATCACTCACAAACCAACGGCCAAGTCGAGCGAGCAAACGGTCTTATAATGAGCGGCATCAAGCTCGATTATGATTAGTGCGTTCCTTAACGGAGTCTAACACACACTGGGTAGAGGAGCTTGAATCCGTACTCTGGGGGCTGCGGACCATGCCGAATCGTAGTACCGGATATACACCCTTCTTTATGGTGTACACACAGAGGCAGTCTTGCCCTGTGACATAATTCATGACTCACCTCGAGTGCGCATGTACGAAGAAAGAGAAGCCGAGCTCGATCGGCAGGACAACCTGGACACCCTGGAGGAGGAGCGCGACGTAGCCAAAGCCCGTTCCGCATTTTATCAGCAACAGGCTCGCAGATACCAAAGCAGAGAAGTACGAACCAAAACTTATAACATTGGTGAACTAGTTCTACGCCTGCCGGATAAGAAAAAGAACAAGCTCGAGCCCAAATGGGAAGGTCCCTTCATTATTGACCAAGTTCTGACCGGTGGAGCGTACCGACTGCGGGATGCATCGACTAGTCGACTCGAGCCGAACCCATGGAACGCGGCCAGGCTCCGAAGATTCTCCTAGCACCGGACTCCATGTTCGTCCCCTCCCTTTGTCCATTTTTTGCATACACATTATTTGTCCTTTTTTTTTCTTCCTTTCTTTTATTCTTTCTCCAGGCCTTGAAGGGCCAACTTGTGCCTCGCTTGCACATTATAGATGCGCTAGCCGCGCTCATCATACCTGGGGGCTTCTTTCACAGAAGCTTAATTATTTATCTGGGTCTCAGGCCCCGCACATGTGTCATGCTTCCGCATGTACCTTTTTTCGCCATTATATGCATCGATATGACTTAAGTTTTGGCCAAGCTGGGTTGCATGGCTCTTGTATTTATGCCCTACGTGAAGGAAATATGCCCTAGAGGCAATAATAAAGTTATTATTTATTTCCTTATATCATGATAAATGTTTATTATTCATGCTAGAATTGTATTAACCGGAAACATAATACATGTGTGAATACATAGACAAACAGAGTGTCACTAGTATGCCTCTACTTGACTAGCTCGTTAATCAAAGATGGTTATGTTTCCTAACCATGGACAAAGAGTTGTTATCTGATTAACGGGATCACATCATTAGGTGAATGATCTGATTGACATGACCCATTCCATTAGCTTAGCACCCGATCGTTTAGTATGTCGCTATTGCATTCTTCATGACTTATACATGTTCCTATGACTATGAGATTATGCAACTCCCGTTTGCCGGAGGAACACTTTGTGTGCTACCAAACGTCACAATGTAAATGGGTGATTATAAAGGTGCTCTACATGTGTCTCCAAAGGTACATGTTGGGTTGGCGTATTTCAACATTAGGATTTGTCACTCCGAATGTCGGAGAGGTATCTCTGGCCCTCTCGGTAATGCACATCACATAAGCCTTGCAAGCATTACAACTAATGAGTTAGTTGCAAGATGATGTATTATGAAACGAGTAAAGAGACTTGCCGGTAACGAGATTGAACTAGGTATTGAGATACCGACGATCAAATCTCAGGCAAGTAACATACCGATGACAAAGGGAACAACGTATGTTGTTATGCGGTCTGACCGATAAAGATCTTTGCAGAATATGTGGGAGCCAATATGAGCATCCAGGTTCCGCTATTGGTTATTGACCGGAGACGTGTCTCGGTCATGTCTACATTGTTCTCGAACCCGTAGGGTCCACACGCTTAAGGTTTTGATGACAGTTATATTATGAGTTTATGCATTTTGATGTACCGAAGTTTGTTCGGAGTCCCGGATGTGATCACGGACATTACGAGGAGTCTCGAAATGGTCGAGACATAAAGATTGATATATTGGAAGCCTATATTTGGATATCGGAAGTGTTCCGGGTGAAATCGGGATTTTACCGGAGTACCGGGAGGTTACCGGAACCCCCCGGGAGGTATATGGGCCTTAGTGGGCTTTAGTGGAAGAGAGGAGAGGTGGCCAGGGCTGGGCCGCGCGCCCCTCCCCCTAGTCCGAATAGGACAAGGAGAGGGGGCCGGCGCCCCCCTTCCTTCTCTCTCTCTCCTTTCCCCCTTCCCGAATCCTATTCCAACTAGGAAAGGGGGGGGGGGGAATCCTACTCCCGGTGGGAGTAGGACTCCTCCTGGCGCGCCCTCCTCCTGGACGGCCGCACCCCCCTTGATCCTTTATATACGGAGGCAGGGGGCACCCCATAGACACAAGTTGATCCACGTGATCATAGTCTTAGCCGTGTGCGGTGCCCCCTTCCACCATAATCCTCGATAATATTGTAGCGGTGCTTAGGCGAAGCCCTGCGACAGTAGAACATCAAGATCGTCACCACGCCGTCGTGCTGACGGAACTCTTCCACGACACTTTGCTGGATCGGAGTCCGGGGATCGTCATCGAGCTGAACGTGTGCTAAAACTCGGAGGTGCCGTAGTTTCGGTGCTTGATCGGTCGGGCCGTGAAGACGTACGACTACATCAACCGCGTTGTGCTAACGCTTCCGCTGTCGGTCTACAAGGGTACATAGATCACACTCTCCCCTCTCGTTGCTATGCATCACCATGATCTTACGTGTGCGTAGGAAATTTTTTGAAATTACTACGTTCCCCAACAGTGGCATCAAAGCCTAGGTTTTATATGTTGATGTTATATGCACGAGTAGAACACAAGTGAGTTGTGGGCGATATAAGTCATACTGCTTACCAGCATGTCATACTTTGGTTCGGCGGTATTGTTGGACGAAGCGGCCCGGACCGACATTACGCATACGCTTACACGAGACCGGTTCTCCCGACGTGCTTTGCACAGAGGTGGCTAGCGGGTGAAAGTTTCTCCAACTTTAGTTGAACCGAGTGTGGCTACGCCCGGTCCTTGCGAAGGTTAAAACAGCACCAACTTGACAAACTATCGTTGTGGTTTTGATGCGCAGGTAAGATTGGTTCTTGCTTAAGCCCGTAGCAGCCACGTAAAACTTGCAACAACAAAGTAGAGGACGTCTAACTTGGTTTTGCAGGGCATGTTGTGATGTGATATGGTCAAGACATGATGCTAAATTTTATTGTATGAGATGATCATGTTTTGTAACCAAGTTATCGGCAACTGGCAGGAGCCATATGGTTGTCGCTTTATTGTATGCAATGCAATCGCGCTGTAATGCTTTACTTTATCACTAAGTGGTAGCGATAGTTGTGGAAGCATAAGATTGGCGAGACGACAACGATGCTACGATGGAGATCAAGGTGTCGTGCCGGTGACGATGGTGATCACGATGGTGCTTCGAAGATGGAGATCACAAGCACAAGATGATGATGGCCATATCATATCACTTATATTGATTGCATATGATGTTTATCTTTTATGCATCTTATCTTGCTTTGATTGACGGTAGCATTATAAGATGATCTCTCACTAATTATCAAGAAGTGTTCTCCCTGAGTATGCACCGTTGCGAAAGTTCTTCGTGCTGAGACACCACGTGATGATCGGGTGTGATAGGCTCTACGTTCAAATACAACGGGTGCAAAACAGTTGCACATGCGGAATACTCAGGTTATACTTGACGAGCCAAGCATATACAGATATGGCCTCGGAACACGGAGAACGAAAGGTCGAGCGTGAATCATATAGTAGATATGATCAACATAGTGATGTTCATCAATGAAACTACTCCATCTCACGTGATGATCGGACATGGTTTAGTTGATTTGGATCACGTAATCACTTAGAGGATTAGAGGGATGTCTATCTAAGTGGGAGTTCTTTAAGTAAATTAATTGAACTTAAATTTATCATGAAACTTAGTACCTGATAGTATCTTGCTTGTTTATGCTTGATTGTAGATAGATGGCCCGTGCTGTTGTTTCGTTGAATTTTAATGCGTTCCTTGAGAAAGCAAAGTTGAAAGATGATAGTAGCAATTACACGGACTGGGTCCGTAACTTGAGGATTATCCTCATTGCTGCATAGAAGAATTACGTCCTGGAAGCACCGCTGGGTGCCAGGCCTGCTGCTGGAGCAACACCAGATGTTATGAACGTCTGGCAGAGCAAAGCTGATGACTACTCGATAGTTCAGTGTGCCATGCTTTACGGCTTAGAATCGGGACTTCAACGACGTTTTGAACGTCATGGAGCATATGAGATGTTCCAGGAGTTGAAGTTAATATTTCAAGCAAATGCCCGGATTGAGAGATATGAAGTCTCCAATAAGTTCTATAGCTGCAAGATGGAGGAGAACAGTTCTGTCAGTGAGCATATACTCAAAATGTCTGGGTATAATAATCACTTGATTCAATTGGGAGTTAATCTTCCAGATGATTGGGTCATTGACAAAATTCTCCAATCACTGCCACCAAGCTACAAGAGCTTCGTGATGAACTATAATATGCAAGGGATGAATAAGACTATTCCCGAGCTCTTCGCAATGCTGAAAGCCGCGGAGGTAGAAATAAAGAAGGAGCATCAAGTGTTGATGGTCAACAAGACCACTAGTTTCAAGAAAAAGGGTAAAGGGAAGAAGAAGGGGAACTTCAAAAATAATAGCAAGCAAGTTGCTACTGAGTGCTTCTACTGCAAGCAGACTGGTCACCGGAAGCGGAACTGCCCCAAGTATTTGGCGGATAAGAAGGATGGCAAGGTGAACAAAGGTATATGTGATATACATGTTATTGATGTGTACCTTACTAATGCTCGCAATAGCACCTGGGTATTTGATACTGGTTCTGTTGCTAATATTTGCAACTCGAAACAGGGACTACGGATTAAGCGAAGATTGGCTAAGGACGAGGTGACGATGCACGTGGGAAATGGTTCCAAAGTCGATGTGATCGCAGTCGGCACACTACCTCTACATCTACCTTCGGGATTAATATTAGACCTAAATAATTGTTATTTGGTGCCAGCGTTAAGCATGAACATTATATCTGGATCTTGTTTGATGCGAGACGGTTATTCATTTAAATCAGAGAATAATGGTTGTTCTATTTACATGAGTAATATCTTTTATGGTCATGCACCCTTAAAGAGTGGTCTATTCTTATTAAATCTTGATAGTAGTGACACACATATTCATAGTGTTGAAGCCAAAAGATGCAGAGTTGATAATGATAGTGCAACTTATTTGTGGCACTACCGTTTAGGTCATATCGGTATAAAGCGCATGAAGAAACTCCATACTGATGGGCTTTTGGAACCACTTGATTATGAATCACTTGGTACTTGCGAACCGTGCCTTATGGGTAAGATGACAAAAACACCGTTCTCCGGTACTATGGAGAGAGCAACAGATTTATTGGAAATCATACATACAGATGTATGTGGTCCGATGAATGTTGAGGCTTGTGGCGGATATCATTATTTTCTCACCTTCACAGATGACTTAAGCAGATATGGGCATATCTACTTAATGAAACATAAGTCTGAAACGTTTGAAAAGTTCAAAGAATTTCAGAGTGAAGTTGAAAATCATCGTAACAAGAAAATAAAATTCCTACGATCTGATCGTGGAGGAGAATATTTGAGTTACGAGTTTGGTGTACATTTGAAAAACTGTGGAATAGTTTCGCAACTCACGCCACCCGGAACACCACAGCGTAATGGTGTGTCCGAACGTCGTAATCGTACTTTACTAGATATGGTGCAATCTATGATATCTCTTACTGATTTACCGCTATCGTTTTGGGGATACGCTCTAGAGACGGCCACATTCACGTTAAATAGGGCACCATCAAAATCCGTTGAGACGACGCCTTATGAACTGTGGTTTGGCAAGAAACCAAAGTTGTCGTTTCTGAAAGTTTGGGGCTGCGATGCTTATGTGAAAAAGCTTCAACCTGATAAGCTCGAACCCAAATCAGAGAAATGTGTCTTCATAGGATATCCAAAGGAAACTATTGGATACACGTTCTATCACAGATCCGAAGGCAAGACTTTTGTTGCTAAATTCGGAAACTTTCTGGAGAAGGAGTTTCTCTCGAAAGAAGTGAGTGGGAGGAAAGTAGAACTTGATGAGGTAACTGTACCTACTCCCTTATTGGAAAGTAGTACATCACAGAAACCTGTTTCTGTGAATCCTACACCAGTTAGTGAGGAAGCTAATGATGATGATCATGAAACTTTAGAACAAGACACTACTGAACCTCGTAGATCAACCAGAGTAAGATCCGCGCCAGAGTGGTACGGTAATCCTGTTCTGGAAGTCATGCTACTAGATCATGATGAACCTACGAACTATGAAGAAGCGATGGTGAGCCCAGATTCCGCAAAATGGCTTGAAGCCATGAAATCTGAGATGGGATCCATGTATGAGAACAAAGTATGGACTTTGGTTGACTTGCCCAATGACCGGCAAGCAATTGAGAATAAATGGATCTTCAAGAAGAAGACTGACGCTAACGGTAATATTACTGTCTACAAAGCTCGACTTGTCGCAAAAGGTTTTCGGCAAGTTCAAGGGATTGACTACGATGAGACCTTCTCACTCGTAGTGATGCTTAAGTCTGTCCGAATCATGTTAGCAATTGCCGCATTTTATGATTATGAAATTTGGCAGATGGATGTCAAAACTGCATTCCTGAATGGATTTCTGGAAGAAGAGTTGTATATGATGCAACCAGAAGGTTTTGTCGATCCAAAGGGAGCTAACAAAGTGTGCAAGCTCCAGCGATCCATTTATGGACTGGTGCAAGCCTCTCGGAGTTGGAATAAACGCTTTGATAGTGTGATCAAAGCATTTGGTTTTATACAGACTTTTGGAGAAGCCTGTATTTACAAGAAAGTGAGTGGGAGCTCTGTAGCATTTCTGATATTATATGTGGATGACATATTACTAATTGGAAATGATATAGAATTTCTGGATAGCATAAAGGGATACTTGAATAAGAGTTTTTCAATGAAAGACCTCGGTGAAGCTGCTTACATATTAGGCATTAAGATCTATAGAGATAGATCAAGACGCTTAATTGGACTTTCACAAAGCACATACCTTGACAAAGTTTTGAAGAAGTTCAAAATGGATCAAGCAAAGAAAGGGTTCTTGCCTGTGTTACAAGGTGTGAAGTTGAGTAAGACTAAATGCCCGACCACTGCGGAAGATAGAGAGAAAATGAAAGATGTTCCCTATGCTTCAGCCATAGGCTCTATCATGTATGCAATGCTGTGTACCAGACCTGATGTGTGCCTTGCCATAAGTCTAGCAGGGAGGTACCAAAGTGATCCAGGAGTGGATCACTGGACAGCGGTCAAGAACATCCTGAAATACCTGAAAAGGACTAAGGATATGTTTCTCGTTTATGGAGGTGACAAAGAGCTCATCGTAAATGGTTACGTTGATGCAAGCTTTGACACTGATCCGGACGATTCTAAATTGCAAACCGGATACGTGTTTACATTAAACGGTGGAGCTGTCAGTTGGTGCAGTTCTAAACAAAGCGTCGTGGCGGGATCTACGTGTGAAGCGGAATACATAGCTGCTTCGGAAGCAGCAAATGAAGGAGTCTGGATGAAGGAGTTCATATCCGATCTAGGTGTCATACCTAGTGCATCGGGTCCAACGAAAATCTTTTGTGACAATACTGGTGCAATTGCCTTGGCAAAGGAATCCAGATTTCACAAGAGAACCAAGCACATCAAGAGACGCTTCAATTCCATCCGGGATCTAGTCCAGGTGGGAGACATAGAGATTTGCAAGATACATACGGATCTGAATGTAGCAGACCGGTTGACTAAGCCTCTTCCACGAGCAAAACATGATCAGCACCAAGGCTCCATGGGTGTTAGAATCATTACTGTGTAATCTAGATTATTGACTCTAGTGCAAGTGGGAGACTGAAGGAAATATGCCCTAGAGGCAATAATAAAGTTATTATTTATTTCCTTATATCATGATAAATGTTTATTATTCATGCTAGAATTGTATTAACCGGAAACATAATACATGTGTGAATACATAGATAAACAGAGTGTCACTAGTATCCCTCTACTTGACTAGCTCGTTAATCAAAGATGGTTATGTTTCCTAACCATGGACAAAGTGTTGTTATTTGATTAACGGGATCACATCATTAGGTGAATGATCTGATTGACATGACCCATTCCATTAGTGTAGGATCAAAAGTATGTCTAGAGGTGGGTGATTTGACTACTTGACCAAATAAAAACTTAACCTTTTCCCAATTTTAGTTCTTGGCAGATTTTAGCTAATTTAGGACAAGTCAAGCAATCATCACATAATTCAAGCAAGCATGCAAAGAGTATATAGGCAGCGGAAAGTAAAGCATGCAACTTGCAAGAATGTAAAGGGAAGGGTTTGGAGAATTCAAACGCTATTGGAGACACGGATGTTTTTCCCGTGGTTTGGATAGGTGGCGCTATCCTACATCCACGTTGATGGAGACTTCAACCCACGAAGGGTAATGGTTGCGCGAGTCCACATAGGGCTCCACCCAAGGGTAACGGTTGCGCGAGTCCACACAGGGCTCCACCCACGAAGGGTCCACGAAGAAGCAACCACCCACAAAGGGTCCACGAAGAAGCAACCTTGTCTATCCCACCATGGCCATCGCCCACACAGGACTTGCCTCACTAGTGGTAGATCTTCACGAAGTAGGCGATCTCCTTGCCCTTACAAACTCCTTGGTTCAACTCCACAATCTTGTCGGAGGCTCCCAAGTGACACCTAGCCAATCTAGGAGACACCACTCTCCAAGAAGTAACAAATGGTGTGTAGGTAATGAACTCCTTGCTCTTGTGCTTCAAATGATAGTCTCCCCAACACTCAACTCTCTCTCATAGGATTTGGATTTGGTGGAAAGAAGATTTGAGTGGAAAGCAACTTGGGAAGGCTAGAGATCAAGATTCATATGGTAGGAATGGAATATCTTGGTCTCAACACATGAGTAGGTGGTTCTCTCTCAGAACATATGAGTTGGAATGGTGTGTGTGTTCTGATGGCTCTCACATCGAATGAGAAGAAGGTGGAGGGGTATATATAGCCTCCACACAAAATCCAACCGTTACACAGTTTTCCAATCTCGGTGGGACCGAATCAATAAACTCGGTTGGACCGAAAATGTAAACCTAGTGACCGTTAGAGATTTTCGGTGGGACTGACATGCAACTCGGTAGGACCGATATGGTTAGGGTTTGGGCATAACGTAATCTCGGTGAGACCGATTACACAAACTCGGTGAGACCGAATTTGGTAATTAGCTAACCAGAGAGTTGGTCAGGCAAACTTGGTGGGACCGATTTGCTCTTTCGGTGAGACCGAGTGGAACTCGGTGAGACCGAAAAGTTACAAAGGGGAAACACTGAGTTTACATTGCAATCTCGGTGGGACCGATTCGCTCTTTCGGTGAGACCGAAAAGTTACGAAAGGGAAACAGAGAGTTTGCAACCCCATCTCGGTGAGACCGAGATCCTTATCGGTAGAACCGAATTGCTAGGGTTTGGCAGTGGCTAATGACAAGTGAAACTCGGTGGCGCCGGATAGGAAGAATCGGTAAGACCGAGTTTGGCTTAGGGTTTAGGTCATATGTGGATATGGGAAAGTAGTTGAGGGTTTTGGAGCATATCACTAAGCACATGAAGCAAGAGGCTCATTAAGCAACACCTCATCCCTCCTTGATAGTATTGGCTTTTCCTAAAGACTCAATGTGATCTTGGATCACTAAAATATAAAATGAAGAGTCTTGAGCTTTTGAGCTTGAGCCAATCCTTTGTCCTTAGCATTTTGAGGGTTCCACTTTCACATCCATGCCATGCCAATCATTGAGCTTTCCTGAAATAATCATCTTGGAATAGCATTAGCTCAATGAGCTATATGTTGTTATGAATTACCAAAACCACCTAGGGATAGTTGCACTTTCAATCTCCCCCTTTTTGGTAATTGATGACAACATATAGATCAAAGCTTCGACAAATGATAATAAGCAAGAAATATATCGTCGCTTTGAGAGGTATGTGATAAGTAAGAGCTCCCCCTAAATTTGTGCATATTTAAAATTTGCTTTGGACTACAAATATAAAGTGTTAGAGTCATGGGTTACTCTTCCATGTCACATACATCTTGGTGGAGCGCTTAAAATGATAAGAATGAAATACATGCACTCATCACCAAGAATAGTGAATGATCACACAAGATAGATAGTATAATAGCAATAAGCAAGCATTAAGTGTAGCTTATGATCAAACACATGATCATCAATGTCTCACAAGTATTGACGTAGTATCTCAAGCACTCAAAAGCAAACAAGTTTGAAAAACCACCAAATAAAGCAAGAGAGAAAAGCAACACTCTCTCTCTCTCGAAGCCTATGATCTATACATCTTCTCCCCCTTTGGCAACAAGTTACCAAAAAGTTCCTAGAAAATGCATAGTGCTAGATCGATGCTCAGGCTTGATCTTCTGGTGGTGGTGGAGTCCGGATCACTCCAAGGATGAAGGCTTCGGTAGATGCTGAAGTAGACGCTGGAGTTGGAGCTGAGGTAGATGCTGGAGCTGGTGGAACTGAGGCTGTAGCTGGTGCTGAAGTGGTGGCTCTGGTGTCAGCAACTGGCATGGCAGACGACCTCGGACCTCTTGGCACTCTGGCAAAGGCATGAGTGGTAGTCCTGCCTCTCCTCTCCTGCATGTCCTCCTGGAGCTGCTCCACTGCAGACTGAACTTCCGTTACTTTGACATCCAAGTCATAGAACTTCTATTCCATGATTCTCTCTAGGCTCTGCTGATTCTTAGTGAGGGTGGCCAGACTTTGCTCAATCCTCAGCATGGATGCAATCAAGTAACCAAGCTGCTCTTGTTTGGTCTTCAAGAAGTACTCAGATGCCTCCTCTTGAGTAGGCATCTTGGCAGCTTTCTCCTTCCTCGCCTTGTCCTTCTTCGCGTATGCTTGGGCAGATGATGGCTCGTTCTCAGTCATGACAACTTGATTGTCCTCGAAATCTGGACAGATGGGCAGGTGTTCCTTGTCCAATAGATATATGCCCGTGCCCATCTTGGAGTTGATGAGCTCCTGAATTTGAGGGGCATATCCGCAGCTCCTCTTCTGATCTGCTGCAGTCCTCTTGATTGTTTCCACTATGAGGCTCATCACCTTGAACTTTTGAGGCACATCAAACACATGTAGCAAGTTGATAGCATGGCCTCTGATCATCTTGTGATCACCTGACTTGGGCAATAAGGTGTGCCTCAAGATCCAATTGATAGTCGGGAGCCCTGACAGAAGGTAATGTACTGAGCCAAACATGAAGGTATCAAGTGCTTCATTTGGGATCTCCTTGTACATATTTGACATTGAGTTGTGGTCCATCTTCTTCTTGGCATAGATATCCAAGTCATCATCTTGCTCCTCTGGGGCATTAATCAACTTTGCCCATTCCTAAACAGTGGATTGGTACCTTGTACCCTCAGACATCCATGTGATCCTCCCATCTGGATAAAAGTGTGCCGTGGAGTAGAACTGCATGATAAGCTCCTCGTTCCACTTTGTGAGCTTCTGCCCAACAAAGTCAGCTACTCCACAAGCTATGAAGCTGTCTTGCACTCCAGGATAGTTGTCACATCCCTAGCTTCTGGTAATGCACTAGGCTAGACCTCATGTGAGCATCATGTTTTATTTCAAATGAAATTTGAATTGAGGAATTTTCAAAGCCTCAGAAACCTTCTAAAAAAATGATCAACATTAAAATCTCCTCAAAGAAGTCCAAGAAAATGTTCCTCTTAGTCTCTGAAAATATTGCAAAGAGGTAAAACTCAAAACAATAATTTTGGTATCTCAGAGTTAATTATTTTGGGCCATTTGAATTAATCCAATAACTATTTGCTTTGGATTTATATTTAATATATATTAAATATGACTCCAATAATTCTGGAAGTTGTGAGTGGCTTTGTATATATTTTAGCAAGCCACATAAAACCCTACAGAATTTATTAAAATGATTTAGTGTCTAAAACTAAATCAAAACAAACTACAGAAAATAAAAAAAAACAGAAATAAAAGACAGAGGAGAGAAATCTCACCTGGACTTACCTCTGCAGCCCATAGGCCCACCTGGCCAGCCCAGCCCATCTCCACCCCCCCCTGTCGTCTTCCTCCCTGCCAGGAGGACAGACACCGCACGCACGCGCGCACGCGGAGGCCTCCACCTCCTGCTTCGCCGTGGCAGCCTCCCCGACTTCCTCGCGACGCCACGGAGACGCCCTCGACCCCCTCGACCGCCTCTCTCTCTCTGGACCCCCTCCTCCTCCTCTGCTCTCCCTCCCTCTCGTCACCGAATGCACCTGAGAGCGCCGCTCGCCGTAGCCATGACCACCGGCCACCCCTCGTCCCGTGACCGTGCCCAGCAGCTCCGCAATCGAGCACCACATCCCCAAGCCGGAGGAAACGAGCCGGAGGGCTTTGCTTCGTCGCCAACGTCCTTGTCTTCACCGCTGGCGCCCGGAGATCGTCTCCGTCGATTCGTCGGTTTCCGTCCGTCCCCGAGGCCGCTGACCTTCTCTACCGAATCCCTGTGAGCTCCTACACTTTTCCCGGTGCTCACCCCCTCTGTTTCCGCCCTCTAACCGCAGCCCGCCATGGCCGGGCACCCACTGCCGCCGCCGTGAAGCTCGCCGTCGCTAGCCGTCCCGCCCGACCAACCCAAGCATGGAGTCATGCTCCGGGCTTCTCCAGGAACCCGTAGCGCGCCTCAGGTCGCCCAATCGTGCACCGTGCTCCTCGCACCCGTGCAAGCCGCAACTGCGCCGCCGCGGAACTCGACGCCGTCGACGTTCCCGGCCACCCTAGCATCGCCTGAGGCCACCAATCGACGCGCCTCCTTGCTCCGGTTCCAACGCGCCCAGCCGCGCGAGCTCCCGTCGCCGGAGTTGGCCGGACGGGCAACGCCGCCGCGTCCTGGTTACGCCGGCGATTAGCCGCCGGTGATAGCAGCTGTTAGGAGTTAATCACCCCACTAACTAAGCCCTATGTCACTGACACCTGGGCCCCACGCTCGAAATAATCTCTGTTTTATTTCTGTTTAGATTAGTTAATAAACACACGGGACCCACCAGTCAGAGTTGACTGTGTTGACGTGGCCTTTGACCGGCCCCACACGTCAGCGGCACTAACCAGCCCCAGTCACTGACCAGTGGGCCCCACTGGTCAGTTTTGACCCGGACCAGCCCCTGTTGACCTGCTGACGTCATGACAACGTCATGCTGACGCAATAAGTATTTTCTGGATTTAATATTATTCAGGAAATTCCAGAAAATGCCTAAAACTTCAATAAATCATAGAAAATTAACCGTAACTCCAAATTAAATAAATTATATATGAAAAATTATCAGAAAAATTCAAGGAATCCATCTGTACCATTTTCATGCATGTTAGAACAACTTATAGCTGCTGTTTAGCACAAATCAATTAAATGGCATTTGAATAATCACATATGGAGTTTGAATTTGAATCTTGTATTCAAACCAACTTCATTTAATCTGTTGCTAGATGCATTAGCCCAAAACACATTCATATTGCCATGTCATAGCATGCATCATACTATGCATTGCATTGATCGTGTTTCTTCTGTGTTTGCCGGTGCTGTTCCCCCTCGGTAGACGTGATACCGATGATGTGATCGTTGACACTGATGAAGACTCAATGTTATCTTCAGAAGTGCCAGGCAAGCAAAACCCCCTTGTTCATTCCGATAAAATCCCACTCTCTCGCTCCTGCTCTCTTTTACTGCATTAGGACAACAACGACATATTTGTTACTTGCTGCGGTAGCTGAACCCCTTTATCCTTTGCATGACCTGTCATTGCCACAGTAAATAGATGAAACCCACTAGCATGAGTAGGAGTTGTTTGAGCCCTGTTGTGCCTACTCATTCATGCTTGTTTGTCATGCCTGCTACTGCTTAGAGTTGAGTCAGGTCTGATTCATCGGGGATGAATCAGAGGCGTGTGAACATGTCCTGCTGTGTGTGAGCTAAGTGTGTGAACATGATTTGGTAAAGGTAGCGGTGAGAGGCCATGTAGGAGTACATGGTGGGTTGTCTCATTGCAGCCGTCCTTAGGAACTGAGTTCTGTGTTTGTGATCCATGATCAGTTACTACCACACATTGGGCTCCAAGCGCTCCAAGCTCTCTCGACTTATTAATCAACTTGATCTCTGTCCAGGAGTTGCAACTAGTTTCTGGTGTTTGTAGGTAGTGTTAGTAGTCTACCAAGTGGCACCCGGTACAGGTGGGCTTGGGACAGACTAGGCACAGTGGCCCGGTGTACCAAGTGGCACCCGGTTGGTGGGCTTGGGAACCCTGCACACATCGTTTGGGGCCGTAAGCGACACCCCGGCCGGATCTCCTTGCGGATGGAACCCGAATAGGCGATAAACCTGGACTAGAGACTTGTTCGGTTAGTTAGGTCGTGGCCGACTCCCTCGCCCGGCTTCCGCTTGAAGGTTGCCGAGGTACATGACGTGTACAAGGCGGTAAGTGGCGAGAGCGTGTGTGAAGAAGTACACCCCTGCAGGGTTATCATTATCTATTCGAATAGCCGGATTCCTCGGATATGGAAATGTGGACCCCTTGTACAGTTCATAGACAAGTGAAAGTGGATACTCTAAAATACGCAAGATAAGCGTGAGTGCTATGGATGGCGTTCTCGTAGGGAGACGGGAGCGGATCCATAGTGGTGTATTGATATGGTGAATATGTGGACTCGTGTGCGCCACCTCAAAAGAGTTACTTGCAGTCGTAGATCAGGTTAGCCACCGAGTCAAAGCTGGCTTGCTGCAGTTAAACTCCACCACCCCCTTTGTTGATAATGATGCATATGTAGATAGATCTGATGTAAGTCTTGCTGGGTACATTTGTACTCACGTTGCTTAATTTATGTTTTTGCAGAGAGACTTCAGTCTCACTAGTAGTTCCACGTGGACTTCGACGTTTAGCTTGTTACCTCAGCTACGATCTTGTGCCCTCAGCAGGATCTGGTAGATAGTCAGGCTCCTCAGCCTTTTTCATTTATAGATGTCTGTACTCAGACATGATAGCTTCCGCTTGTGCTTTGATTTGTATGCTCTGAGTGTTGGGTCATGAGACCCATGGTTGTAATATCTCGCTCCTCGGAGCCTACTGAATAAACTACTTGAGTCATAGAGTCATTTTGTGATGCCATGTTGTATTTGCACATATCGAGCATATTGTGTGTATGTTATTGAAATGCTTGGTATGTGTGGGATCTGGCTATCTAGTTGTTTATCCTTAGTAGCCTCTCTTACCGGGAAATGTCTCCTAGTGTTTCCGCTGAGCCATGGTAGCTTGCTACTGCTCCGGAACACTTAGGCTGGCCGGCATGTGTCCTTCCTCGTTCCTGTGTCTGTCCCTTCGGGGAAATGTCACGCGATGAATACCGGAGTCCTGCTAGCCCAGTGCTACAGCCTGGATTCACTCGCTGATGACCGACACGTTCGATGCTGGGTCATGGATGCCTGTCCCTGTAAGTTAGTGCCACTTTGGGTTCACAACTAGCCATGTCAGCCCGGGTTCTTTGTCATATGGATGCTAGCGGCACTATCATATACGTGAGCCAAAATGCGCAAACGGTCCCGGGCCAGGTAAGGTGGCACCCGTGGGAATACCATGCGTGAGACCGCAAAGTGATATGATGTGTTACATGCTAGATCGGTGTGACTTAGGATCGGGGTCCTGACAGCGTTGGTATCAGAGCTTGACTGCCTGTAGGTTTACCAAGCCAAACTGGTCGAAGTTGAGTCTAGAAATGCTTTAGTTATATAAGGGAATTGATTGTGGGATGGAACGTAAGGCTCTTTTTACTCCTTATACCTCATGGCCTTCTGATCTGAGTCATCTTATCTTTCCTGCGGGGTTAAGGAATTAGGCTATCTCTTCTTTCTATCAGGATCACGTGTTACTAATCCATAGACTTATAAGATTGTTGATTCAAGCCTCAGTTCAGTTCCTACTATCTTCTGTATGTTAACTGTTGATCTCGAAACCTTGATATTGTGCTTCTGAGTGGTTATGCCACCATTTTTGTGAATGTCTCAAATCTTTCTGAGCATTTACAGCCGTTATGCTGTCCGAGTTATTCCAGGTTTCTAAACAGTCTGATGCACTTGCAAAATCCTTTCCCTTTGGTTTCGATGTTCCTTTATGCCAGCTCAATCACACTAATTGTTGAGTTGAGGTATTCTATTGCCTTGACATTTATGTGGGAGTTATTATTATGACCCTAGTTGTCTTAGGGGATTATCTAGTAATTTAGCCATGATTTGTGTCCCAGTGTGATGATTCTGGCCATCATTCTCGCAAGCATCCCGTGATGCCACTTAGTTAGTAGGCATTTCACTTCTGGGTTTTGAACCCGAGATTCACCCTACTTACATCATGTTGATAATTGCTAGCTCCTTTAGGATATTAGTAACCTTGTGATAGTCCTCGAGGTCCGTGGTATTTCCTTCTTCCAATTACCATGAACCATTCTTGGCAGGAGTTCTTCTGAACCAAAAGATGACAACAAGAGTGCTCTCGATGAGTTCTCCATGCTATATTGTGACTCTGCCAGCTCAACCTTTCTGCATGGGTTATCCGGAAGAAATATGTTGAACTTGGTTCGACATACTAACCTATGCATCCACAACTCAGAAAATTATATGTTACTTTGAGTTGTTCTCCTTAGTTGCATTCTGACCCTCGTCTATCAATTGATAGTCAAGAGTATGCGTGCGTTCGTTTATCGATGCCTATTACTCTTGTGGTCCGTCAAGCCATTCTATCGCGGAATGACTAGGAGAAACAAACTCCAGTACCTCATCCATATCTAGGATTGGGTCAAAGTAGTTGTATTCCGCAGATCAAATGCCAATCCAGCTTTTGGTTCTGTTCTACCTTGGAGCATTACCCCCTTTATGTCAGAATTGTCATGAGAACTGCACCAACTCTCATGAATTTTGACGTAGTGATACTTCTCACCATCATTAGTCATTCCCCGGCCCTCGTGTTGATGCAACCGGAATACCGACAAATGAATTGTGATGTGTGAAATCAATACTCCTAGCAACCTCGTTGCTTGGTAGTTAAAGGATAATAATTTTATTCTTAGTATGTTGGTTATTGAATCACCATTCTAAGATTGATCGTGCTACCTAGTCCTTATTTCCTGGTGCACTCTTTGATTGATGAGTTAGGATTTTGTCAAGTCCTCGCTCATTTGATCATATCATCTTGCCCTGAAAAGCAAGATTGTTCTCGAGCTTAGTAACATATCGGTGGTTCGTGATTTTCCGAAGATCTTCTCGGAAGTATTACCAGGTTGTCACCTGACCGCTATGTTGAGCTCGTGATCAAGTTGGTTTCTTGTAAACCACCCTTTCTCCAAGAATCGGTGTTAGATATCCCTGAGCTAGTTGGTTAAGCTAGACAACAACTTGGAGAGTTGGAAGATAAAAGCTTGCCTGACTTAGTTCGTTCCAAAGGGATATTCTTGTGTGGTGTGTGTTGAAGAAAGATGATATCTTCATCGATTGGTCCTTGTGATCAATTGTTGGATCTATTATCTTACCCAAACCTTTGATTGAGTATGGGCTATCGTTAATCAAATCAGAACCAGCGATATTCGTAATGTTGTCTTACTCGTGGTTTTTCCTCAAGCATACACCATTATATTCTTTGGTCTGACCAATGCTATCACCGTGTTCACATGATGGTGGAAGTCCACTGATATGGAAATTCCGATGAGTTGCTGTTGAGCCCATCAGTAGCATTTTGTCTCCCCCCATGAATCATGTTGAACATCAACCTAGTGTTGAAAATTTTGTAAGCAAAGCCTTCGTGCTCCGTTCATGGAGTCTATGCTTGGATGGAAGAAGTGACTTCCTCTAATTCATGTGCATTTGGTGTAAGTTGCCGCCATGAATTCGAGGAAGATTGTTTTGTTTCCTTTGGAATCATCGCAAGTCAGTCATGCATGTGCGAAGTATTCTATGGTCTGATAGACTGATCATCTTCATTCCATATGTATCCCTAGCACACCAAGCCACTAACTGATTTGTTCTAGGAGAAGGAGTTCTTTTAAGAGCTAACCCGGGCTTAATCAAGAACTTTGATATCCTCGATGATGGTTCCCAACCAGAACTCGGTAGTGCTTTATTATAAGACTACCATGTGGTCATGCTTGTCTGGGACAACATGTTCACATGTTTGTAGCAGAACCAGCTCATGTTTTGGAGCTTGCTATCATAGTTCATTTCCCGAGAATCTCGCAACATCATCTCGTAGATTTGTGTTGCAAACTTTCGTTTTTCTTCCTAGACTCGATGAGTCCGGAATATCCTGACACCAACCAGATCTGAATCTCAGGCAGATATGATGGTTTGGAACATTTCCCAAGAACTATAATATTGGTCCCTCGATAACCGGTAAAGTGGATGTCGTGGCCAACACACCCAGCCGGAAGACCTATTATTGTAGTATCTTGTTTGAGGAAGTTGGCCACCTCCCCATAAGGATTTCGTAGGATTTACCTCCGTAACTGTTCCTTATGGATTCTATTGCTCCCGAAGTCCGACCTTTACTTGATGTTCTAGTTATCAAACCATATCTATGAATGGGTTACACTAGCACGTCAAGGAGAACATTAGAAGTGGAGTGCTAAATGTCTCTCGGTCGATCATCCAGATTTTGTTTCCTTGGCCTCGCTAGGGTGAAATCTGAGTTGATGTTATCTTCCTATGCATCTGCATCGTCCATCGTTGTTCATCATGGTGGTATGTTGTGTTGCCAGGATCCTTGACACGGATGTTGGTAAAACCTTGATGAATATGGAAATGCTCAAGTTCTTGAGAGCACGCACAAGCGTTAGGCGTTACCATCGGCATTAACTAGGGTTGCTCTCAACTTCCTCGGTTATGCTATAACTTCTCAAACAGTGAATTCACTCTCTATTGTTGGGTTCTTCCCCAGTTACCAGAATCATTCCCAGCATTTGCATTTTGTTCCCAGCTTGCACCGCCAATGTGCCATTCTACCACGGGTTCCTCCCATTTCCGGTGATAAGCAAAAATCATCCATTGCGTTGTCTTCAACAAGGTAATCCACATCATCCAAGTCCGAGTATGCCATTCTACCGACCCCTCCAAACGATCGTTGTGAATTGCCTTAGGCTGGTATGAAGAGTTTCAATGATCTTTGAATCAAAAGTAATTCTTTTTGCCACTTAAGGTAATAATCTACGAATCACCCTCCTCCAGGATGTTTCGTCGTGGTATCATGGCAACTCAACTCCTCGCTACGTTGACAACCGTTTACCACCTTCTTAGGTGTGGAATTGTTGTCTACCTAGTGAACCCTCGTCATCCGTTTCTTTCCACCCCTCTTGATGTGTATCTCGTGTCTCAACCCGAGAGATGGTTCTAAGTCTCATTCCGTGAGTTAATCCTGAGTTGTTCGACCTTCGAGAAGACCGATCCTTCTAGAGTTTTCCTTTCCTCTTCTTGTCATGATTAGCTGAAGTTCTCAGAGCAAGACGACAAGACAAAGATGGTGTTCAAATCAACGTTCATTTGAAGTGCAACCAGGATCGTGAAGATTGTACTAGTTTGCGTTTCCCCTTCATCCTACCCTACGCTTGAATCTCGAGACGAGATTCTTGTTTAGTGGGGGTGAGTTGTCACATCCCTAGCTTCTGGTAATGCACTAGGCTAGACCTCATGTGAGCATCATGTTTTATTTCAAATGAAATTTGAATTGAGGAATTTTCAAAGCCTCAGAAACCTTCTAAAAAAATGATCAACATTAAAATCTCCTCAAAGAAGTCCAAGAAAATGTTCCTCTTAGTCTCTGAAAATATTGCAAAGAGGTAAAACTCAAAACAATAATTTTGGTATCTCAGAGTTAATTATTTTGGGCCATTTGAATTAATCCAATAACTATTTGCTTTGGATTTATATTTAATATATATTAAATATGACTCCAAATAATTCTGGAAGTTGTGAGTGGCTTTGTATATATTTTAGCAAGCCACATAAAACCCTACAGAATTTATTAAAATGATTTAGTGTCTAAAACTAAATCAAAACAAACTACAGAAAATAAAAAAAAAACAGAAATAAAAGACAGAGGAGAGAAATCTCACCTGGACTTACCTCTGCAGCCCACCAGGCCCACCTGGCCAGCCCAGCCCATCTCCACCCCCCCCTGTCGTCTTCCTCCCTGCCAGGAGGACATACACCACACGCACGCGCGCACGCGGAGGCCTCCACCTCCTGCTTCGCCGTGGCAGCCTCCCCGACTTCCTCGCGACGCCACGGAGACGCCCTCGACCCCCTCGACCGCCTCTCTCTCTCTGGACCCCCTCCTCCTCCTCTGCTCTCCCTCCCTCTCGTCACCGAACGCACCTGAGAGCGCCGCTCGCCGTAGCCATGACCACCGGCCACCCCTCGTCCCGTGACCGTGCCCAGCAGCTCCGCAATCGAGCACCACATCCCCAAGCCGGAGGAAACGAGCCGGAGGGCTTTGCTTCGTCGCCAACGTCCTCGTCTTCACCGCTGGCGCCCGGAGATCGTCTCTGTCGATTCGTCGGTTTCCGTCCGTCCCCGAGGCCGCTGACCTTCTCTACCGAATCCTTGTGAGCTCCTACACTTTTCCCCGTGCTCACCCCCTCTGTTTCCGCCCTCTAACCGCAGCCCGCCATGGCCGGGCACCCGCTGCCGCCGCCGTGAAGCTCGCCATCGCTAGCCGTCCCGCCCGACCAACCCAAGCATGGAGTCATGCTCCGGGCTTCTCCAGGAACCCGTAGCGCGCCTCAGGTCGCCCAATCGTGCACCGTGCTCCTCGCACCCGTGCAAGCCGCAACTGCGCCGCCGCGGAACTCGACGCCGTCGACGTTCCCGGCCACCCTAGCATCGCCTGAGGCCACCAATCGACGCGCCTCCTTGCTCCGGTTCCAACGCGCCCAGCCGCGCGAGCTCCCGTCGCCGGAGTTGGCCGGACGGGCAACGCCGCCGTGTCCTGGTTACGCCGGCGATTAGCCGCCGGTGATAGCAGCTGTTAGGAGTTAATCACCCCACTAACTAAGCCCTATGTCACTGACACCTGGGCCCCACGCTCGAAATAATCTCTGTTTTATTTCTGTTTAGATTAGTTAATAAACACACGGGACCCACCAGTCAGAGTTGACTGTGCTGACGTGGCCTTTGACCGGCCCCACACGTCAGCGGCACTAACCAGCCCCAGTCACTGACCAGTGGGCCCCACTGGTCAGTTTTGACCCGGACCAGCCCCTGTTGACCTGCTGACGTCATGACAACGTCATGCTGACGCAATAAGTATTTTCTGGATTTAATATTATTCAGGAAATTCCAGAAAATGCCTAAAACTTCAATAAATCATAGAAAATTAACCGTAACTCCAAATTAAATAAATTATATATGAAAAATTATCAGAAAAATTCAAGGAATCCATCTGTACCATTTTCATGCATGTTAGAACAACTTATAGCTGCTGTTTAGCACAAATCAATTAAATGACATTTGAATAATCACATATGGAGTTTGAATTTGAATCTTGTATTCAAACCAACTTCATTTAATCTGTTGCTAGTTACATTAGCCCAAAACACATTCATATTGCCATGTCATAGCATGCATCATACTGTGCATTGCATTGATCGTGTTTCTTCTGTGTTTGCCGGTGCTGTTCCCCCTCGGTAGACGTGATACCGATGATGTGATCGTTGACACTGATGAAGACTCAATGTTATCTTCAGAAGTGCCAGGCAAGCAAAACCCCCTTGTTCATTCCGATAAAATCCCACTCTCTCGCTCCTGCTCTCTTTTACTGCATTAGGACAACAACGACATATTTGTTACTTGCTGCGGTAGCTGAACCCCTTTATCCTTTGCATGACCTGTCATTGCCACAGTAAATAGATGAAACCCACTAGCATGAGTAGGAGTTGTTTGAGCCCTGTTGTGCCTACTCATTCATGCTTGTTTGTCATGCCTGCTACTGCTTAGAGTTGAGTCAGGTCTGATTCATCGGGGATGAATCAGAGGCGTGTGAACATGTCCTGCTGTGTGTGAGCTAAGTGTGTGAACACGATTTGGTAAAGGTAGCGGTGAGAGGCCATGTAGGAGTACATGGTGGGTTGTCTCATTGCAGCCGTCCTTAGGAACTGAGTTCTGTGTTTGTGATCCATGATCAGTTACTACCACACATTGGGCTCCGGGCGCTCCAAGCTCTCTCGACTTATTAATCAACTTGATCTCTGTCCAGGAGTTGCAACTAGTTTCTGGTGTTTGTAGGTAGTGTTAGTAGTCTACCAAGTGGCACCCGGTACAGGTGGGCTTGGGACAGACTAGGCACAGTGGCCCGGTGTACCAAGTGGCACCCGGTTGGTGGGCTTGGGAACCCTGCACACATCGTTTGGGGCCGTAAGCGACACCCCGGCCGGATCTCCTTGCGGATGGAACCCGAATAGGCGATAAACCTGGACTAGAGACTTGTTCGGTTAGTCAGGTCGTGGCCGACTCCCTCGCCCGGCTTCCGCTTGAAGGTTGCCGAGGTACATGACGTGTACAGGGCGGTAAGTGGCGAGAGCGTGTGTGAAGAAGTACACCCCTGCAGGGTTATCATTATCTATTCGAATAGCCGGATTCCTCGGATATGGAAATGTGGACCCCTTGTACAGTTCATAGACAAGTGAAAGTGGATACTCTAAAATACGCAAGATAAGCGTGAGTGCTATGGATGGCGTTCTCGTAGGGAGACGGGAGCGGATCCATAGTGGTGTATTGATATGGTGAATATGTGGACTCGTGTGCGCCACCTCAAAAGAGTTACTTGCAGTCGTAGATCAGGTTAGCCACCGAGTCAAAGCTGGCTTGCTGCAGTTAAACTCCACCACCCCCTTTGTTGATAATGATGCATATGTAGATAGATCTGATGTAAGTCTTGCTGGGTACATTTGTACTCACGTTGCTTAATTTATGTTTTTGCAGAGAGACTTCAGTCTCACTAGTAGTTCCACGTGGACTTCGATGTTTAGCTTGTTACCTCAGCTACGATCTTGTGCCCTCGGCAGGATCTGGTAGATAGTCAGGCTCCTCAGCCTTTTTCATTTATAGATGTCTGTACTCAGACATGATAGCTTCCGCTTGTGCTTTGATTTGTATGCTCTGAGTGTTGGGTCATGAGACCCATGGTTGTAATATCTCGCTCCTCGGAGCCTACTGAATAAACTACTTGAGTCGTAGAGTCATTTTGTGATGCCATGTTGTATTTGCACATATCGAGCATATTGTGTGTATGTTATTGAAATGCTTGGTATGTGTGGGATCTGGCTATCTAGTTGTTTATCCTTAGTAGCCTCTCTTACCGGGAAATGTCTCCTAGTGTTTCCGCTGAGCCATGGTAGCTTGCTACTGCTCCGGAACACTTAGGCTGGCCGGCATGTGTCCTTTCTCGTTCCTGTGTCTGTCCCTTCGGGGAAATGTCACGCGATGAATACCGGAGTCCTGCTAGCCCGCTACAGCCCGGTTCACCGGAGTCCTGCTAGCCCAGTGCTACAGCCTGGATTCACTCGCTGATGACCGACACGTTCGATGCTGGGTCATGGATGCCTGTCCCTGTAAGTTAGTGCCACTTTGGGTTCACAACTAGCCATGTCAGCCCGGGTTCTTTGTCATATGGATGCTAGCGGCACTATCATATACGTGAGCCAAAAGGCGCAAACGGTCCCGGGCCAGGTAAGGTGGCACCCGTGGGAATACCGTGCGTGAGACCGCAAAGTGATATGATGTGTTACATGCTAGATCGGTGTGACTTAGGATCGGGGTCCTGACAATAGTGCTCCTCATTGTCCTTAATGTAGGTCCAGTCAACCCATCTCATGTCACAGACAATTGGATTCTTATCTAGCAAAACAGTCTCATAGAAATCCTGCTGCTCCTTGGTGTGAAACCTGTAGTCAACTGCTGTCCTTCTCCTTGAAGCATACGAGTCTGCTTCTCTCCACTTCCTCAGCCCTGAATCTCTCCTGAGCTTCATATCCTCAGCCACAGGATGAGCATCGTTGTGGTCTAGGATCTTGGGCTTTAGCTTTCTCAGGACATTCTCTTCCTCTTCTTCTGCAACAGTCTCAGGCACTAGGGCCTTGTTCTTTTCAGCAGCTGGGATGCTCCTTGTATTTCTCTTAGGCGCTGTCTTGACCTTTGATGCAGCCTTGGGCTTAGATGCAGTAGCCCCTGATTTGATAGCATCACCCATCAGCTTGGGTGCCTTGGGTGCTGGTGCAGCTACCTCTTCTTCCTCTTCCTCTTCCATGATGGAAGCTTTGCCAAGCACTCTAGCCACAGTCTTCTTCACCCTTTCCTTTCTTTTCTTGCCCTCAGCTGCAACTGGCTCTATGGGCTTCTCAGTTGACATTCTGGCCTTTGACATTGGTTGCCTGCCTGCTTGCCTTTTGATTTTCAGGCCTGGCTTAGTGCCTTGAGCTGGCTCAATTCTCTTGGAAGTGGCCTCTTCCTCTGCCACATAGTCCTCATCTTCAGAGTCTGAAGTTCTCTTCTTCCTCTGTCTCGTGGCAGCCTTTGGCAAATTGCTAGGAGTGCTCCTGCTGCCTTCATCAGAAGAACTTGAGGGACTAGTGCCCTCACTCATGTGCACCTGCTGCTCTGACATGTTTTGGCTATCACTTTGATCAGACATGCTGCAAACTAACTGCTGACCCTGTGAATAGTTTATAGAAGAGATAGAGTGGATGAGCATCACAAAATGCAGAGATTTTTGCAAAAGAATGATCCAAAAAAAACTTAGTTTTAGTTTCCCACTGAAATCATCTCGGATCTACCGATTTTCAAACTCGGTGATACCGAAGCAGTTTTGGAACCTAAACTAGTGAACTCGGTAGGACCGAGTCACAGTTCGGTGGCACCGAGACTGCTAGGGTTTCACTGAGTTCAAAAATCGGTCACACCGATAAGTAATTCTCGGTCAGACCGAGTCTCACTTGTGCAATGGCATAAGCCAAATCGGTGGGACCGAGTTTTTCAACTCGGTGGGTCCGAGATGGTTTCGGCGGAAACCTAACCCTAAAATTTTCGAATCAAAGCTAATCTACGGGCGCATTGACTGGATAGGAGTGTTTCAATCGTAGCAAGAATCATGAAGAACACAATGTGCTAGGAATTGGACGGGGAATAGCACTGTGATCAAGTCCATACCCTAGTTCGGCGGAGACTTGCTACGGCGGCAATGGCGGGGCAGAATTCCCGTTGACGGCGATGGAGACCAGCGACTGGAGGCGGCTGGTGGCGAGAAGACGACCCGGAGACCACGAGGGCAGAGCAGGCTATCGCGTAGGCGAAGGGGTTCAGAGAAATTTCCAAAATTTTGCCCGTGACTATATATAGCCCGACCCTGTCGGTGTGACCGAGTGGAACAACTCGGTGGCACCGAGAGTCATAACTGCAAGCAGTTACTGAAACTCGGTGTGACCGAAATGTTCAAATCGGTTGCACCGAGATCGAAAACCTAGATCAACTTAATGATCTCGGTAGGACCGAAGGTGGAGTATCGGTCAAACCGAGAATCATAAAGAGGTTTTGGAAGTTTAAGTCTATGACGAATCGGGGATTCCGAGCGCTCCTCACACAGAGTGGTTCGAATCTGACTTGATCAAATTTTGTGATGCAGCATGAATAGAGTTTGAGACGAGAAAAGCATAGATAGCTAGAGGAGGTTCTTAGGCATTCTTGTCCATCCACTTGGCAAAAGAAGATAAAACCAAACAATCAAAACAACAAGTGGATGTCCTCGAATGAGTAAAATATGCAACTAGCATGCTCACACAATAAGATGGCAAATGAAATATGTGGCAAGGCATGCACAACCAAATCTAGCATCTATCAAGCAATTTGCGATGACAAGGTCATCTATATATGAGTATATTGACTTAGGAGTCAAGTGAGAACACTTGATCATAGGTCATACTCATCGTTTAAGCTCAAGTGGGGTTACCACTTTTACATAAAGCATTGTTTTGTTCACATCTTCAGAGTTGCTTTAGCTCAAGTCTTAGAGTACAGCTCCCCCTAGATGTGATATCCCCCCTAAGAGGGATGAACTAACCTTGGGTTTTGTCGATGATGACTTCATGTAGATGTTGATGATGTGGATGCTCAATGTTGATGTAGATCTCTTAGAGCTATCCATTTGAGTGAATTGCACTTTCAATACCTACATGGGTTAGTCCCACGAGGAACAAACAAGTATATCCATAGACATAGAGTGATGCACACAAAGATGATGTCCATGAAAACTTTTATTACCTTGTCCCTTGTCTTACCAACAAGAGGGTTTGTGACTCTTGAACTAGTGCAAGATGTGGAAGTTGATTGCACTTTTTCTTGCCAAAATGATAAGAGTGAAGTATGTTGGCGGAGTCACCCTCAAGAACTCTCTAGTTCTTCTTCTTTCGGATCCACACCATCTTGATGGGAATCCTTGGAGTTGTAGTCGTACTTGATGAAGTGGAACTTGAATTAGTCTTGGGAATCCACTTGACTAAGGTCTTTGGAGCTTCTTCAAATGCATCAATTTCCTCTTGAAGCTTGTCCTTGCCTTTTTGCTTGTAGTCTTGTGGTGGAAGATCATCTTGAGCTTGTGTCCCCTTGAAAGAAGTATACTTCTCTTGTTGAGGGACAAACTTTGTCTTGGGGTATTGATCTTCTTCCCACTCAACTCCATTGGCATTGAACTTTCGTTCAAAACCAATACCTTGATTCTTCCGGTGCATTCCTTGCTTGCGCACAATTTCCTCGAATTGCTTACTCCCGGCAAGGCTTTTGTACACTCCTTTCTCTATAATTCCCTTCAATAAACTATTTTCTTGCTCAAGTGTAACTTGGCTAAGAGAATCATTAGTGGAATCAAGAGAGCTACTAGAAGTAACAATATTGGATTTAGCATGATCATTGTTACTACTAGAGGAAGAATCTTTCTTGTTCTTGTTACTAGACTTGACTTGAGGCATGTAAGTGGATAAGAGTAAACGCTTGGCAATGTAAGAAGAACTTTTCTTGTGGAGATCATCATTGATTGCCTTTAAGAACTCATGCTCTTGCTCAAGATTGAGCTTTTCAAAGCGTAATTTCTCATGAGCTCTTAAAAGTTCTCGATGATCTTCTAAGATAGTTTCATGAGCTAACTTAAGAGTGTTTAGTTCTTTAGTTAGAGCCTCAATCTTCTACTTATCATTGTCATTCGTTTTATCTTGATTAGCATGATTAATTGGTCTTTCATCATAATATTCATTACTAGAGTTGTCACCAAGCAAATCATCACCTAACAAGTCATCTTCATCACTATTGAAATCAACATACTCGGGGTGTGTTACCTTAGGACCTTTGGCCATGAAGCATCTTCCAATTCCTTCATTTGGTGAGTCAAATATGTCGTAGGAGTTGGTTGACACAAGTGCTAGACAGGCAACACCTTCATCTTGAGTATCTTCGGAGCTGGAGTAATAACTTCTCTCAGAGTGGCTGTCGGAGTCGGAGCCGGATACCCATTCACCAACATGAGCTTGATGTCTTCGTCTTGTGTAGCTCCTTGATGATTTTTCCTTCCTTTCCGAATCCTTGCTTCTCCATGAGTATCTTCGTTCGTAACGATCATCTCTACTCCTTCTCTCTCTTGGTGGTGATCCTTTGCTTCTTCTTTTTGGAGAATCTTCTCTTCTCTTGTAGGGAGCCGTACACTCATTGGAATAGTGTCCGGGTCTTCCACAATTGTAGCAGTTTCGCTCTCGACTAGAAGATCTTTTGTCATTGTAGGACCTTGACTTGGAGCTTCTATCTTTGCTTCTACTCTTGTAGAACTTGTTGAAGTTCTTCACCATTAAGCTCAATTCTTCATTGAAGTCTTGTTTCTCACTTGATGATGTAGGGGCTTCACATGAGGCTTTATAGGCACCACTTGATTTGTTGTGAAGTTCCTCTTTATCCTTAAGTGACATCTCATGAGCAACAATTCTTCCAATCACCTCCATTGGCTTGAGATCTTTGTAATTGGGCATCATTTGGATCAATGTGCGCACGGTATCATATTTTCCATCCAAGGCTCTTAGAATCTTCTTGATGATGAATTTATCGGTCATCTCTTCACTTCCTAAGCCGGCAATCTCATTTGTGATGAGAGCAAGCCTAGAGTACATTTCAGCGACACCTTCACCATCCTTCATCTTGAACTTGTCAAGTTGGCTTTGAAGCACATCCAACTTGGATTCCTTGACGGAGTCGGTACCTTCGTGCATATCAATCAAAGTGCCAAATTTCCTTTGCATTCTCAAGGCGGCTGATTTTGTTGAATTCTTCGGGGCACAATCCGTTGAAGAGAATATCACAAGCTTGAGCATTGTATTGCAACATCTTCAACTCATCCGCGGTAGCTTCACGGTTTGGTTCTCTCCCATCAAAGAAGTCACCTTGCAAACGAACACACACAATAGCCCAAACGGCGGGGTTATGTCCAAGAATATGCATTTTCATTTTATGCTTCCAACTAGCAAAATTAGTACCATCAAAGTAAGGACCTCTACGGTGATAATTTCCCTCGCTAGACGCCATACACTCCTAGGTTGTGAAACCAAGGCTATGACCACCAAAAGCTATGGAGATCAAAGCAAATGGAGACCAAAGCTCTGATACCACTTGTAGGATCGAAAGTATGTCTAGAGGGGGGGTGATTAGACTACTTGACCAAATAAAAACTTAACCTTTTCCCAATTTTAGTTCTTGGCAGATTTTAGCTAATTTAGGACAAGTCAAGCAATCATCACATAATTCAAGCAAGCATGCAAAGAGTATATAGGCAGCGGAAAGTAAAACATGCAACTTGCAAGAATGTAAAGGGAAGGGTTTGGAGAATTCAAACGCTATTGGAGACACGGATGTTTTTCCCGTGGTTCGGATAGGTGGTGCTATCCTACATCCACGTTGATGGAGACTTCACCCCACGAAGGGTAACAGTTGCGCGAGTCCACATAGGGCTCCACCCAAGGGTAACGGTTGCGCGAGTCCACACAGGGCTCCACCCACGAAGGGTCCACGAAGAAGCAACCACCCACAAAGGGTCCACGAAGAAGCAACCTTGTCTATCCCACCATGGCCATCTCCCACACAGGACTTGCCTCACTAGCGGTAGATCTTCACGAAGTAGGCGATCTCCTTGCCCTTACAAACTCCTTGGTTCAACTCCACAATCTTGTCGGAGGCTCCCAAGTGACACCTAGCCAATCTAGGAGACACCACTCTCCAAGAAGTAACAAATGGTGTGTAGGTAATGAACTCCTTGCTCTTGTGCTTCAAATGATAGTCTCCCCAACACTCAACTCTCTCTCATAGGATTTGGATTTGGTGGAAATAAGATTTGAGTGGAAAGCAACTTGGGAAGGCTAGAGATCAAGATTCATATGATAGGAATGGAATATCTTGGTCTCAACACATGAGTAGGTGGTTCTCTCTCAGAACATATGAGTTGGAATGGTGTGTGTGTTCTGATGGCTCTCACATCGAATGAGAAGAAGGTGGAGGGGTATATGTAGCCTCCACACAAAATCCAACCGTTACACAATTTTCCAATCTCGGTGGGACCGAATCAATAAACTCGGTCGGACCGAAAATGTAAACCTAGTGACCGTTAGAGATTTTTGGTGGGACTGACATGCAACTCGGTAGGACCGATATGGTTAGGGTTTGGGCATAACGTAATCTCGGTGAGACCGATTACACAAACTCGGTGAGACCGAATTTGGTAATTAGCTAACCAGAGAGTTGGTCAGGCAAACTCGGTGGGACCGATTTGCTCTTTCGGTGAGACCGAGTGGAACTCGGTGAGACCGAAAAGTTACAAAGGGGAAACACTGAGTTTACATTGCAATCTCGGTGGGACCGATTCGCTCTTTTGGTGAGACCGAAAAGTTACGAAAGGGAAACAGAGAGTTTGCAACCCCATCTCGGTGAGACCGAGATCCTTATCGGTAGAACCGAATTGCTAGGGTTTGGCAGTGGCTAATGACAAGTGAAACTCGGTGGCGCCGGATAGGAAGAATCGGTAAGACCGAGTTTGGCTTAGGGTTTAGGTCATATGTGGATATGGGAAAGTAGTTGAGGGTTTTGGAGCATATCACTAAGCACATGAAGCAAGAGGCTCATTAAGCAACACCTCATCCCTCCTTGATAGTATTGGCTTTTCCTAAAGACTCAATATGATCTTGGATCACTAAAATATAAAATGAAGAGTCTTGAGCTTTTGAGCTTGAGCCAATCCTTTGTCATTAGCATTTTGAGGGTTCCACTTTCACATCCATGCCATGCCAATCATTGAGCTTTCCTGAAATAATCATCTTGGAATAGCATTAGCTCAATGAGCTATATGTTGTTATGAATTACCAAAACCACCTAGGGATAGTTGCACTTTCAATTAGCTTAGCACCCGATCGTTTAGTATGTTGCTATTGCTTTCTTCATGACTTATACATGTTCTTATGACTATGAGATTGTGCAACTCCCGTTTGCCGGAGGAACACTTTGTGTGCTACCAAACGTCACAACGTAAATGGGTGATTATAAAGGTGCTCTACAGGTGTTTCCAAAGGTACATGTTGGGTTGGCGTATTTCGAGATTAGGATTTGTCACTCCGAATGTTGGAGAGGTATCTCTGGGCCCTCTCGGTAATGCACATCACATAAGCCTTGCAAGCATTACAACTAATGAGTTAGTTGCAAGATGATGTATTATGAAACGAGTAAAGAGACTTGCCGGTAACGAGATTGAACTAGGTATTGAGATACCGACGATCGAATCTTGGGCAAGTAACATACCGATGACAAAGGGAACAACGTATGTTGTTATGCGGTCTGACCGATAAAGATCTTCGTAGAATATGTGGGAGCCAATATGAGCATCCAGGTTCCGCTATTGGTTATTGACCGGAGACGTGTCTCGGTCATGTCTACATTGTTCTCGAACCCTTAGGGTCCGCACGCTTAAGGTTTTGATGACAGTTATATTATGAGTTTATGCATTTTGATGTACCGAAGTTTGTTCGGAGTCCCGGATGTGATCACGGACATGATGAGGAGTCTCGAAATGGTCGAGACATAAAGATTGATATATTGGAAGCCTATATTTGGATATCGGAAGTGTTCCGGCTGAAATCGGGATTTTACCGGAGTACCGGGAGGTTACCGGAACCCCTCGGGAGGTATATGGGCCTTAGTGGGCTTTAGTGGAAGAGAGGAGAGGTGGCTAGGGCTGGGCCGTGCGCCCCTCCCCCCTAGTCCGAATAGGACAAGGAGAGGGGGTCGGTGCCCCCCTTCCTTCTCTCGCTCTCTCCTTTCCCCCTTCCCGAATCCTATTCCAACTAGGAAAGGGGGGGGGGGATCCTACTCCCGGTGGGAGTAGGACTCCTCCTGGCGCGCCCTCCTCCTGGCCGGCCGCACCCCCCTTGATCCTTTATATACGGAGGCAGGGGGCACCCCATAGACACAAGTTGATCCACGTGATCATAGTCTTAGCCGTGTGCGGTGCCCCCTTCCACCATAATCCTCGATAATATTGTAGCGGTGCTTAGGCGAAGCCCTGCGACAGTAGAACATCAAGATCGTCACCACACCGTCGTGCTGACGGAACTCTTCCCCGACACTTTGCTGGATCGGAGTCTGGGGATCGTCATCGAGCTGAACGTGTGCTAAAACTCGGAGGTGCCGTAGTTTCGGTGCTTGATCGGTCGGGCCGTGAAGACGTACGACTACATCAACCGCGTTGTGCTAACGCTTCCGCTGTCGGTCTACGAGGGTACGTAGATCACACTCTCCCCTCTCGTTGCTATGCATCACCATGATCTTGCGTGTGCGTAGGATTTTTTTTTGAAATTACTACGTTCCCCAACACTACGTTCCCATTAATTCGGCTAGGGCGTAAGGGGAGCACCTCTGCGATTGTTACTGTCGGGTCAGCCGGATGTGTACCTCAGACTGGGTGAAGCCGAAAGCTAGCGTTCTTAAGGGAATATTCGGTCGGTGAACAATAGATGATTTTTATTTATTATCCATGTCTGCCCCCAGATGTTTTTTCTGCGTTTCCTATCGCAGTCCGGACATGTACCTTAGGGCATGCTTACCCAGGGAAAGGAACCCTTAACGAAACTATTCTTCCTGGAAGATGTTTCTTACTACCTGTGTAATATAACATAACTAGTTGGGCACTTGTCTGTTCAAGCATTAATGACCCCTACGCCTGGTCTCCACGCATACTCCGGTTCTTATATATCTGAACGGGTATTCGGGTACACTCCAGACTATTGGGTCCCGAGGCTGAAGCGAAAAGGTCCGCCAAGACAAATGATCTACAATCCGGCTAGAAGGCATTATACATGTCACTTTAATTACATAGTCATGCAGACTGACTAAATTCCTCTTCTATGTCATCTAACAGGCGGTCTAGCTTACAATCCTATTGGGAATACTTTGCGGCTAATTCTACTTGCCCATAAACTAAGCTAACGGGGATCTCTTTTCCGTCGGGCCCCACAGGTCCAACCTCGGCCATGTGATTTGGGTCTGCCTTGGTATACCGCGTCTTCACCATGGCTCAGGCTTCTCTGGAACCCTGTCGGCAGACCGATATCTTCCATAATCAGAAGCGCCGCCGTGCTCCCTTGAGCTTCTCCGTAAGCTCTGCAACGCCCTCTGGCAGGGAGATGGATGGCCACAAGACCTGGGCAACACCTTGCATCACCTGCCGAACTTGTTCATGAAAATGTGAGAGCTCGGATAGAAGATCACCCGCAGACCCGGGCATTTCCTCCGCGGGGCGACCCATCAGCATACCTACAGATATAACGTTGTTAGTCGGCTTCTTCGCCGAACTCCTTTTAAAGGATTCGTTCAAGCACTTACTGAAAGTGCCGCGCCGAAGCCGCTTATTCTCCTTCTCGGAGTCTGCAAGCTGGGCTCGAACGTCTTTTAGTTCCATGCTCAACTTGATATTGGCGTCTTGGAGATTGTTTTTCTCCCGCCTAACCTCAGTCAGCACACGTTTGCCAGCCTCTAGCTGCCGCATAACATGCTGGTCCTCCGGATTTTCGCCGGATTCATCTGCAACATCTATTGTTAGATTTGCAGCCACGCCGCACACTATATGGTCACCATCATTCTTTAAAGTAAATGTTACTAGCAGGTGACTTTTTCGGTTCCTGCAGTGCGGCAATAGCGGCCCGCAGTTGGGTATTGCATTCCTCTAGCTCCTGTGACAGCCTAGTATTCTTCTCTGTAAGGACCTGCACAATAAAGATGATCCTTAAATCAGTTCTGCTAACTGTTTCAATTCTCAGGGGCTACTGATACATATAAATCGTTAGATTTACTTACCCATACATCCTTTACATACTGATCCGTGGCTCTGGCTAGACCATCTTGAGCAGCTTGGAGATACGCCTCTCCAGAATTGAAGGCATCAAATGCCTCTGGCGAGAAACAAGCGTCACGGAGTACGGCCCGACGGCGCCTATGATTCATGGCGCTTTCCACTTCTGAGTTTGTAGCGGATAATCTATCCACATCCTCTGTAGGGGGATTATCCGGCGCCCGCCCCATATCGGCTTCCGCCTCTATGTCCGGTCCTGGCGCCCGGCTGGTGGAAGCGTGATTAGTAACATCGCCGGACATATTCCGGCGAGCGTTTTTTCTGTTAAAGAAACACGGGCGCCATTATATTTCGAGAAAGACGACAACCACGGAGCGGGGTTTGTCATACCTTTGTGCCGGCGTCTCTGTCCTGACCGCCTTCCTTTTTGGCCTACCCGGCCTCGGTGCCTCTTGTTGGCGCGTTGCTGCGGGTTCGGCAGGGTGTGCCGAATGCCTTCCCTGTAAAAATGCCATGTGTATATGGTGGGTGAAGTGTCTGAAAGGGGATCCTAGTTTTGGAGTTGGGATTTTTGGTTTTTCTTACGTGCGATGCAGGGAGCAGTCCGGGATAGTCGACCGTAATGGCCACCATGGCATCATCGCAGCTTAAATGATAGAACTGCCGGTCTATCAGCTCCACGAATATAACCGAATCTTCTTCAAGTCCGGAGTCGAGGGCCCGGTCAGGGTCCTCTGATTGTGGAGAAGGGCTGCTGACCTCCTTTATGGCTTTTCACAGTTCCTGCCGCAAAGTGGCAAGGTGAATACTTACGACAAAGAATGCGGGAAAAATGGGAATAGGGAGATATAACTTACCCAGCTTGGAGGATTGTACATGGATAATCCATCCCGTGGCTTGATGCGGGTGAACTCCTCTTCCTCACCCTTGAACAATTTGGACAGAATTTTCGCTAAAGCGGCAGCATTGTCCGGACCCTTACGCCCGCAGCGGGTGGCGTCATCCGCCCCGTTATAACACCACAAGGGGTGCCCACGATATTGAAGTGGTTGCACTCCCCGCATTATGCAAATCGACATAACTTCGATTACTGTCAATCCTGATCGAGCCAGTGCTTTAATCCGGTTCATCAGATAGAGGACTTCTCCATTGTCTTCCACCTGGGGGCTCCTTGGGCGCCAACTTCGGCGTTTTTTCAGAGGAGCATTGTTGAACTCAGGAAGACCCCGCCGAACAGGGTCCGGAAGGGGAACGTCCTTCATATAAAACCATTTTGAAGGCCAGTCTTCGGATGACTTCTTTGGAGTATCGGACAGGTATCCGGTATCGGTGATGCGCCATATTTCGGCTCCGCCCACTTGATAAAGTGACCCCCTCTATGTGTGAGGGACGAGGCAAAATAGCCTTTTCCATAGCTCGAAGTGAGCCTCGCAGCCCAGGAATAACTCGCAGAGAGCAACATAGCCGACGATATGTAGGATGGAGGCGTGGGTGAAATTGTGTAATTGGAGGCCGTAGAACTCTAGGAGCCCGCGGAGGAACGGATGAATTGGAAATCCGAGTCCCCTTAATAGATAGGGAACAAGGCAGACCCATTCCCCCATAGAGGGACAGGGAAAGCTCTCCGCTTGCTCCCCGCCATTGTAGGTGGCAAGCCCGGCTCGAACGGGCACCATGTACGCCGGAGGGAGAAATCCCTTAGTCTGCAGTTCGACTAAACGACTGTGTGGGACTGAACACCTCTCCCAATCACCGGGCTTAGGGCTTCGGGGACGGGAGGAGGAGCTGCGGAGGTTGGCCATGCTGGAATGGATCTTTCCGGAACGCGCTCTGATGGATTCTCGCTGAGGGAGGATGGTATGGATCGGATCTAAGGATCTCCATGCCTTTAATAGACAATTTATTTATCTGGCTAGGGGGGCGAATGTAAAAACACCCTAGCGCCTCGTATTCATTCGACGCGTGGGAGAAAGCCCTTATTGGGCATAGAAGCCAAGAGGTCCAAACATTTATGGGACCGGACACTGCTTTACAAATGTTCGAAAGATGGAGAGGAACCCGCCATGCAATGCCGAAGACAACACTGCGCGCCGGACTCATCGTCATTGAAGCCTGGTTCGGGGGCTACTGAGGGAGTCCTGGATTAGGGGGTATCCGAGCAGCCGGATTATATCCTTTGGCCGGACTGTTGGACTATGAAGATACAAGATTGAAGACTTCGCCTCGTGTCCGGATGGGACTCTACTTGGCGTGGCAGGCAAGCTAGGCAATACAGATATGTATATCTCCTCCTTTGTAACCGACCTTGTGTAACGCTAGCCCCCTCTGGTGTCTATATAAACTGAAGGGGTTTAGTCCGTAGGACAACATACAATCATACCATAGGCTAGCTTCTAGGGTTTAGCCTCTCCGATCTTGTGGTAGATCAACTCTTGTAATACTCATATCATCAAGAATAAATCAAGCAGGACGTAGGGTTTTACCTCCATCAAGAGGGCCCGAACCTGGGTAAAACATCGTGTCCCCTGCCTCCTGTTACCATCCGCCTTAGACGCACAGTTCGGGACCCCCTACCCGAGATCCGCCGGTTTTGACACCGACAATTGGCCTAGGAACAAAAGAATGGGATGGGTCGAATTGTAGTATCCATAGGCCATCATCCTTAAACAGTAGCCAAATGAGCTAATATAATTAAGCACAAATAGTAGAGAAACCCATGAAACAGAGCATTGTAGAGCAGAGGAAGGAGAGGAGCTGGAGTGGCTCACCGTGGCACTTGTGTAGCCAGCTGATAACATTTAAATGCGTTGTGATTGTGTGAGTACTAAAACCATCATTGGCGATAATAAGAAGGAGGATAAGTGGCAACGTAGATGAGATGCCATCTGTTAAAAGAAAGGACATGGACATATTAGAATCTTCAGTTAAAACAATTTGAAGCACGGGATCTTCATTCATGTTTATTGGGTTAGGAGAGTGTGGTATTTCTTTTTTCCTGTTACAACGTCTTTTCTGTAAAGTGAAAAAGCTTCTAAGTCTTGGCCCATTCTCGTTTTTTCAATGAATATCGGCAGTCTAGTCTACTCTATCTAGTAATGATTCTATGGAGGAAAAGAAATTCGCTAAGGTTCTCGTAACTATGTGGGCTATATGGCGGGCGAGGCATGAACAAATATTCCAGAGCCCTCTGTCCACAATGAGTTTTATTAATAAATATATGGAGGATCTTGATATGATCCTGAGCAAGAATCGATATGGAGGAACGCCAAAGGTTTCAGTGCGGAGAAAGTGATTGATGGCCCCGTATGGATTACCCAAGATTAATGTGGACACAGCCATATCCAGACATGAGAATGGAGGCGCTTGCGCTGCTATTTTTAGAGACGGTCAAGGTAGATATATTGGTGCATCCGTGACATCCTAAGGGGTCATCGATTCCAGAGATTCTGGAAGCGTACGCTTGCTGTGAAGCCTTTTATCTAGCTGAAGACCTGAACATTTCGAGTATGTGCATTGTTACTAATTGTACTGCTACGATGAATCATTTAAAGGGTGAGTTCAGGGGAATGTTGGCGGTCATCAAGGAGATTCATTCCAAGCGGAGAAACTATACTTAAGCGTCCATGAAGGAAGGGGGCAAACCACGAAGCTCATGATCTTGAGAAGGCGGCAACTACTCTAGCTAGGGGCCGCCATGTTTGGCTTATTACCACTCTAGATATTATGTGTATTAGAGATATTATTAGTGCTTAATAAAGTGGTTGATTGCTCAAAAACAAATCTAGTAGGATAATAAAAGGAAAAAGCTTACCTTCTACCGGCCGATCGTGCGCACTCGTCCGCCGGCTCCGTGGTCGTTTGATCATGTGTTCATCAGACGGTCGACAGTGTTCTCGTGTCCGTCGAAGCCGCGTCTGTTTTCCTGCAACTCACCTGTTGTTTTAAGACAGTCATTCCTGCAGCTGGGTAACAGTAGGGGGGCTCGTCTGTAAGTCACATCTGTTTTCCTGCAACTCACATGTTATTTCAAGACAGTCATTCCTGCAACTAGATAACAGTAGGGGGGTTTTGGGGCCCCTCTGGATTAGAGGGCGAGCGGCTGGATTTGGGAGCTGGCGGATGGGCGCGGTGGCGCAAGGCATTGGGCCACCAGGCCTTATCCACCACGGTGGCGACGACAACTTGCTCGAGATCGGCGGTCGCCGTCATCAACTCAAGCAGCTACCATTCAGAGATCGGCGGTTTCTGCAACAAAGATCTTGTTTCAGAAATAAAAGAAGATTCAGTGGTGAAGTTTTTTGTCAGCAACAGGGTCTTGTTTTAGAAAGTTTCTGCAATGCAGGTCTTGTTTCACAAAAATAATAATTTGACGGCGAAGTCTTTTTTCCTGCAACATGGGTCTTGCTTCAGAAACATAGCCCCGGTTGCAGAAAGCGTTGGAGGGGCACACGATGTTAGAGCGTACGAGGCCAAGCATTGCAACACGATGCATGTTTCAGAAACATAGCTTCAGTTGCAGAAATCGTTAAAGAAGTGCCCACCGTGGGAGCTCGTCGCTGTCATGCTGGAGTAGAGGCTGCGGCTGTTCTCGAAGCAGCCCCCCTCGGTGAGCTAGATTTGCGTCAGATCCAACCATGATGCACCATTGTGTTGCAGAAACTTTAATTTAGTTCCTGCACGCCGGCGGCGGGCTGATTTTGCGGTGGATTGCCGGTGGTGTCGCGCGAGGCGCAACTCTATCAAGGAAAAAGCTTACCTTCTACTGGCCGATCGCGCGCACTCGTCCACCGGCTCCATGGTCGTTTGATCATGTGTTCATCAGACGGTCGACAGCGTTCTCGTGTCTGTCGAAGCCGCGTCTGTTTTCCTGCAACTCACCTGTTGTTTCAAGACAATTATTCCTGCAGCTGGGTAACAGTAGGGGGGCTCGTCTGTAAGTCACATCTGTTTTCCTGCAACTCACATGTTGTTTCAAGACAGTCATTCCTGCAACTAGGTAACAGTAGGGGGGTTTTGGGGCCCCTCTGGATTAGAGGGCGAGCGGCTGGATTTGGGAGCCGGCGGATGGGCGCGGTGGCGCAAGGCATTGGGCCACCAAGCCTTATCCACCACGGTGGCGATGACGACTTTCTCGAGATCGGCGATCGCCGGCATCAACTCAAGCAGGTACCATTCAGAGATCGGCGGTTTCTGCAACAAAGATCTTGTTTCAGAAATAAAAAAAGATTCAGTGGTGAAGTTTTTTGTCAGCAATAGGGTCTTGTTTTAGAAAGTTTCTGCAATGCAGGTCTTGTTTCAGAAAAACAATAATTCAACGGCGAAGTTTTTTTTCCTGCAACATGGGTCTTGCTTCAGAAACATAGCCCCGGTTGTAGAAAGTGTTGGAGGGGCACACGATGTTAGAGCGTACGAGGCCAAGCATTGCAACACGATGCATGTTTCAGAAACATAGCTTCAGTTGCAGAAATCGTTAAAGAAGTGCCCATCATGGGAGCTCGTCGCTGTCATGCTGGAGTAGAGGCTGCGGCTGTTCTCGAAGCAGCCCCCCTCGGTGAGCTCGATTTGCGTCAGATCCAACCATGATGCACCATTGTGTTGCAGAAACTTTAATTTAGTTCCTGCATGTCGGCGGTGGGCTGATTTTGCGGTGGATTGCCGATGGTGTCGGGCGAGGCGCAACTCTATCGAGGCGGGGGCAATAGTATTGTTTCTATAACAGAGTGTTTGTTGCGAGAAATAATGAGTGGGTATGCGAGGTGCGAACACTAGATCTGACGGCTATCAGTTCGACCATCCAACGGCAATCAAGGCGACGGATAAAATCTAAACATCGGCTAGCGAACGCGTAGCGTCGCCCTTCCCTTTAGCAGCGGTTGTTTAGCGGTTTAGCCATGGATTGTACTCCATATATAGCCGCGTACGTATACAACCGTGAGAGGTTAGGATTCTATAAGACTTATATCCGAATCTGGGTGAACAATACATCTCATACACGACGGCTGGATAGGAAGCTGTACGAGCTGAAGAAGATGCAGATCTTGGTGGTCCTCCCGAAACCCAGCCAGCCCAAGCACCCCAACCGCATCGCGCTGGAGGTCTCGGCCGGAGACACGGTGGCGAGCCTCAAGGCCAGGATCAAGAACGCCGACGGGGTCCAGCCGTGGCGGCAGCGCCTCGTCTTCGATGGCTCGTTCCTGCCTGACGGCAGCGCGACGCTGGCCGAGCTCGGCGTGGTCAACTCGTCCACGATCCAGCTCGTGGAGACAAGCATGCAGGTGTTCGTCCGGGCGGACAAGTCTGTCACCTTCTCCGACATCGCAAGCAGTGACACCGTCGAGAGCTTCCGAGCAAGGTTCCATGAGTGGATGGGGTGCCCTCCAGCGCAGCAGCGCTTCACCTTCTCCGGCAGGCAGCTGGAGGACGGCCACACTCTAGCCGACTACGGCGTCCGGGACTGCTCCACGCTGGACTTCAACCCCCGCTTCCCCTACCATAGAAGTAGGTTCGTCAGGCTGTACATTGAGGTTACAGACACGCTGAGCACGATCAAGGAGCGCCTGGAGGAGGCCGAGGGGGTCCCGACCGAGTGCCAGAGGTTCTACGTCCGTGGCAAGCAGCTGGACGATGGCCGTGCGCTCGCGGACTATGACGGCGCCTTGGAGAGAGACACTCCCGTGTATGTTGTGTGCCGGCGGTGTTGGCCGGAGACCACCACCAAGACGGCCAAGGGAAAGGTGCCGCCGGTTGTCGCCGCCGGAACGCTTAAGAGACGCACAGACGTTGAGGTCGGTGATGTGGGAAAAAGGATCAAGATGGGGCCCGATCAGGTGGAGCAGATTCCGGCCGTGCAACGGAAGCGCTTGACCGTCATTCTGACCGATCCGCGCCGGAACAATAACAGAACCGTCTCCGTCTTACATGTCTTTAATCATTCGTGGCTCGAATCCTAGAAGTAATTTTCAGTTTTTCCCTCGTGTTCACTTGTAGAAAAAGGCCTGTTATCTTGGTTCGTAAGGGCCTTTAGTCCCGGTTCCTGAACCGGAACTAAAGTGTCGATACTAATACCCTGTCCCTTTAGTCCCGGTTCAATCCAGAACCGGAATTGATGGGCCTCCACGTGGCCTGTGCACGGAGCCCAGGCAGGAGACCCTTTGGTCCCGGTTGGTGGCACCAACCGGGACCAATAGACATCCACGCGTCATCATTTCTGTGGCTGGGTTTTTTGTTTTTTTAAGGGGGGGGGGGGTTGGGGGTTTTGGGGGGTTAATTTAGGTGTTTCATATATTATGTTAGCTAGCTATAATTAATAGAGAGAAGTGTCCTCTCTTATGTCCGTGCTTTGTCGACGCTACGTACTATACATACGTATAGAGAGGACTAGACACGCTAGCTAGCTAGTAAGCAAACGAAGGAAACAGAAGATCGTCATGAACATATATGCATACAGAGAGAAGTGATATCGACCACCTCTCCTTCTCTGAGAGATTGGTCGAACAACAAGTTCTCGTATATCTATCCGACACTACCGGCTACATATATACAATAATTATCTCTTACAAATATAATCATACGGACTCATGGTCCACATAGTATTCTCCGTCTTCAGCGATCACGTGGTCAAGAAAGAATGCCGCCAATTCCTCTTGAATTGCTCGCATGCGAGCTGGTGCTAGGAGTTCATCCCGCTTCTGAAACATCTAATTTGAAGAAGAGGGTCAATACATATATATATGAATGAATGAAACTCAATACAAATGATGGTAATAAAATAAAATTGTGAATGTTGTTATTTACGTACTTCATATTGTTTGTCAGAGTACTCGCCCCGCTCACAGGTCGTGTGGCGGATGAACTCGCAGACGTAGTATCCACAGAAATCATTCCCTTGTTCCTGCCACAACCACTTTACAAGAAATAGAGGTCAAACAAACTGATAAGCAAGAATGCTAAATGGTATTGATGAAACTAGCGCTTGAATCACTAGAAAATGCGCGGAACATGCTACTATAGTACTTACTTTCGGGTGTCTAAATTCTAGCTCCTTCGGCAGTCCCGGAACTTTTCTGGTGAATTTTCTCCAAACCCTGCCGGACAAAGAAAACAATTACTTGATATCAGGAAATGAACAAAGTTGCTGATATGGTGGATAATGATCGATTTAACTTACTTCTTGAGGATTTCAGTCATGTCCGCATACTCCTGGGGATCTTTTCGTTTAGAGTCCAAGACGGTTACTACTCCCTTCTCAAGCCTAATCTCTAGGAGAATATAGTGGAAACTGCACACGCATGCATAACTCATCAATTACATTACTATAACCTGGACTAATATATAAAGGAAACCGAATATGCACAAGACAGTAACACTCACTTGAAGTTGTAAGGAAAGAGTATTATATCTTTGTTTTCATTTTTTTGAATGATCGTAGCAAGTTGGCCTCGATATCTCCGGGACGATGTTCAACCTCAGTTGCATCTATGAGATATGTGTTAATGAATCCAATATCACCGATTTGTCTTTTCTTCAATTCGGCGATCTTCATTCTGCATAATATAGTGAGGATAATTATAAATACATGCAATGAAAGAGATGAGCTATATAGAGAGACTTAATGACAGAAGTAGTAGTACTTACAGACAGTAGCAGGTGATCGTTGTTTTATCGAGGGCCAATTGATTGAAAAACTGATAGAACTCCTCAAATGGAATAGGCAACAGTTCAATTCCAACGAGGTCATGCTCCGGTTTAACTCTCGCATACAAAGTACTCCTCCCCCCAGACTCTTTGCAGATTTTCAAGTACCAATCATGTAATCTTCGCATCATCGTTGTTAAAGATTTTTCATCTTTGACGAGAGGCTTCCCGTACTCGTATCTGTGTATCTGCACCTCCATGGGATCATAATGTACATCGTCGAGCAGGTAATCGTCAACATTGCCATAACCGGGCACCATCCTCGGATCGACGATGTCACTAGGCACCTTGAGGGGGGGGGGGCACGATTGCTTCGCTTGTTCGCCGAGCTGGGCAATTTGTTTCCCAGCTGCTCGTCGTTCTTTCAGCCTTTGATCACTGACTGTACTTCCCGACCGCTCCGCTTCGGCCCATGTCTTTGCAATAGTGCGCTCATAGTTGCCTTTCGGCGGAGACTTGGGTGGTTTTGCCAAGGCAGCCAGAGTGCGCTTCACTTTCATCGGATCTACCTTCTCCTCCGGAGGTGGATGTCTCTTTGCTCTCAACCCTTGAAACCAGTCATCCACTTCGGTTTGCGCGATCTTCGCGTTCTCCTCCGGGTCCTCTCGTATGGTAACTTCTGTGGACTCTTCAGAGAAGGACCGAATCTGTATATCCTCCCGCCTCTGGTTGTACTGCTAGACGCCGGCCGAGCAGACGAAGCGGTTGTCTTCTTTACTTGCTTACGAGGCGGAGGAGAAGGACTACGATGTGCCGGAGCAGCTGCTGGAGCGGCGGCGGGTCTCTTCCGCCCTTGCTGACGAGGCGGAGAAGGAGAAGGCTGGCTGCTCGGGCGCGCCAGCGCAGGCGGAGTGCCGCCACGCGCCAAAGAAGGAGCCGGCCGAGGGCCCTGATCGTCACTCACCGGAGGGGGAGGCGGTGGAGGAGGCGGAGTGCCCTGACTCGCCGGAGGAGGAGGAGGAGGAGGCGGAGGCGTCAGTTCGGAAGGTTGATGAGCTCCTTCCGCCACAGGCATGGAGTCTTCAGAGCAGACCCTAGCCGAGTCTCCTCTTCACCGGTAGGGTGGTCAAGCTGGAGGTCCTCAAATCCCTCCGTTATTTCATCCACCATCACCCTAGCATATCCTTCTGGAATCGGCCGACAGTGAGAATTTGCGCCGGGTTCAGTAGGATAAACAGAGCCAACAGCCGCCTTGACCTTCAAATTCATCCATTGCGTCATAAGGTGGCAATTTTGAGACTCCGTGATAGCATCCACGGGATAGCTGGTAGGAGCCATCAAGGCATGCTCCGGCTGAAGCAGCTCGGTGGAAGCCACGCTGCTTCTGCGCTGAGATGGTGGGGTAGCTTCGGGGGAAGCTTCGGCAGTACGTTTGCTGCGATTTGCTTCTCGTTCCTCTATCGCGTCTACCCTTGCTTGCAGCGCCTGCATTTGGGTCTGCTGCACTTTTTTCCTCCTCTCATGGGATTTGTAACCGCTTGCGTCCGGAAATCCAACCTTCCACGGAATGGAGCCTGGCGTGCCTCGTGTCCGTCCAGGGTGCTCAGGATTCCCGAGGGCCATTGTGAGCTCGTCGTTCTCTCTGTCTGGAAAGAACTTCCCTTGCTGCGCTGCTTCGATATACTGCTTAAGCTTCCTGACTGGTATGTCCATTTGATCGTTCGTCCAAATGCACTTCCCTGTTACAGGGTCCAAGGTTCCGCTAGCCCCGAAGAACCAAGTCCGTCAACGGTCTGGCCAGCTAATTGTCTCTGGTTCGATCCCTTTATCAACTAGATCATTCTCAGTCTTGGCCCACTTAGGCCGGGCTACGAGGTAGCCACCTGACCCCGTGCGATGGTGAAGCATCTTCTTCGCAGCATTTTGCTTGTTTGTCGCCGACATCTTCTTACTCTTTTCCGATGTCTTGTGGGCCACAAATGCGGGCCAATGATCTCTGATCTTCTCATATTTGCCCTTGAATTCTGGTGTCTCATTATTTTCGACAAACTTATTCAGCTCTTTCTTCCACCTCCTGAATAGTTCTGCCATCCTCTTAAGAGCAAAAGACTTGATTAATTGCTCTTTAACTGGGTTCTCTGGATTATCCTCTGGCGGTAGGGTGAAATTTGACTCCAGCTCAGTCCAAAGATCATTTTTCTGCATATCATTAACATAAGACACCTCAGGGTCTTCTGTAGCCGGCTTAAACAATTCCTGGATGCTTATCGGGATCTTGTCCCTAACTAGAACCCCGCACTGAGCAACAAATGCGCTCTTTGTCCGGAGGGGTTCAATCGGTTGGCCGTCAGGCGCGATTGCTATGATCTCAAACTTTTCATCCGAGCTCAACTTTTTCTTTGGGCCTCGTCTCTTTACCGAAGTTGTGCTCGATCCGGAGGGCTAGAAAAAAGAACAAAGACTTAATTAATATGTGTACATACCAAAACAATGAATGCATCAATCAGCTAGTCAGCACAGGCTTAACTAATATATATACCTGGCCGAACTCGGTTCGGTCACCAGAGCCGTCATCACGGTCTTCTTCTTGCACCGGCATTGGGTCACCGGAGCCGTCCTCATGTTCTTCTTCTTGCACCGGCATTAGGTCACCGTAGCCAGCTTCTTCACCCTCTCCTTCCAGACCATCGGTGTCGTTGAGAAACAACGAGACGGCATCACTTCCTGCTGCGATTATGTCCCTCAACAACGCTTCATTTACTTCGTCTCGGGCGGTGTCCATAGTTTCTACAAATATTTACAACATGGCAATTATTATTAAAACATGACAGATGGATATATTAGTGCCAAACGTAGAACTAGCTACCTAATCATAGTAAGGAATCATATATATTAATTAGTGGCCTCGACCCCCCCCCCCATGTGTTGAAGCTATCGGGAGGGGGTATATATCGACAACGATGACACTACATCTATATGTCCCTCGACGACCCTCGTTCCCGATAAAAAAAGATGAAGAAGAAGAAAAAAGAGAGGAGAAGAAAGAATAGAGGAGTTCTACTCCTCTATTATTTCTTCTCCTCTTTTTTTTCTTCTTCCTCTTCTTTTTTTATCCTCTTCTTCCTCTCATGTTCGAGAGGATCGCCGAGGGGTCGGAAGGTTGCCTAGTGTCAAAGGATTCAACAAAACCATGTCTTCATCATTAGGCGAAAGTAACATGTGCATGATGGTACGAAGCTCTCCAAAGTTATTTTGGAACGGAGTCCCAGATAAGATAATTCGCTTTTTGGTACAAAGTTCAGCAACACCTTCCAAATATCATTATTTGGAAGGCCTTTGCTGAAATTCATACAAAAGGCAAATTATCCTATCCGGGACACCGTTCGAAAATAACTTTGGAGGACTTCGTCATGCCCTGGTTACTTCCGGCTAATGATGAAGCCATGGATTTCTTCAATACTTTGACACTAGGAAACCTCTCTCGACCCCTCGGCGATCCTCGACCCCTCGAACCCTCGACGACCCTGGAACCCTCGACCCCTAGACGACCCTGAAATAAAAAGAGGAGAAGAAGAAAGGAATATCTAGAGGAGAAGATCGAAGAAAAAAAAGAAGAAAAAAAAGAGGAGAAGAAGAGGAATATATTCTATTTTCTCTTCTTCTCCTCTATTCCTTTCTTCTTCTCCTCTTTTTTTTTTTCTTTTTTTATTTATTTTCCCCTTCTTCCTCTCCTCTTCTTCTCCTTTCTTCCTCTTCTTATTTTCCTTTTTCCTCTCCTTCTTTTTCTTCTTCTTCCTTCTTTCTAGCTAGATATATAAAACTTTTCTAAAAATGTAACTTTTGCATATATACATGGAAAAAATTGTTATCGGGGAGGGAGTATATCGACCCCCCCTCGACCCTCTTTTACTTCTTCTTCCTTCTTCCTTCTTCCTCTTTTCTTCTGCAACACAAAACACATCTCATCTCATCTCATTTCATCCAAAAATAATTCTTTGCATATGAACATACATACATTTACTTTTTTTTCTTAAATGCTACATATGAACATTTTCTTAAATGAGCATATGAACATTTTTTTAAATATTAATGAGCATATGAACATACATATCAACAAAAAATAGACCTTTTTCTTGGTAAGAAAAAAAGCAAAAACGAGCATTATATATATAGCATATACAGAGCATTATACAGTGAACATACATACATACATACATACATACATACATACATACAGTGAGCATATACATGAGCATTATACGGCGACGGCGACGATGGTTGGCGGTGGCGCGCGCTTACGGATGGCGTGCGGGGACGGCAATGAGAAGGAAAAGGGGAGGAGACAGGGGCTCACAGCGCGGGGAGGGGTCGAGGTCGCCGGCCGGAATCGGTGCGGGCGACGATGACGGCGTCGGCAGGG